>NW_027069511.1:1899906-2043836 GCF_002906115.3 Quercus suber | reverse complement strand
AAAAAAAAAAAAAAAAAAAAAAAAAAACATAGTTGTAAAGTTATCACAATAAATTCTCAATGACTTGGAAATTGAGTTAACAATTCCAAGTTCTGAGATAAAATTCCACATACACAATCCATGAATTATGGCCTTAAAGCATGCCATAAATTCAACTTCTATAATGGATGTAGCAGTGATAGTTTGCTTTGAACTTTTCCTTGATGTTGTTCCTCCACCTAAAATGAAAAAATAACCAAAGTGGACTTTCAACTATCAATGCATCTAGCAAAATCTGAATTTGAGTAACTAGTGACCTCAAGCTTATTAGATCTCCTAAATGTAAGCATGTAATCATTTGTGTGTTGCAAGGACCTCATTAATTTCTTTGCAGATTTCCAATGATCCAACCCTAGATTGTTTTAGTATCTTCCTAGCATACCAACTGCAAAGTTGATGTCGAGCCTTGTACATGTTTGTGCATACATTAAACTTCCTACTGCAGAAACATAAAGAATTCCTTCCATTTGTTTCCACTTCCATTCATTTTGTGGGCACTGCATAAGGTTGAATTTGTTCCCTTTTTGAATTAGGGCAACCCCATCAGAACATTTCTCCATGTTTAATCTCTCTAGAACTCTTTCAATATATGTTTTCCAAGACAACTCTAACAATCCACACGATCTATCTCGGAATATAAACTTCCCATTGTCGAGAGCCTTGTTTAAGTCCGTATGTATATTGACTTCTTAAGTTTGTAAGCTAAGTGTTCCTTACCCTTACTTGTTCCTATATCAAAATCATATTCACGTAAATAAACCATATAATTATCAAAAATAACAATCTTTCTTTCTTTTTTAGATCTTCTTGATGCTACCTCTTGTGGTTCTTCTACCACATGTTTATCGGTGAGCATCTCATTATGGAATATTGATTCTTTAATTTGTTGTTTAACATTGTTTGGTTGTTCAACAATTGCTGGAACAACAATTTCATTTGAAGTTATAGGTAATGGAACTTGTACCCTAACTTCTTGAATATCCACATTTCATATATTATCACTCTCACTGATTTCATCATTTTCAATGAATCTAGCTTTACTAGTTTCCACAATTCTCGTACTATGGTTAAGACAATAGAAGTTACACCCTTTAGACTTTTCAAGGTAACTTATAAAGTAACTACTGACTATTTTTTTGTCTAATTTCTTTTCATGTGGATTATAAATTCTAGCTTCCACTAGACAACCCCAAACATGCAAATGTCTTGGTTTCCTTCCTGTCCACAGTTCAAAAAGAAATTTTTGGAACTGCCTTACTAGGAAACCAATTTAATAAGTATAAAGTGATCTTAAGAGCATATATCCACAATAATAAGGATAATTGCATGGAATTACTTAACATACTCCTAACCATATTCATTAGAGTACAATTGTGTCTTTCAACCACATCATTTTGTTGTGGTGTTCTTGGCATAGTGTATTGTGCACAAATGTCATGCATTTCAAGGAGTTTAGAAAATGGGCCTAGGCATTGCCCTAATTCATCATATTTTTTATAATATTAACAACCTCTATCGAATTTAATGATTTTCACTTTTCTTTCTAATTGCTTTTCTGCCTCAATAATGTACACCTCAAGAGTTTCCACTCCTGGAGATTTTACAGGAAATAAATAAATATAAGCATAACGTGAAAAATAATCTATAAAGGTGATGTAATATTTTTCTTTATCGAAAGATAGAACATCAAAAGGTCCACAAATGTCAAATGCTTGAACTCCTTGATTCGTTATGATTTGAGAATATATTAAATGCTTAATCTCCATTGTAGCATGCCAATTGAATTACTTGCTCAATTGCTCATGTTCAATCTAGTTTACAAGTTGTTTGAGTACTCTATTATTTTATATTCCAATTAGAGGAGTCAGTTATCTATTCTAATCCAGTTAAAAATAATCCAAGTTCATATGATAAAATTAATATTAGGTGGATCTTTGAATCCCAGTGTTTTTCCCATTAATTTCTCTTAAATTTATTATGTTATTTTCAATTGTAGTTTTAATATCATTTTGCTCCATTTCGTTAGAAAAACAAACAAACAACTATTTTTATGTTTTTTTTTTTTAATAATATTGGTTTATGCATTAGTGCTAATAATTCCCTATGGAGCGACTTCAAACTCATCGAGATATTATTACTTGCAAATAATCCTGCATTTGGTTTGCATTAATTTAATTGCAACAAGAAGTAAGGTGTGATGTGAAATGCAAGTTATAGTTTAAGATGATAATTGTGTATTCTAAAAGTTCAAGATAGTAAGTATAAGTGGGAATATATTTTAGAGTGGCAAAATATAATTGTCCTTTATTATTTTTTAACTGGTTACAAATATAATTATTGAGCGTGTTTGAGTCATGGGGAACGTAATAAGCATCATTATTAATTCTTAAGATAGTAACCTATTTATAACCGTTTATGAGAAGTAGTTTAGGACAAGAAGGTTAAACAACACAACAAAGGGCATTAGTGAACTGCCATAAGAATCTAGCTCAACTCAATAGCGTAGCTCCTCAAAGACATGATCCACATTATGTCCCCACTTTTCATTATACATCTGCAAAAGCTTCTCAGCTGGTGTCACACCTGCAATAGTTAAAATCATATCACGCATGTATTGCGTATTGTGAAGCCAAAAAAGAATACACACATTCCTTACAAATTATTTACCTGTTGCAAAAATCTCTGCTAGCTCATTCAAGTACACTGATTCCATGAGGCTTCTCCTTTCCAAGCCATCCTACAGAAGAATACATATGTGTCTTAGAAGATAGCCAACTACAACAACAACGACACTAATAATATTTTTCCTAAATTACCTTCGCCCACTTTATCACACTTTCAGCTACATCCTTTAGCAAGCCTCCTTGAAATGGTGTGTTTAGACCAGTCTTAGGAACCTCTGAAATAAAAGTTTAACTTAGAATTGTCATCTCAGCTCCATAGAAAGATGTAATTAAACTAATCCATTTTTTTTTTTCGTGAAAAACAATTAAGTAGAGAATATGAAGCATCATGCGTATCCAAGTTATAGATGATGGTTTCACTATGATGTGACTGTTTGAAGTATGAAACGTAACCAGAGGCTTAACCTAGTCAAATTTATGCTACTTTGATAATCTTCAAACACTGCCCGTTACATCTGAAAATATCACGTTTGTTGAGACGTGAAAGATAACAGTTGATGGCCTTTTTATATAACTAGATTCATGAAAGAGGTTAAATTTTCCTAGACTATAACCTCATGATGGCCTTTTTATATTTGGTTGTCTTTACAGTCTTCTCAACAGTCGAACACTAATATTTGCAATACAAAACCAAACTATCCAACATGCCAAAAGTATACATACAGACTATACAGTATACGTACCACTGTTATTTTTTGTTTGAACGCTATGCCTTTTGTTTTTTCTAAAATTTGGGATTTAGTCGGCATCCTAAATTCTACTGTTTGTAATTTTTTGTGGTTTAGCAAAATTAGAAGGGGAAATTCAAAATTTTCACCAAACTTTTTGGCACAAATTGTTGATTCTCTCAGTCTCACTCTCTTCCTTCTCCTTTAAATAACATCTCTCTCTCATCCTTGAGCGCTAGAAATCATTTCTTCTTTCAAAATGCCAATCACACATCATTTTAAAAGTTTTGTATTATTTGCATGCTAATTACTCATGCAATATACAAAATAATACAAAATAAAGAATATTTTATAGTACTTGCATTACCTTATCCCTTAACATCTGTCTTTCTTCCGAGGTCCAATCAGATATCATTTCCAGAACATTTTGTAGTGAAACCTCATCATACAATAAACCTACCTGAAGTTTAACAAATATCTAAAATTAGAAAGTTGTTGGGATATTAGGTATCCAAATTAACTGGGCACAAATCATTTGATGATTAATTGTCTCTAAATATATATATATATATATATAAGTCGGATGACATATGGTGAATTTTATGGAAATGATCAAAGATAAGTTTCAGCTCTCTCTAACTTGTTATATGGTATCTAAGCTGTAGCATGGACTTGACTCCACAACTGAAGGTCATAATATTATCTTGAAATCACTTAACCACGTTGAAAATCTCTCAATTACTAGTTTCATTACCTTGGTCCTCAAGTCAAATGTGTAAGTTCTATAATGTTTATAATTAAATATCTTAGAAAGTGATGCTTATTTCAGACAATTATGCGCTTTTGAATCATTTAAGAAAATACTGACTATTTATAAATAAAACAAAGTGACTACTACCCAAAATGCTGGTAAAGCACACAACATTGGCAAAGGTCCTGCGTCAGCACCCCGCATTTCCAAATATCTCTTTAACCGGACCTGAACAAGTACAATATGACATACATTGTTATGCACTAGTAAATCATGAAGGATAGTTTATATTAGAATAGGCACTAACAAATTGAGATCTAACGCAATAACTACCATGAAATTGTTTTGTAAAGGTTGAGATCGAAAGTTAAATAATTCACTTTTAATCTCAGTCTTTAGATTAGATTTTTTTTTCTTTAAAATTCTCTTATCTATTTTCCTCTTCACCTGTACTTTTTTTCCTTTCACGTTTTTAACTTTTCTCTTTCACATTAAAGGATAATTGTATGGTGCAATATTTCCAAATCCAACACCAATACCTAAAAACAAAAAATGGGGATTGCCCACACAAGTGACAGACCTCCGGATATATTGCTGTCAAGTGATTCTCCCAATCATTTAGGGTTGGAAATTCACCTGGAAGACTAAGAAGTTTTCCTGCCATGAAGTCCTGCATATTGATGATGATATGACCACTATTAATTATATATTAAATACATTATAAGCTTTATTTGGTAACAGGATAGGATAGAAAAGTGAGAAAAGAAAATGCAAGGAGGATGGAAGAGGAAAAAAAAATATTAATGTTCTTTATGGTAAGTGTTCGGTATAAGGGACATAAAAATTAATAGAAAACAAAGTATCTTATATTAGAATCAAATTATACACTTGTGATGATGCCGAAAATATCAACAGTGAGTTGCATAATGCTCGTACCCTCGAAACGACACCTGCATAGAGAAAAGAGGACCTAACAGAGAGCACCGGTGCGGCGCCGGCCAAATACCCTCTGAAGGTCAAGTTAGAAAGTATGCTCACAGCTCTAGAGTGCTAGAGAGGGTTAATGATGCGTACCTTGGCTTGTGAGGGTATTGGGGCTTTTATAGTGGCTTGAGGTTGACATCCTTTCCTTGGCGTGGAAGTCTTTTCCTTATAGGACTCTTCTTGTAGAATCCTAAACGTGATGAATAAGTCTCCTCTTTATGCGGAAGATTTTTACCAATTATACGAGATTTCCAGAGTCCTACTAGCGCAAGGACCCTATTTGGGCTCTTATGAGAATGGGTCAAAATATCCTTCATTAGGGGCTCAGCAGGCCCATGGATAACTAGCCCACCATTCTTCACCCGTCCATATCCGGCCCGTTCACATCAGGTCAGTCCACAGGGGGCCCGTGCAAATGATGGATCCATTTATTCGGCTTAAGAGATACTTTCACCCTTTCAGTTGCCCCCTCACCCGATGGGTCCGTCAGCACTTATGAACGGACCCATGGGGTGACGGATCTAAAACTCGGTACGCCTGTCTGTAAATTTTCATCCGTACAATGCTGAGTCAGGAGCTGACGCATTAATGCGTTGTGCCAAATGTCAATCTGTCAGTGGCTGTTGTTTTGGAACGAGGCGTCGCTTTGTCTTCCGTGCACTCCCAGTATAAATATTAGTCCTCCGCCTCTCATTTCTCCACTTGCTGCTGGAAGAGATTTGTCAGAGCGAGTCCGTCACGTCTGTCAGAGCACAACCCGTTCACTCAAGCATCCGTCACTCGTCCCATCCTACTTCAAGCTTCTGGTGAGTTATTTTATATCCGTCCTTTCTTTTTTCTTTTATTTGTACTTAATGCGTCCGTCGTTATCTCCAACCCGTCAGAGTCTTAGGTTTTGTAATTATATGTAGGAAATGTCTAGTGCGTCAAGTAATCAGTCGGTCGTTCCCGACGGGGCGGACTACGAGGGGATATACCCGTCAGGTCCCAAAGACCACGACGTCTCGAGTGAGAGTAGTCCGTCATCATCTTCCTCGTCCTCAACACATGAGGGCCTGGAGATGATTGAAGTCCAGGAGGTTTCAGATGACGAAGAAAAATAGTGAGGTCCGTCGTGGGGGTTGATGGACTTAGGGAGTTCATATTGCCCCCAGAGTGGACGGTCCACGCTTTTACGTCGACCATCAAGGAGGGTCACTTCAATACAATAAGGGACCGCTACCAGATTCCTGACCATATCCCGCTCCGTCTACCTTACGTGTCAGAGAAATGTTATTACGAAGGAGTGGACGGAGTGGGCGTGTACGAGCAGGTGCTAAAGGCTGGGTTGAGGTTCCCATTGAGTTCACTACACCGCAAACTCTTAAGCTACCTAGGCATATCCGTCAGCCAGGTGTCCCCCAACGCCTGGAGAGTTTTTATCGCCATGGAGGTCCTGTACGGAGCTATGTCGGACGGAGCAAGGAGGCTTACAATAAGAGAGTTCCTCCATTGCTACCGTCCAGACGAAATAGATAAGTCAAGGGGTATGTACAGCTTCGTCCCTAAGAGTCCCGTTCTGAAAGTCATCTATGAGACCCCGGACTCAAATAGGGATTGGAAGAGTCGTTACTTCTTTATGGAAGGAGACGACTGGATGAGTCATCCAGGGGAGACGGACTTCATGCCCGTCGACACAGTTTGGGGCATTTTAAACTCATCTGGTATGGTCTGTCATAAACCACTCCGTTCATTCATGTAACTTGTACTGTTTCTAACCTCCGTCTTCTATTTTGCAGTTCGACGGCGTCCCCAAGTTACACTCGAGGAATTCAGTTTCCTTGAAAAAAAATTTTCCAAGACAACGCCAGAGGAGAAGACGTGGGCCAAGCTCGTCAACCTCAATACTATTCATTGTTTTTTTTTTTTTTTTTTTTTTTTTTTTTTTTTTCTAAATACGATAAGTATTCTAATGGTGCAAAACACATGGAATTAAAATACCTTACAATTAAGCAAGAAGTTTAGAAACAAGGAGTGTCAATAGAACACATAAGTACACAACTTATGATTAAACTTGCTGCGACTTAAATAATGCTCCTAAGTGCAAGATTGTCATGAAGTAATAACTCGGTAAGTCTGAGGTCGAATTCAGAGTGAAGAAGGAATTGATTAGCAAACCACAAAAGAATAAAATTAAAACAATAACATTTAATTGAAGAGATTATGATGGTTTATTAAAGGTAATTTAAATTGAGAGAAAAATAACAATATATTAAGGTGCTTAGGTTTAGGGATCCACACACAATACATCTATTGGTAGTCTTAACAATATTTATTTAATAACTCAACTAAAATTCATATGAAGGTTGATCTTAGTCAGATGATTTAACAATAAGAACTCAAGAATTAATTGTCTAAGTTAGTTTCATGAAATTGATTGATTTTAGGCGAACAAAACTAGTAAATTAGTTTGCAGGACTACTAAGCATTTAACGTACCCAAAATCTACGAAAAATCAAAGAATTATACAGAACTAAACACTTTTCTAGATGAGTAAATCAATCAAAAACATAATAACATAAACATTAAAACCATAAAATAATTGTTAAGAACATACTAATAAACGGTTGGGTTTCACCCCTTGTCTTAGCAAGGATTTTAGCAAACCATAACACAAATAAAACTGTAAAAATATAAAATAAAAAAATAAAGAAAACGTAAATTGCATTCTACAGTAGTTCTCCTCTGAATTTTACCTTAGAGAGCCTTTAAATAGGTTAAGAAATTCTATTATAAGTTGAATTCCTGTGTAGAGAAAATTTTAGGTTTTTAGGCTTCACTTAACCGACGTTTTTGGCCAATTTAACTTCCGAATTCAGACTTTTGGTAAATTACCAAGCTGTATCCCTTTAAGTTAACTTTCCAACCTAACTTGAATCATCTTGATTGGACATCGGTGCCAAAAGTTATGCCCAAAATACTAACTAATGCGCAAGCTGGAATCCTAGTCTAAATTAAACTTGGATTTGATGCAAATTTCCTTTAATTCCTTGCTCCAATTGGACTCAATTTTAATTGGGTTGGACTTCTTTAACTTCATCATGGCCCTTGTAAAAGTAAAAGTCCATTAACTTTCTTCTTTGCACAAATCTACTTATTTAATTCTATTCTCCAACAAAAGACAAATTCACACATTAAAATCAATTAAGCACAAAATTTAATAATTCAACATTATTCCAAAACCAAATATAAAATGCATGAATTAACTCTAAATAAGTATGATAATGCTTTCTAATAATGATATAAATATGCAAAATTAAGCTATTATCAAGATCCATTGACAAAGGGGTTACCTCTTAAGACATTTAAGGAACATATGTTGATCAAATGGGTCTTGAACATAGAACATGATGGTTGCTATTTCTAATGTTGTCTTATGATTTTTTGACACTTGGAGGTCTCATTAAATACGTTTCTGATTATTCCTATTTATTTTATGTACGTACATATATGATAATGAATAAATAATAACAAGAATAGTCTCTAACAAAAGAGACATTATTGTTGGACCTTTAAGTCACTTCTCATTTATAGGCTATATTAAACAAGTTGCTAGTGTTGTAGTACATGAAAGAAACTATGTCATATGATTGATATGAAACCATAATGACTAGTGGGCAGTTTAATTATAGTATTGTGATAACCAATTTAAAGTAAGATAGGATGTGTACTATTGTGCACCTAATAGTTAATCTTATTAAGTCTTGATGTAAGTTATCATATGGGTCAAGTAGGCGAATGTAAGACTAAGAAATTGTCTCATTTTATAATGTATCACTTTCATAACTTCACGTATGTTATGATTTAATAAGAAGTTACATGTCTTTAAAACATTGGTTAATGGAGAAGTAAGTTTCTTAAGTAACTCCAACTTTGATAGGCAAGTGGAGGTTATATGTACAAGAAATTTGGTCTTCTTTTTACCTAAAAAAAATAATAATAAATAAAGACATTCAACTATCCCATTATATACACTGAACAGTTAAAGAGAAAAGAAAGTCAAGAGAAACAAACCAATTCTATAAAAATTAAGTGCTTTTTAGACTAAGACTTGGTCTTAAGAAAATTTCAGCAGTTGAACAAGGTAAATTTTATAATTAATTTGTGTAGTTGTAAAATTATGATAATTCAAGATCTTAAAATTTATATTATAGTTGATTATAATCTAACAAAATAAAGAAAAAATTTACGTCTCTTAGCCGTTGTCCAACATCTCTAGAAAAAAGAGTTGAATCAAACCAATTAGTCAAAAATTGTTATTTTGGGGGCCCAGATTTTAATATATTTGTGTTTTCTTAAAAAGCGTAAATGAAAAATATTATACTTTATGAGGAAGGAGCAAACGAAATTCATGTGAAGATTCTTGATTCAATGTGTTTGAAAAATTGAACTTCTTAATTTTATATTCCTTTTTTTTTATAAGTAACTTCTTAACATTACGAGTTTTGATTAGATTTCTTTCTTTCATATACGATTCTGTAAAGCTTAATTGATAGGAAATTGCAATACAAATTGAGAATTTCAAAGGCTTTATTTTAATATTACAAGAATGAATTAAAATAAGACGTTTATATTTTCACTATAATATATTTATATTCAAAAAAAAAAAAAAAAGCTTTATTCTCATTAATGAGATTATTGGAGATTTTTTTTGAAGTGTAAACCTCTTGAATATTAGGATTTGACAGATTCGACACATTTTTTGTTTCTTTTGAGAGGAAGGGGCAGGAGGCTCATAATTTTTGGGGGCCGAAATCCTGGGAAAAAAATATTAATTTTCTTAGATAATTTTAGGCATTCTTAAAGTGTGGTCTTGTTGAATATTAGAATTTTTTTTTTTTTTTAATCTTTTGAGAGGAAGGAGTTCATAATTCTTTGGGGATCAAAATCCAAAAAAAAAAAAAAATTTATTTTTCTTAAGGGATATATATATATATATATATTTGGAAGTGAGGATTTTAAGTTCCTTAAAGGATTTGGAAAACTTTTCTAAATGTGTTTACCTTTGGTCAGCCCATCCACTCTTCTTTTTGGTTGGTTAAACTTGTGATTGACGGAGAAGGCCGTGGATATTTGTGATGTGCATTACAAAGGAATTTTTTTCGATTGAGCAAAATAAGTGGATCTAAAATGAACTCGAGATAGGCTTAAGATATAAGTCCAGTCAAGCTTAGTTTTGATTCATCATAATTCTCTACTAATATACTAAATCAAGTGGCTGCAATGTAGATAAATGGGGTGCAAGGTGGTCTATTAGTCCACTTTCTCAAATTTCTTTTCTTTTCTTTTCAGAATTAGCAACTTTTTATATATAAAATAATAATAATAATAATAATTGTAGGGTCAGTTTTTGCGGCCCAAGCCCAAGGAGGTATGGATTTGGAACCCTCTGAGCCCAAAACAATAAATTTTGTAGAGAGTGGGCGAAAGGGCTAGGCAAATAATGAAAATGACAGTATTAAACAGCAACACCAATGAGAGAAGTTGAATTAATGTGCTCTCGGACTAATATGAGTACTCTGTCCGAAGAGAAGTTGTTCATTGATAATCAAGGGTTACAATTGCTGGAGCTACAACCATCTAAGGTACCCTTTCTCTCTCCTGTTTTTCGATCCCTTCCATCAGAGGTACCCTTCCCTTATATAGCATTACCTTCTTACATCTCCTCCGTCACTTGTTCATCATCCAGGCATCCACTCGAGTACATGTCCCATCATCCCACCTTTAGCCTTATGTGAGTGGCGGTAGCTGAGAAAGCACCGTTCAGGTGTCCTGTCCACATAAATGCGGCCAGAAAGGTAGGTACAGGGCATTAAATGTGGTGGTTGAAGTACGCCTCCTTGATATTCCCCTGTTGCTGTTATCTTCATGTGTGTTCGAGTTCCTCTCCCTCCTTACACTTGTCAAATAGATCACTTGAACTCCCATACTCGCGTTTGATCAAACCTCTTCGGATCCGAGGACTCATGACTGCTCGGACGTATGAGCATCTCCTCGGATGGTATACGTGTTCGTCTCCAGGCATCCCCCATTGGCGTGGGCTTCCGACTGAAGGCTTCATCTCCTCGGATGAAGAATGTTCCTCTTTTAGGGCCTTGGGCCGAATAAGCTGGGCTGGGTTTTTCTCCCCCCACAATAATAATAATAATAACTGGCTTTAATTTATGATCATCCTGGGAACAAATGATCTCATTCTCTTAAAACTGCAATTTCAAATGGTATTTTAGAATGCATGAAATACAAATATATTGAATTTAGTTGTTTGTTTCTTGAACTTAGCTTGGTAGCATTAATTTAATTTCAAAAGCACATAACACAAACTTAGGGGAATAATAACCTAAGGTCATTCAAGTGCTTTTTTTGCTACTCATGAACTTCAACTTTACTAAGTGCCCTCATGGCAATTGATAGGACGTCTTTCGCTAGACCTATTTTGCAAATTGAAATGGCAAATCTTGGTTGAAGGAGAGGGCAAAACTGAATTAAATTTTGACCCATGGGATCTGTATTTGCTTTTCCATTGTACTTCAAACTAGATCTCAATGTACAATGAAAATGTAATAGGCATGTAACATTTCAACTAAATTCTTGAGTCTTGACTCTTAGCTTAAATTCATGCTTGTCCTTTTCACAAAATATAATACTACACCAAGAAGATTCATATAAGCCTAGAATCATCACATTTTGAATCAACAATTTTAACTAAAAATAACTAACCTTAGCCAAATTCAAACCCAAATTATTATTTTTTTTATAAAATCAATCAATATATTAATATCAAGGACTTGCTCATTTTTGTTAAAGAATCATCTGCATTGCTGCCTGCGAAAATTCCTCTCAGAAAGAGTTCTTGTTAGCGAAGTTTTCAACCTTCTAGCCCCTGGTCCAGGCTTCAAAACACCATAATTCTCACTTTGCAAAGCTGAACATGTATTATACATCTCTCCACTCCCAGAACACCACCCACCATATGTGAAATGTCTGTGGTGTCTTTTGAGAAGCAGTCGATCAATTTTGTCAAGAACTCTGTCATTTTTCTTGAACTTCCTCGCAAAAGGGCGGTTGCTTAGAACTGCGCCTCTATAATCTTTAAGTCCAAGGGACCTTGGGTGCTGCTTTGGCGGATTATCCCATGTAATGTAGCGGAGGTCATGGTTAACTGTAGTGTTCCTGTAGTCTTCAGAATTGCATGTTAGAGTCTGGAAATATCCCTCAGGAGATGATACAAAGTTGGTGTAGTAGAGGAGGAGAGTCCTTGGCAAATTGTCCCAGCCCACTATGCAATACTCAGCAAAAGATCTTGACAGTATAGTCCAAGCTGACCCTGGTTTGTGGATGGCAATAAAAACAACATAAATAAAAAAGAAATCACCATCTTAAGAAAGGAAAGAATATCACTAATCAAATAGGTTTCATGCGTATATATATGATTCTTTGTATGTCAATCTTGGAAATGATAAGGTTCTCCATTGGACTGGATTTTTCTGTTTTGTTAAGGAGCAAGTTAAAGAAAAAATATATATATTTAAAACTTTGAAATTTCCTCCAATATAAACAATCGTTTACATGATTCACCAGTCATCACACTAATTGGAT
Organism: Quercus suber; assembly: GCF_002906115.3. Lineage (NCBI taxonomy): Eukaryota > Viridiplantae > Streptophyta > Magnoliopsida > Fagales > Fagaceae > Quercus > Quercus suber. The sequence goes on along the minus strand of NW_027069511.1, from coordinate 2,031,075 downwards.
GACTATGCGCTAAATTGGTGCATTAACCCTTCAGTTACGGCTATATGAAGCAAGTTGTTTATTCTGTATCAATGTTGATTTTCAAGTAATTTTGGCTATCCTGGGTGTCCATTTTAAACAATAGGTGCGGCAATAGCACATTTGTTGGATGAGCGTTGGAGAGATCTGGTTAGGAGATAGAATTTTTGTTTCTGACAAGTTAGCCAGATTGATTTCTATGAGAACAAAATGTTTCTAGCATTTTCCCAACAATCTTCCTTGTAAACAATTCTATGATTTTAGGTAGTCAAATAACTATAAGGGAAGACATCAAACATTATCCATCAATAGTTCATAAGAGCACTTGCAATTATTTTCCCTTTGAAAGAAAAGTATATATATATATATATATATATGAAGAAGAAATGTAAGACAGAGAGCTATTTATAGTATTATACATGTATACTCTCCATGTTCTGGGAACCAGACAAGGCATACCCATCACAAATTGTTTAAAATATTGGAATCTAATGAACTGAGAATTCCATTGTTTCTATATGAGGTTAAACAAAAATATCCTTTTATAAGTTAAGCATTCATAATCTCATTAGCTCTGAGAATAAATAATTATTGGCTGTGTTTGGAACTAGCTCTTGTACAAGAAATATTTCATAAATAACATAAATTAAAATAAGAAGATATCGAATTCACATTAAAAAAAAAACATTGTCTTTTATATTTCTAGCATTAAATCTCCACTCTTCCTTCGGCTTTTTTGTTATCTGATTATTCCATCCATTTCTACTTTTTTTTTCAAAGGGGAAAAAAAAGGTCTAAACCTTATGATGGATGATTAATAAATTACATAGTCTAAAAACAATGTTTTTATTTATTGAAAACATCCATTTTCTCAGCTTTGTACGACACTCCGTACAGGCAGGAAAGCATATGTGTTTTGACAGACACCAAGGTTATAAATGAAAAAGCATCACATATGTAAAGATGCTCCAGGCATGTGCATTTTCTAGATCATGCAGCTTCACATATGCAAGTGTCAGTCCATTATCCTTTCTCTTCAAGTTCTAATAATAAATGGAGCTACATATAAAAAAACGGTGACAAGTCATTAATTTGGATTCTTTTTCCTTGGTGCCCCAAAACAATTCATTAAGTCTTTTACTGTCATGAAGTTTGAGGCTTCCCAACTTATCTTTTGAGATTGAACTTGTAAGTCACTATATTTGCTGATCGTTTTGTGGGCAGTTAGGTGTGACAAGTTGGTTGTGGGGTTTAATTCATGGCCGACAAAGTAGGTGCAAATTGTAGAGAATACTTATGACATTTCATTCATTCAACCACATGTTCATTCCAATTATTATATTTATTAAAATGGTTTTGATACAGTTTGGCTTCCCAACTAGAAATTCGCTCCATGTTGACATTGATCTTTCATAGAAACGTGTTTCCCAAGTACTCTACTTTTTAAGTTTACAATGGCATCTTACTCAGCTACCATTTTAAGCAAACTAGTTATTCTTACCACTTTTACAAGCACATCACTATTTTTATGACAGTACCCCACTAAAATAGTTCAAAAAAAGTGAAATTTCATTCGGCCAACTGGTTTTCAATTGGGTCCTTAAAAAGGATCTTGAGGTTTTCATATTCCATCAATTTAGTTTTGAAAAGAATTTGATAGCAGTGGCCCAAAAATAATGACAGCCTGTTTTTCAATTTCATTAAGGGTTATAGACTCGTAGTTTTCAAAATTTGGAAGCACAAGAAAACAATTTTAAATAAGTGGTAACATAGGGCCCCAACCGACAGATATAATTTACTAAGTTAATGTATGTACTGTGTACTTAGGGTAACAATATCATGACATGTATGTGGTCACTTCAGTAGAATTTACATCCTATCTACAACTGATAAGTTATCAATAAAAGAATAAAGAAAAAAATATGCATTCTTTAAATTTACTATGATTATCTCTTTTGAGTAAGTTAACTGTTAGACAGAGGATAGCAGGAGGTTCAGACTTCCGAGAATTAAAAAAAAAAAAAATTGGGAAAACCTGTATAAAGCTTAAAAGCTGTTGGGAGAGTCCTCTGCTTAATAACCCACCAAATCTCAGATTTGTTGTGGCTATAGAGTGCTGGGTCTATTATGATTGGCTTGGCTCTCTTATTCCTGAATGAAATATGCATTTGTTAAATCAGATATTGCTTATACAGCATTGAATAAACTACCATTATATTCTTCAACAAAAAAATTTGATAATTAGTAAAATTGTGAAAATAATTAAAGACGCTCACAGTTTCCAACCCAATCTACCGCTGTGCTGTATGAAATTTAGATTTCTTGGCAAATCAGAGAAGGCGTGAATCAGATCTGAAAATTAGAAAAAGGTAGACAAGTTACAAGAAAATCAATCTAGTACATAAATTTGAAGAAAACAAAAAGGGCAAAAAAGCAAAAAAAGAGGTCACTCACCCTACCATCTTGAGTGACTAAAGGATAGTCAGAAGCACTAAGGTTTATGAACCAATCCCATTTGCAAGTCCTCAAGAGTATAGCCATTGCATGAAGAGTGGTGGCAAGCATGGTTGGACCTCTATATGTGACCAAGTTTGGTTTTTTAACAATCCAAACATTACCCACTTGGCTGAAAACTTGGTCACTAGCCACAAACTTCGCTATATCACGATGCTCCCACGCAGGTGCACCATGATCCAAGTGAATCAAATAGTAATTCCCCGGATGATATAGTGCACGTACCAAACGTTTTAGCTTTACAGTATCACCTTTGGAGGCTGAAATGAGGTAGGCAAATGTTGTAGGATATGATGTTTTGTTGGTTTTTTGTATGTTTAAGTAGTTCATAATGGGCCTAAAGCTTGAGATGGGCATGGTTAGTTTGGTTGGAACGTAGATAAGAGAGAAAAGCACTGCGGTTAGCATGAAGCAAAACATGAAAATTTTGATCATACCCATAATTAGTGTGAAAACATGTGAAAGAAAGTTCGGAGAGAAATATAGATTGAGGTGGAGTATTTGTCTAGTAAGGTTTGGCAGGTTAGGTGGTTAAATGGTTAATGTTGGAGAGTTGCAACTTTGCTAAAGATTGAGATTGGAAGAGAACGGGAAGGGAATAATGAAAAGGATGGGAAGTGTGTGGATTACATTTTTGGGTTCCTTGCTTTGAAGCTAAGGCCTACATTTGTCCTTCACCATAAATAAATGTCCTACTTTGTCAATATATATATATATATATATATTGATTGATGGTGGGACTCGTGGGAATAGTTTCACTGTGAGTATTGAGTATCACACGTGACAACTTTCTCTGTGAGCCGTGAATAAATTACTTATGAAATTTATTGTGAAAAAAATTAAAGAAAAAAAGAAGAAGCATGAGTTGATTAGGGAACCAAACAAGGAATCAGTGCTTAGATTCCAATGGACTTTTCACATTTCAGAATTCAGAGTGGAAGCGAGCTATGAAATCTTCCAGACGATGTTGATTAAGCATGGTGTTTTACAGAATTGCCCTAAACTATTGTAGCTTGGATGTCGGCATCTTTCCGATTCATTAATTCTTTCTTTCTTTTAAAAGGTTAAAGATTCTTTTTTGGGTCTACAAGATGAATGGTAGTTTGCATATTTCATATTTTGCATTGCTATATATATTTTTGTGTTTTCTTGGGCTGAGAGCTTTGTAGTTATGTTGGGAAAGGCGATCTATAACCCAAACGGGCCAGTATAAGTTGTTGGGTTGGCTGAGCAATTTCATGGATAATGGTACTTTTTATTTTGAACTCAAAGAGGCCTAAAAAGCTATCTGCCTTTCGGCTTTTCTTTACGTGGCAAAAAAAAAGAAAAAAAAGAAAAAAAAAAAAGAAACACAGTTCTGCAGCAAACTTGGTCCTTTCGGCTTTTCTTTACGTGGCCAAAAAAAAAAGAAAAAAAGAAAAGCAATTCTATAAAGAATAACAAAGTTCTGCAGCAAATTTGGTTCATTCCTAAGCTTCGACTTCCTTTAAAAAACTGACATGTGTCTTTGTTTGTACACTAATAAGGGGATAAAATTAATTAAAAATTGGTTTATGATCAAATAGATACAGCTAACTCCTTGAAACATGTGGATTTTTTTTTTCTTTTTTGATACAAAGATAAAAATTCTACTCTAATCTAATCTAAGTGTATATGGGTGTGAAACTCCCTCTTGAAAAGTTGAACCTCACATGACTCACTCAATCTCACTTAACCCAACCAACACTTGTCAAATGCATTGCAAGATTAAAGTCTAAAATTGTAACCAAGTTTGTAATCAAACTTTATTTTATAAAGAATGCATTTGCACTTGAGTTTAGAAGGAAGCATGTTTCATTGTTTTATCGAAATACTGACATTATGATTTTTGTTTTTGTTTTTTTGTTTTTTTTTTTAAGAATCATTGACGTTAAGATTTTGTTAAATTGAGAATTAAAAATAATAATTAACCTAGGAGTCCACCCATTTAATCCAAGATAACAAACGGGTAAATTACTGTGATCCAATAATACCCATTTACTTTAAACTGTTGCACCCATGGTAGTTAGTAGTTTTTTTTTTTTTTTTTTTTTTTTTTTTTTTTACGGATTCAAAGTAATATATATATATATATATATTAAAAACTAAGAGAAAATCTAATTAGATTTCAAATTAAAATTCAATTAGAGTCTAATTTTGTGATATGTGCCCTATTTAATTTAAATTTTAAAAATTTTTGTGCTAATTGAATTAATTCAATATAAAAATTAGATTTTCAAATAGATTTTAATTTTGCGTTATGTGACCCATCTAAATCTAAGTATTTTAATTTTTGTATCAAGTTAGTTAATTCAATATAGAAAATGAGAGGTCCAATATAAATAAATCATTAAAAAACCTAATTATATATCTAACTCTAAAAATCAAATTTTTACCTCAAATATAACTACACACTTAAAAAAAAATTTACATTAGGATTAACAAATACGAGTTTGAACGAGAGTTTGTCTCTCTGTCTCTTTGGAAGCCGAGTCTTCCTTTGGACAGTAGAAGTGTTTGTCCCTTCTTTCTGAAGGAGAGTTTGTCTATGCTGTTAGTTTCGTCCCTTCTTGTGAAGGTAATGTTAGGTTCCAGGGGATACCACGTGTATTCCTTGGCTTGTGGGGTTTTTGTTCAAGGGTTTTGGGAAACTGTTTTTACAAGTTGTGTAGCGGAAATTCAATCAAACTCTATGGCTTCGAAGAAGAAAACAATCACGGTGCTAGGGTATTTTTCTGTGAGGAAGGTGAACAACAAGGCTGAACAGGATGCTTAGTCAAGGGTAGAGGAGATACCGACTCAGTAGAACCAAACCGAGAAGCTTTCCGTGTCGATGCATGAGCCAACTAGTGAGCCAATGGGTGCTGAATGTTACGAATAGGAAGTGGACATGCAATCAATGAGTAACAATTGGAGTGATTCGAATCCCACTAATCAGGTTGGTCTGGAGGTTCAAATAGAGGAATGCCGAGCACCACCGTCGAGTAGTGATGAAACTGATGAGTGGAGCCGTTGTGATTCAGTTGACGTGGAGAGTCTGGAGTTAAGGCAAGCTGTTACATCGCTAAAGCCACAAACGACAAATTTTTCCAATGATGCTCAGGTTTTAAAACGCATTAATGCTCAGCCTCCAAGTGTGCAAATTCAGGATATCCATCTTAATGAGATTAGGGCGGCTTTAAAGGAGTTTGACCCACCAATTAATCCTACCATATTAGGAAATCCCACCTGCCTTGATCCACGTCCACATGCATTTGTTGAAGATAGTCACACACAACCAAAACCGAAGAACATTACTCCCCCAGCAATTATTACCGGATTAAAATAGATCTTCAATTCAATTGAGACCAACTGCCCTGCACGTGACAATAAAAAAAAACCCTAGGGTTTCCATGCTAGCCCCCAAACCACATTGGACTAGGGTTGTATATGTAAACAATAAACCAACAAAGGAATTATCACATGGCAAACCAAGTACGGGGAAGAGAACAGCAGCACTCAGTGATGACCATTCCAAGTTACCACACAAAGGCTACTAGGTTTCAAGGAGTGAGGAAGATGTCAGAATCAAATTAGCAGAGGTTGACACCCAGCCCCGCCAGTCGCCATGAATTGCATAGTATGGAACTATCACGAGCTTGGGAACCTGCGTACAGGGAAGGAGCTTGGAGAAATAATCCATTCAAAAGATCCCTCTGTCGTGTTCATTGTCGAGACACTGGCAGAAGAAGCAAGGCTAGATACAATTCAACAAAACTTAGAGTTTGAAAATAAATGGGTGGCACCGAGAGTGGGACAAGGTGGTGGTTTGGTTCTTTTTTGGAAAGCCTCAGTTAATTTAGTGGTGACAAATTTATCCAAGTATTATGTTGATACCTGGATTAACAAAGGCTCCCCTAACGAATGGAGATTCATAGGGTTTTATGGCGAACCAAACACTTCAAGGCGAGGTGAAGCATATCATCTGCGAAGTCTTAATCACCATCTCGATATCCCATGGTTGTGTGCTGGTGATTTCAATGAGATAGTTAGACAGGAAGAGAAACTTGGGGGTGCAACAAGAAATCAGAGTCAGATGCAGCTATTTAGGGATGTGTTGGATGAGTGTGGCTTTCTTGATCTTGGCTTTGTGGGAAATAGATTTACGTGGAGCAAGCACATAGCAGATGGACATTCTATTTAGGAGAGATTGGATCGAGGGGTGGTCAATGCAAGCTGGTTTCTTAAGTTCCCAGGTACGATTGTGCACCATCTCCATTGTACTTCATCAAACCATATGCCTCTATACATTAATCTTTCAAGTTTGGAAGTTCCATCAAGAAGGAAATTATTTAGATTTGAAGAGATGTGGTTATCGAATGAGCGTTGTGGTGAAGTGGTGGAAGCCTCGTGGTCATCTTACAATCACGGCTTTAGTGACAGTGACATCTTGAAAAGGGTTGATAAATGTGGTCGTGATCTTGAATGGTGGAATTATAACATTTTTGGGAATGTAAGAAAGGAGTTGGCAAAGAAAAAGGAACTTTTGATTCGGGCCGAACAAGAAGCACAAGTAACGGGGCTGAACACATGGGTTAGAGCACTCAAAGAGGAAATAAACATCCTCTTGGATAGGGAAGCACGCATGTGGAGCCAAAGATCACACGCAATTTGGCTAAAGAATGGAGATCGAAATACGGGTTTCTTTCATTGCTGAGCCACTAGGAGAATCCGGAAAAATGTTATTCGCCGGATTATGGATGAATCAAATAATTGGAGGGTGGATCCGAATGACATAGCAGCCCTTATGATCAATTACTATCAGGAACTCTACACCTCCTCAAAGCTGAATGCACAAGGAGCTGAGTTGGACCACATCCCTAATGTCATTACTAACCACATGAATGCAGACCTTGTTGCTCCCTTTAGAGATGATGAAGTAAAGGAAGCCCTCAAACAAATGGCCCCCCTCAAAGCACCAGGACCCGATGGCATGCCACCATTATTCTACTAGCACTTTTGGAAGGTGGTTGATAGGGATGTAACAAAATCGGTTCTTTCATGGCTCAACACAGGTACAATCCCTCACCCAATAAATCACACCTTCATTACATTGATCCTAAAAATAAGAAACCCGGAATTTATCACCCAATATCGTCCAATTAACTTGTGCAATGTCCTCTACAAAATTTTCTCTAAAGTACTAGCAAATAGACTTAAAAATATTTTGCCCACCATCATCACTAAGCGCCAATCAGCTTTTACCAAGAATAGACTGATTTATGATAACATTCTTGTGGCTTTTGAATCGCTTCATAGCATGAACAACATGAATTCAGGGAAAACAGAGTATATATATGGCTATTAAACTTGATATGAGTAAGGCATATGATCGGGTAGAATGGGGTTACCTTGAAAATGTAATGAGAAAAATGGGTTTTAATGAGAGGTGGATAAGGTTAATCATGGCATGTGTAAAATCAGTAACTTACTCCATTCTAATCAATGGCGAACCTTAAGGCTTTATCCAACCCACTAGAGGTATTTGCCAAGGTGACCCACTATCACCTTTCCCCTTCCTACTTTGCACCGAGGGGCTCCATGGCCTAATCCAACAAGCAGCAGTTTTGGGAGAGATCAAGGGCTTTCCTCACTAACCCATTTATTGTTTGCAAATGACAGCCTCCTCTTTTGTAGGGCAAGTGGTGATGAATGCAGGAAAATCCTTACTATCCTTGAGAAATATGAAGAGGAGACAGGCCAAAAGGTGAACAAAAACAAAACAGCAATTTTCTTTAGCAAATCTACCACAAAAGCAACAAAACAAGAAATAATGGCTGCCTTGGGTATACATGAAATTGTGAATTTTGAACAATACCTTGGGCTGCCATCATTGGTGGGTAGAAAAAAGAAAGAAGGCTTCAATTTTATCAAGGAAAAGGTGTGGAAAAAATTGCAAGGTTAGGAAGGGAAACTCTTGTCTCAAGCCGGTTGTGAGGTGCTCATTAAAGCGGTAATACAAGCCATCCCAACTTATGCTATGGGGTGCTTCAAAATACCTTTGGTCTTTGCCACGAAATTGAAACCATGATCAAGAAATTTTGGTGGGGGCAACGAGGAGAGAAAAGAAAGATCCATTGGTTGAAGTGGGAGGAACTAACCAAATCAAAATTGGAGGGAGGCATAGGGTTTAGGGACATTGCCATGTTCAATGACTCCTTGCTAGCCAAACAAGCATGGGGACTTTTGAAAAATCCGGACTCATTGCTACACAAAGTTTTTAAGGCACGATTCTTTCCAAATTATACCTTTATGGAGGCTAAATGGTCAAGTAGTGGCTCTCATGCTTGGAGGAGCATCTTACATGGAAGGGAGGTTTTACTTAGGGGCTGCCAATGGAGGATTGGAAATGGGAAGGCAGTGAGCATATGGCAAGACCATTGGCTGCCAAGGAAAAATATGCCACAAGTTTAATCACATAGGGTGGACACAATGGCTAATGCTAAAGTGGAGATCTTGATTAATGGAGACACAAGGCAGTGGGATCATGGTTTGATTGATGGTTTGTTCTCCCCACAAGAAGCTGAGTTGATCAAGTCTATTCCCCTCTCAAGGTGCGCAGCTGAAGACACTTTATTTTGACCATTCACTAGCAACAAAGTGTACTTAAGCAAGCCCGGTTATAGATTTTTTAAGGCTGAAACATAAGCTAAACAGGATAATGAACAGTTGGAGCATGACAGAATTTTGTGGCGGACTATATGGTCTCTACAGGTACCAAACATAATCAAGAACTTGGTGTGGCGAGCTTGTAGGAACTCGTTGCCAACTAAAGAAAATCTAGTGTGGCGAACTATCATCGAAAATCCAACATGTGACCGTTGTAAGCATGACCCCAAATCAGCACTCTATGCTCTCTGGAATTGCAGCGAAATGGATGTGGTGTGGGAAGAAGAACCATTTCAACATTGCTGAAGATGACATACCTTTGTGGACTTCAAGGAATTGCTCTCATGGCTCATCACAAGGGATCACAGCTTGGAGCTGTTTGCAACATCGGTGTGGCTTATTGGACCTAAAGGAATCAAGTGCGTGTAAGCCAACCAAGCTTAAATGTCCATCAAATTCTGTCGTTGGCAAAGGAGCGTGTAGTTGAGTTTGCAGCCACACAACCCAAGCCTTCCATCACTCAACCTGCTCTCTCTGGTTTCCGGGCTAAGTGGCGTCCTCCAAGTCCTAAACTAGTGAAGATAAATTGTGACGGAACTGTCTTCGAGCAGAAAAAATCGGGTTATAGAGCAGTGATCTGAGACAGCAATGGTTTAGTCTTGGCTTCTATGTCTAAACTCTTGCCACAATAGTACACACTCATGGAGATTGAAGCTTTGGCTGCCTCGTCAGCTCTGGAGTTTGCAGCTGAGTTGGGTTTTAATCGAGCTATTTTGGAAACAGACTCACAGGTATTGTCAAATGCTTTGAGAAATAATAGCACTTATTTGTCTTCCTTTGGTTTATTAATTGAGGACTACGTAATTAACTGCACCTAGAACTCCCCAACAAAATGGTGTAGCAGAAAGAAGGAATAGGACTCTTTTAGAAATGGTTAGGTCCATGATGAGTTACTCAACTTTACCAGTTTCTTTTTGGGGATATGCACTAAAAACTACAATGCATATTTTGAATTTAGTTCCATCAAAATTTGTTCCCAACACATCCAAGGAATTATGGAGTGGGCGCAAGCCTAGTATGAGATACCTCCACATTTAGGGATATCCGACACGTGTTGAAAGGGAAGTCTGATAAGTTGGAAGCAAAAACAAAAGTATGCATCTTTTTAGGGCATTCAAAGGAAACTAAGGGTTATTTATTCTATAATCATAAAGATAACAAAGTGTTTGTTAGCACCAATGCCAAGTTTTTGGAGAAAGTTTGTGTGAATAATTTTATTCCTAAAGTAAAGTTGTCTTGGCTGAAATAGATGAACCTATAATTGAACAACCAATACATGAAACTAGGGATGATGTGGCTGTATTAGATACACCACAAGACATTACTCATAAGATGACTAGTACACAGGTGCCTTGTTATAATGGAAGAATTGTTCGACCTCCTATAAGATTTATAGGTTTGAGAGAAACTTATGAAGCTATCCTAGAAGATGTTGAATCGGATCCCTGCACTTATGAAAAGGCAATGAATGATATAGATGCACATCACTGGGTCCAAGCTATGAATCTTAATTGGATTCTATGTATTCCAATGAAGTATGGGATCTTGTAAAGGCACCTAATGACATTAAACCTGTTGGTTGCAAATGGGTTTACAAGAGGAAGAGAGGGATAGATGGAAAGGTTAAAACCTTTAAAGCAAGACTAGTAGTGAAAGGGTATACACAAGAAGAAGGTATTGGCTATGATGAAACTTTTTTGCCAATAGCCATACTTAAATCTATCAGAATTCTCTTATCCATTGCTGCTCATTATAATTATAATATTTAACAAATAGATATCAAGACTGCATTTCTTAATGGCAATCTTGAAGAAGAAATCTATATGATGCAACCGAAAGGTTTCATAGCAAAGAACCAAGAGCATATGGTATGCAAGTTGAAAAGGTCCATTTATGTACCTAAGCAAGCATCTAGGTCATAGAACATCAAATTTGATCAAGCAATCAAATCATTTGGTTTTGAACAAAATTTTGATGAACCATGTGTGTACAAAAGGCATAGAGATAAAGTAGTAATGTTCCTAGTGCTTTATGCTAATGATATTCTACTCATTGGAAATGATGTAGGGGTAATGTCATCGGTAAAGATTTGGTTGTCAAGCTAAGATATGAAGGACTTAGGTGAAGCTAACTTTATTCTAGGGATCAAGTTTTTATGAGATCACAAGAATAAGATGTTAGGTTTATCATAAGCTGGGTATATAGATAAGGTTCTAAAACGGTTTAGCATGCAAAACTCCAAGAAATGATTACTTCCTTTTAGATATAGAGTTCCTTTGTCTGATGACCAAAGGCCTAGGACTCTTGAGGAAGAAAATATAATGAGACAAGTTCCTTATGCTTCTACAGTGGGAAGTCTCATGTATGCCATGCTATGTGCTAGACCAGATGTCTATTATTTAGTTGGCATGGTCAACTAATATCAATCAAATCCAAGACTTAAACATTGGCAAGCTGTAAAGCATATTCTCAAGTATCTACGGAGAACAAGAGATTATATGCTTGTTTACCAAAGTGAGGATTTAATTTCCATTGGTTATACAAATTCATATTTTCAATCAGATCATGATTTCAGAAAGTCCACTTCAGGTTATGTGTTCACCTTGGGAGGTGAAGCCATAAGTTGGAGGAGTGTTAAGCAATCATTTATTACCAACTCCACCATGGAAGTTGAATATGTTGTTGCTTGTGAAGCAGCAAAGGAAGTTGTTTGGTTCAAGAAATTCCTTTTTGATCTTGGTGTTGTAAGAATGGAGCAAGTTCCTATCACATTGTTTTGCGACAATAGTGGAGCGGTTACACAATCCAAGGATCTAAGGAATCACTAGAAAGGAAAGCACATAAAAAGAAAATACCACATTATTCGAGACACTGTTGCTTGAGGAGATGTGGTAGTAGCAAAGATTGATAGTGCAAATAATCTAGTAGATCTCTTTACCAAAACCTTGCCCCAAAGGACTTTTGAGTCACATTTCGAGGGAATGGGAGTTAGTGCACAATAGTCTTTAAGGCAAGTGGGAGATTGTTAGGATTAGTACTCTTAAATCCTATTGTATGATGCTATGTATAACATTATGTATGATTTAATGTTATGATTAATAAAGTTGTTTTATTATTATCTAAAATAATGGTAACATGAATATTTGGACATTATCATATAGTCCATGAGATGCATAATATGTGATATATGTGATTTAGCTACAGAAGATATAGATCACAAGTTCTTTGTAAACTCAAAATTTTGGTTCGTAGTCGATGATGAAATTGGACATTTTATCTATGAAGAAGACTATAACATATCAACTAAGATAATTTGTCTTGATCATGGAAGTGGAGACTTCTAGTTGATATGTTGATATGTTTTAAGAGTTAAGACATATTGAACTGGACTGCTGTGAGATTTATTATTCTCCTAATGACTGTCAAATGAATAATAAATCTCACGACTTCTATTTGCATGAATTCTTAATCTTGAGAGAATAATAAACCTGATCATAAGGTGTAAGTTGCTTTGATATATCAGGAGTGAGATCTAAAGTCACGATCAAAACCTCAGTATGTTGGGTAGCCATATTTAGTATTGATGGAATATATATTCTCAAGATGACATTCATAATCTCTTCATAGGAATATAAAATATTCATTTGAGATAAGTTTAATGGGTTTGGTTATTCAGAGTGTTAGGCCTAACCACTTTAGTAAGGAGTTACTAAAGTATATATTTATGAAATTGGATTTTATAAATATATGATGAATAACTTAAAAGATTAAACCAGGTACTCAAAAATTAAGATGTAGTAATCTTCAAAGTAGCAGTCTACATTCATGACTTTGTATTACTACGAATATTTTATGAAAGGGTTGCATGTATAATAAAGTCTTGGGATATAATTTATTAATAAGGTCTAGAGTGCAATTATATTTATATAGTGGTATTAAATATAATTAATGGTAACTTTGGATCTGTCAAGAGTTGACAGAAAAGCCCAAGGCCCATTAGAGCTAGAGTCTTATTTGTTCCCTTTTGGTCCTACTCCAAGCCACACACTAAAACCCAATTAGAAAGACCCAATAGGCCAGCCGAAATAGATAATCAGTTAGATACAAAGGGAGAAACATACAAAATTTTAGATAAGATACATCATTGTGAAATGGTGTGTATGTGTGAGTGAAGCCACTTGATTATTCTCCCTTGGAAACTAATTGAGAGACCACATTTCTTGGGTTAAAGTGGAATTAGAGTGAAGATTAAAAGCGTTCCCAGGTACTTCTAATCTTTTTTTTTTTTTGAATTTCACCACACCAAGGTACGCTATCTTATTCTTAAATTCTAAAATTTACAAAGTACATGTTATCTCTCATGAATGAAGTAGATCCGTGATTGTTGCTACCGTTGTGTGTTTTGTATGAGATGCAAAACCAGATTTTCCAACATGACAAAGATCGCCCGTTTGAGCTAGAAAGTGGTGCAATTCGCATGGCATAAGACATGTAAGCAATGAAGGATAAGGTGGACATGATGATGAGTGCTATAAGGGGACGAGTACCAATCTTGAGAACCTAGTCCACCGTACTAACTTTCCCGTCATGTTTAAATCACATCTTGTCTCTTACCACCCAAATTTTGAATGCCTTAGATAAAGACATACAATGGGTCAAAGACCTGTTCAATCATCTCAAGTCTTTGAAAACTATCATGCACCTCTAAGGCATGCCAAGCAAGATAATGTGCAAGGCCTTCCCAACTACTTTGAAGGAACTAGCCAGGATCTGGTTCAACAAGATCATCCCAAACTCTGTCTTATCCTTCAAAGAACTAAACAACCACTTCTTTACACATTTTATTGGGGAACAAAAGCACAAGCAATCATCTGCTAGCCCACTACACATCAAGCAATGGACTTTGCTCGTGATAATTCCTTTTCTATGTATATAAGAATGATCCAAAGACTATAGGAGATATGTTGTTTAGAGTTACCAAGTACATGAATGCCAAAGATTCCATGATAACCCAAGATGAGAAGGGGAAAAAGAAAAATGTTCAGGATGACACTCGCCCTTACGAAAGAAGGATGCCTCCTTGGATGACCAATAAAGGGGATGACAGGAGGACTAAACCCTCTGTCGAATGATTAAACTTCACCTCGCTGAACACTCCATGAGAATAGGTACAAACGCAAGATAGAGATGACCCGGTGCTAAAATGGCCGGATAAGTTAAAGGTTGCCTAAACAAACAACCAAGGAACAAATACTATTAACTCCATCATGGCCATGGACATGACACCTATGATTGCTATGACTTGAAGCAACAAATTAAAACCCTCATCAAGCAAGGGAAGTTGCAACGATTCATCAAATGAGAGAAGATTGACAAGCACCCCTTAGGGATCTGAAACTTGAAGGCAAGGTAGAAGAACATCCTAGAGCACCACTAAGAGAGATAAGAGTGATAGTAGGGGGAACCTCAACAGTTGGATCCTCTAAGTCATCAAGGAAAACATATCTTTGCATGGTACAAAGCATACAAATCATGGGTTGACCACCCAAACATCATAAGCTAAACGGTTCACCTATTGCCTTCATGGATGAAAATGCACAACGGCTTCATCACCCCCATGACGAAGCCTTGGTAATTGCCTTGTCAGTGTCTAACTACACTACTAGATGGATCTTAGTGGACAATGGAAGCTTAGTGGACATACTCTATTACCCAGCCTTCCAATAGATGAAAACCAACAAAGGAGGAACTTCATTTTTCAAATACCCACATCGTGGGTTTTAGAGGGACTAAGTTTTTCCCTAAAGGAATAATCACCCTACCAGTCACCATTGGCTTCTACCCCTAGCAACTGACAAGGGATGTAAGCTTCTTGGAAGTTGACTACCCATCCGTATACAATGCCATTATTAAAAGACCTACCCTTAACTCCTATAAGGCTGCCACCTCCATCTACCAATTCCTGGTTAAGTTCCCTATAAAGTATGATAGGCCAAGAATGTATTGACCCCTTATAATAAATTAATTGATTAATTAGCCAAGTTTATTAATTAATCAAATTAACATGCAAAGCGCGTGATAGCACAAACAAATCACCAATTATCTAAAGTATGCAGCGGAAAATAAATTGACACAGTGATTTGTTTACGAATGGGGAAAACTTACACCACAAAAATCCCACCGGGTGATTTTAAGGTCACCACTCCCAAGAATCCACTATTATCAAAACAAACGGTTACAAATCACCGAATTCCAGTACCTTATACCAACATAAGTTGAACCCTTACCCCAATACCCAATTGGACTTGTTCTGTAGTGACAATCTCTCCTTTCAATGCACAGCTCCCATTACGTGAATAACCAATAGATGCACGGATCCCAGTACGCGACTTGATCACCAACTTGAGAAGGATGTTAGCTGCAAAGTTCTTCTGTTCATCACACGATGAAGATCATGAAGTTGCTTGGTCACAAAACTCTAAGGTGTACAAAACACATCAGCTTTTTCAAGAGAAAGAGGAACTAGGGCATATGTCTCTAGTTTATAATATGCTTGTGAAAAACTTATGCATTAAGTTGCATCAGCTGTGATGGCCCTTAAAACAATCATTATATATGTTTAGGGTTGTGAGAAAAGAAAGCCTCAACATACATTCACGGACTGGATGAAAATCAGCTTGAAAAACTAAACTTCATAAATCTCGATAGATACCCTATCTGTCGAGTAGCTGTTGTGCCTCAGGCTGAAACAACTCTCTTAAGCCTTGATAGATACAAGCTGTCGAGCTTTAATGAACGACACTTTCTCACTTGATTCTTGGACAGACTTGCATGGATTTAACACTTGAACTTGAAACAAGATTTCTTGGAGCATTAAACACATCCTAGATCTACCCAATTACAAGTAAAGTACATTTTGTCAAAGGATTAGCCAATTACATAAAATAGTGACATATGTTCCTAACAATGAATCGCATATGTACTAACAGAGTACAGAGTAGAGGAAGCACAAGAAGATCAAATTGTTGCACGAAAGTGCAATGTAGCAATGCTTAAAATGGAAGAACAACTGCTGGCCTTGAACATTGAGGATCGTTAGGTAGTAGTAGAACCAACTAAAACATTGAAAGAGTTTCCTCTTAATGACAATTACCCAGACCAGGTCATTCGCATTGGGACTTAAATGGACATTTTGACTTGTAAGAGTCTCATACTCTTCTTGAAAGGCAGCATAGACTTGTTCGCTTGGAGCCATGAAGACATACTAGGGATTGACATAGGTGTGATGGTCTGTCACCTTAAGTTTCTTCATCGTTTTGACCCATCCGACAGAAGATATTAGTCTTTGCCCCTAGACAAGTTTGTAGTAGAAGAGGTCCAAAAGCTCTTAGAAGCAAGATTTGCAAAGGAGGTCTATTACCCCAATTGGTTGGCTAACGTATTAATGGTCAAGAAACCCAATGGCAAGTGAAAGATGTGTGTTAACTTCATGGACTTGAACAAAGAATGTCTAAAAGATAGCTACCATCTCCCACAGATTGATCTGTTGGTAGGCTTAAAGGTTTCTCAACAGCTCCTTAGCTTCATGGACGCCTTTTTATGATACAATCAGATCAAGATGGATGAGTCTGACTAAGAGAAGATTTCATTTGCCACTAGTCAACGGTTGTTTTCCTATAAGGTCATACCCTTCGGGTTGAAGAATATGAGTATCACTTACTAAAGACTTCTGAGAAAAATGTTCAATGAACAGATTTTTGAAATAATGAAAAAGGTTAAACATGATTGTGTTTGTTATTTATTGTGTCTAATTCATGTCGCATAAATTTAAATTATGAGTGAAACTCTCTTCTTACAAAAAAAAAAAAAATCATTTTCATTCTTTTAAAATATATAAAAATAAATAAATCTGATTTTCTTGTTGTCAAAAACCATTTTATTATCATAAAATAGATCTAATCTTTTACAATCCAAAAAAAAAAAAAAATTTGAGAAAAAAAAAGAAAACTTTTTTTTAGTTCTTAAAATCAGATCTGATATTTTTCAAATTAAAAGACTTTATTTTATGTGATAAACACAGATCTAAATTTTTACCTCCAAAAACCACTTTTTTTTACATACAACAAAATAGATCTGGTACTTTGACAAATCAAAATCAATTTTTTTTCCCAACAAAAACAGATCTGATTCTTTTCAAAATAAGAGACTTAGTAAATAAATTTGTGTGATTTAGCTTTTAATTCACATTTTCAACATATTATTCATGACATGCATAAAAATGTACATTGGTCACAAGAGTCTAGAAGACGAGACTCTGTCTGGGCGGAATGGGTGCCTAACACCTTCCCATTCCGTAATCTAGCCTCCAGATTTAGGTCTTTGGATAAGTAGATCTAAGCCTTGTCTTTTATTTTATTTTAGGTAGAATGTAACTAGGACAAAAAGCCATGTAATTATTTGGTAGTTTGTAACTAGGACCCAAAGCCATGTAATTTTCAATTTTTTAAACATGTATTTTCTTTTATTCAATCAATGAATGGAACAATTCAATCATGTATTTGTATATATTTTTTTTCATATTTTTTTTTTATAAAAAAAAAAAATAAGTGGCGACTCCACACCACTTATCCAAAAAGAGAGGTGCCCAAAAAAGCACTAAAAAATCTCTTTTTTTTTTTTAGAGGCAATTTTCCCAGGTTTCTCACAGTGACGACTCCACTGGGGATGTCGAGGGCTAAGCTTCGAATTAGACTTAAGTGACCAAATGTGTACCCCTATTTTGCATGGTCTTGCTTGATATTGTTGTTTGTTTATTTGTTTATATTTGATGAGATGTGTATGATATTTTGGTGTATGGTATTTGGTTGTTTGTATTGTTTATTAAAATCTTTCCCTAACTATCATAGTGTGTGCCATCTAAACAAATATGTATGCACCCCTTTTCAACAACTTGTGGTGGTAGTAACCATGGATCACTAGTCTTCATTAGATTCGGGTACCTAGTGGGGAACTCACCAACTCATAGCCACTGGATCATTTCTTGTTGACTGTAAAGGATAAACCATGTCATTCAGACCAACGCGATGTTCATTACATTACAAGTTAGGAGGTGTAATGTCCTAGCTATGGGAAACAATGAAACAACAAACCCACACTACAACATAATGACTTAAAATCTACTCTTAGGTCGGTCCCAGTTAAAATTGCATTGCATGTTGTGTGTGCGTTTGTTTTGGTTGAATGATGGATGTGGATGGGGTCTTAGCTTTGATTAACCTGAACAAGCCTGCCATTAGGGGAGAATCTAGTCAAGATCTAAAGGAAGGCTACAAAGAGAACCTAAGCTCGACACTGAAGCTAGTAGCTCCAGTTCTAAGCCTGTCACTCCCATCACAATACTGAAGCCTTCAAGTATAGAAGAAACTTCATTGCTGCAACATCACAACCCTATCTTTGACCTCCAAGACAATTCAAGCCACAAGAAGTTTGAAGCTCCTAGCAATAAGGCAGAAGACGGAGAGTGCCCAAACACAGAGGAACCCATGAACACTCAAGAGCTATTCAACCCCATGATGGCTAGTCAAATTCAGCTAAGGAAAGACATGAATCGTATGATGCAACAGTTTCAGAATTCGAAGAGTAATCAAGAGGAGGACAAGACTGATCATGATCCACTAGCCATAGAAGGTGAGAAGAACATCAATGAGAGGATGAATAAAATGGAGGAGATGATTAGAAGAGCTCGTAAGATGGAGGAACTTATGGACTACGATTCTCTCTCCATGTTCCCTAATGCAAGGTTGCCACCTAAGTTCAAGATGCTAACCTTGGACAAGTTTGATGGGATCGACTGCCCAAAGTCCCATCTGAAGATGTATATAAGGGCAATGCAGCCCTTAGGCGCGACAGAGGAAATACTTGCACAGATGTTCCAAAACACACTAATTGGAGCCACTCTTAGGTGGTTCATCAATCTGGATGATACAAGAGCAAGAAGTTGGGAGGACATCTGCCGAGAGTTTCACAAGCAATACAAGTACAATATGGAAATGGATATCATAAGAAGAGACCTTGAGACTACCAAGCAAGAGTCAAAAGAATCATTCTCTACTTTCACTACCAAGTGAAGAGCCAAGGCAGCACAAATGATGAGTAGGCCAATTGAGGAAGAGCAGTTAGCCATGGTGTAAAGAATTTATTACCTGTATACCACAAGCATTTGTTTGCACAATATTTTCCCAATTTCAAAACTTTAATTGCTGTTGGAACCCAAATTGAGGATGCTATAAACAATTGTACTATAAAGATTGATGACCTTCCAAGGTTTAGAAACAAATGTAGGATCTAATTCCAAGGCTGCATAAAGTTTTAATATCCACAAAAATGATCCTTATCAATTGATTGCAGCCATTGCAATTGTGCAAGTACCACAAGTTCCCAGACCTAAGAGAGAATTTCATGAGTTGTACATGCCTATCAAGTGTATGACAAGCTAAAAGCAAAAGGGTTACAGAAGCCCTTAGACCCAAGACCAATTCCAAACCCTTTGCCCTTAAGGTTTAATGTGAATAAAAGATGTGCTTATCACCAAGACCCTGGTCATGAAACTGACCATTATTTCACCCTTCGTCATGCAATTCAAGACTTAATAGACAACAAGGTAATTGCACCACCTACAAGGCCTAGCAGCACTAACAATCCCTTACCCAATCACAATTTTGGGAAAGGACCAAGGATTAATTGCTTGATGACCAAAGAAGAGAATAAGTAAGACCCATCCAACTTGATCTATGACCTACCTAAATGTTTCATGATGACATGAGAAGAATTAATGGACAGGACATCTACTACCACTACAAGATATGACATATGGAATGAAATACCAGAACTCGAGGACAACCAAACACCCATAAATGGGTGGAGACACTTCAAACCCCAAGATGATGATCCTCATGATCTAACCAAAATTGCCCACATCACAAAGGGGGAGACACTTCAAACCCCCACATTTAGAGATCGACAACCCAATGGAAGCTTTGAACAGATCCACTCGACAAACACCTGCCGAAGAAGATGAAGTCCTCAAGCAACTACAGAAGACACAAACCAACATATCCTTACGGGGTTTACTCATGGCCTCATACAGATATCAACAAAACCTAGTAGACATTCTCAACCAAATCCAAGTCCCTACAACAACAACTTCCCAGTATCTAAATGCTATGATTGGGTCCATAAATAGAGAACTCACTATTTCATACTCTGATAAGGATCTGACCAAGAAAGGTAAACATAACAACGACCCGTTGCATATCACTGTCGATTCTATGGGGAAGAGGATATTGATGGTTTTGATAGATGATTGAAGTGCTTTGAATGTGTGTCTTTTAAAGACTGCTAGCTACTTGGGTCTAAGCCTCGAAGACATTGTGCCTACTGATCAACATGTAAGGGCATATGACAACAATAGAAGAGAGGTTTTGGGAACCATAACATTAGAGCTTACCATAGGACCAATGGTCAAGAAAGTGGATTTTCAAGTCCTTAATATAGCCTCATGCTTCAATATGCTCCTTGGACGACCATGGATCCATGACACAGAAGTCGTACCTTCTTCTCTATATCAAAAGGTTCGGTTTCCACATGAAAGAGCTATTGTGACCATATATGGGGACACTTTAACTGTGCCTAAGCCTATTTACGTTATTGATTCTAAAAAAGAGCCATTGACCTTGGACGGCTTTGAGATTAAGAGAACTGGCTTTGAAAAGAGAGAAGAAGAAGTTGAGAAGATCCCAATGGACTTTGCTCCTTATAATAACAACAATGTGGTAGCAATGATGAGGAGAATGAACTACCTTCTTGGGATAAATTTGGGGAGAGCTGTGAAGAAGCCAATTGTTAAATTCTAGTAATTCCTATTGCCACACCACCTTTTGAGCTAGGCTATGAGCCCACTGATAATGACTTGTTAGAGATAGAAGTGAGAAAGATGGCTCAAGCCAAAGCCAAAGCAAAAGGGCTTCCTTGTCCTCTAGAACCTCTGAAGCCCTACACTCCTACATTGAATGGGAAGTTTGTAAAAGCTGGAGAAAGTCAACATTATTGGGGATTCCCTGAACCGAGATTTGACTTGATTGCAACAACAAGGTTCCAGAATTGAAGAAGGAAGATGCAACTTGGGTTCCTACTAATTGGGCTGATTACATGGACCTTGATGCCATGACTACACTCCTTAGAGATCATATTTGTAGCATAGAAGAAGAAGAATATTGGGAGGCCTGACAGTATACAGTAAAGAGACCGTGTGAACTAAGAGCCAATGATAGAGATGAGGAATGGGAAACAGCCCCTAGTGATGATGAAGATGGAAGTGAAGACAAGAGTGATAGTAGTAGTGACAGTAGCAGTAGCAGTGATAGTGGTCTTGACGATGATAACAGCAGCACTAATAATGATGACAACAGTAGTAGAAGTCATAATAGCCCATACAGTGGAGATGATTAGGGTGAACCCTCTAGTGATAAAGAAAATAAAGATGCAGGCCTAATCTATGAGGAATATGGCAATGATGTGGACTACTATGATCAAGATATTGAAGATGATGCTAAAGCTAACAAGTGGAGCAACACTGATAGTGATTAATACAGGCTGATAAATGTGTTAGAGAATGCAAGAGAGGCACAAGCCAATCAAATGTATCATGATGAATATCCCTATGGATGCCTTTCAGATTGGAGTGATATCATTAATGTTAGTTCAAGGTTTGGCCCAAGGTATGACAAGCATGGAAGAGAGGTTTTAGAATTAGGGTCGTATTATGATTTAGAATCAAGTCCACCAACCCCACATACCGAAGAGGAAGATAACTTAGATGCCAGGTTGGCCACTCTAGACCAAAAGCTGATGGTCCATAGTCTCAGAATCATGACACTTAAGAATGTTGAATGTAATGAGGAGAGAATGGAAGAAAGTGAGTCAGAGCATCTCCCTCAACCCACTGACTTAGGAAACAAAGGCAAACCTGATCTATTTGATGAATGGATGGATATCATAAAGCACTTGGATGCTTTTGTGATCGACAAGCCCACAGACATGAAGGTTGAAGAAGAAGCTACAGATTATATGGATGTAGATCCCCTAATACTAATGCTGAGGGACGAAGGAGCTTACTGAGAGCCACCTACCATTGTGGAAGCCACAACCGAGTTGAAGAATTGGGCATGGGAGGGAGCCGCCCACCCCATGGAGGACTCTGTGAGGAAGATCAAGGCCGTCAAGTCAATCACTTTTGCTAAAAAGATCAAGACCACCAAGCCAGTCACTCTTACCAATAACTTTGTTTCCGTTCCTATTAAGTCTATTTCTACCAGTGTTTCTATTCCTGTTAAGTCTGTTTGTGATACTTTTCCAATTGGGTTTATTGAGTCTATAGAGTTTGTTAAAAACTCTTTCCCTTTTAATATGATTTTTGATTCTGCTTATTTGCTGGCATTGAATGTTTTTATTTCTGAAATTGGTAAAGAAACTCTTAATAATAAGGAATTAAAACATGGATACCTAGAACCCATAAAAGAAGAAACTCAACCCAAGGGGGCAATACCCTAACCACTTCAGAGAAAGATGCATTAGTGGCACTACTAACAAAGTTCAAGGAGATCTTTGTCTGGTCATATGAAGACATGTCTGGGATTGATATAGATATAGTACAGCACTACGTTCTAACAGATCCAACCATAAAGCTAGTCAAGCAAAAGTTGAGAAGAATGAAGCCAAAGTGGACTCTCAAGATCAAAGAAGAAGTAGAAATCAATACAATGCAGGATTCTTGAGAGTGGTCAACTATCCAGAGTGGTTAGCTAATGCGATTCCAGTACCAAAGAAGGATGGGAAGGTCAAAATGTGTGTAGATTTTTGAGATATGAATAAGGCCAGTCCAAAAGACAACTTTCCTTTGCCTCACATTGACGTACTAGTTGACAGTATAGTAGGTCATGCTTTGCTATCGTTTATGGATGGGTTTTCAGGATACAATCAAATTAATATGGCTTTGGAAGATATGGAGAAGACTTCCTTTATCACACCATGGGGGACATACTGCTACAAAGTCATACTATTTGTCCTTAAAAAAGCTGGTGCTACTTACCAACAAGCAGCCACCACTTTGTTGCATGATTTGATCCATAAAGAAGTAGAATTTTATATTGATGACATGATAGTAAAGTCTAAAAATCATGAAGGGCGTGTACCGGCTTTAAGGAAGTTCTTTGAAAGAATCTGGTTCTACAAGTTGCGATTGAATACAAAGAAGTGTGCTTTCGAAGTCATATCCAAAAAACTGTTAGGGTTTATGGTAAGCCAGAGGGGAATAGAAGTTAACCCTAAGAAAATCAATGCAATTATGGAGATGAAGCCTCTAAGAACTAAAAAGGAGATCCGAGGATTTCTGGTAAGGATACAGTACATCAGTAGGTTTATAGCTTAACTCACCATGACGTGTGAACCAATCTTCCGACTGCTCAAGAAGGAGGTCCCAACAGTGTGGAATGAACAATGCCAAGAAGCTTTTAAGAAGATTAAGAGTTATTTGATGAAACCGTCAATAGTTGTCCCACCGGTACCCAAAAAACCATTGTTGTTGTATCTCACCACTACAGATACAGCAATGGAGGCTTTACTTGCTCAATACCTAAAGGAGACTAGAAAGGAGAATGCAATTTACTACATCAGCAAGAAGATGTTGCCCTATGAAGAGAAGTATTTGCCATTAGAAAAGACATGTGTAGCACTTGTAGAAGCAACCCGCAAACTCAGACATTATATGCTTGCTTACAAGGTTCTGCTGATTGCAAGAATGGATCCTTTGAAATACTTATTAGAAAAACCTATTCAAGATGGGAAGAATGCTAAATGAGTTTTGCTTTTGTCAGAATTTGATATTAAGTATGTGACTTAGAAATCTGTGAAGGGAGAGCAATCGCTAATCACTTAGCCCATTGTTCACCAGAAGAAGCTGAGGAGATCTAAGGAGACTTTCCGAATGAAGACATTATGGGGATTGAAGTAGAATCATTGAAGATGTATTTTGATGGAGCAACAAATTAAAACGGAAGTGGAATTGGAGTCCTCTTGAGTTCCCCAAAAGGGGCACACATTCCATTTTCTAGAAAACTTAATTTCCCTGCCACCAATAATGCCACATAATATGAAGCTTGCATTATGGGCCTATAGACAGCCTTAGGCCTAGGAGTGAAAGAGTTAGAGGTATACGAAGACTCAGCCTTAATAATCTCTCAGATTTAGAATAAATGGAAGATCAAAGAAGAAATGCTGATGCCTTATCATCAATGTCTTCCGAAGTGGGCATCAAAATTCAACAAGATTTAATATTAGTATGTGCCAAGGATGCAGAATCAAATTGCAAATGCTTTAGCAACCATGGCATCCATGATGGATGGGCCAAAAGAAGATGAAACTAGACCAATAATGTTGGAACAAAAAGAAGAACCAGCCTACTGCATGACAATGGAAGAAGATGAGGAAAAGAGTGGGGAAGGTGAATGGTATTCAGATATCCTACAATACCTCAAGAATGGGACATACCCACCATCCGCAGATAAGAATGACTAATTGACCATCTGGAGGTTGTCTACTAATTACATTATTTGTGGTGAAAGGCTTTACAGAAGATCATATGATGGAATTCATCTCCTTTGTATAACTACTAAGGAATCACAGTAGATAATTGAAGAGGTTCATGAGTCAAGTTATGGGACACAAATGAATGCACACATACTATTAAGGAAGATAATGAGACAAGGCTATTACTGGACCACTATGGAAGCCAACTGTGCAGCTCATGTTCGAAAATGTCATCAATGCCAAGCTCATGGAGCTCTGAAACCTATGCCACCCATGCCACTACATACTATGACATCACCCTGACCATTCTCTACATGGGGAATAGACATTATTGGGAAGATTCACCTAACAGCATCCAATAGCTATGAATTCATACTTGTAGCCATTGACTACTTTACTAAATGGGTAGAAGCTACTTCATACAAGATTTTGAATTCAAAGAAAGTTGCTCAGTTCATTTAGACCAATATCATCTGAAGATACGAGGTACTGCATGAAATTATCTCAGACAGTGGGTTGCACTTTAGAGAAACAGAGACAATTCAACATTCAACACCACAAGTCTTCGCCTTACCGTCCTCAGACTAATGAAGCAGCTAAGGCTGCTAATAAAAATATAGGGCAAATCTTGAAGAGAAGCACAAAGAACTACAAGGACTAGAATCTACAGTTGCCCTATGCACTTTGGGGGTATAGAACATCAATTTGATCTTCTACAGGAGCCACTCCTTACTCATTGGTGTATGGGATGGAATCAGTCCTTCCTATTGAGATGGGTGTCCATTCACTAAGGACAGTACTGGAAAGTGTATCATATTCAAGGTTACCAAAGGAGGCTTAGGAAAGCTTTTGACAAGAATGTGAGAACCAGAGATTCGAAGTTGGGGGATTTAGTGTTGAAGGAAATCCGAGCCCCGGTTCAAGATGCAAACGAGAAATTCAAACAAAACTGGGTAGGCTCATACATTATCAAACAGATATACTCTGGTGGAGTAGTAAGATTGATGGATTTAGATGCAAACCCTTTTACTGAGCCAACCAACATGGATCAATTGAAGAAATACCACGTCTGAAGTGGTAGTCTGAAAGTGCCACATCTGAAGTGATTGTAAATTATGTTGTTTCCCTTCCTAGGTTTGACTAAAAAAAAAAAAGATAGGTTGAAAACCTGAAAGGGCATGCAAAAGGAGAGTTTAAAAAAAAAAAAAAATGTGACAGAGCCTACTAGGTTGAAAACCCGAAAGGGTGACCTAGCCAAAAGTTAAGGCAAAAAAAAAAATTACCATCATTAATGAACTACGTGATGACCTGATCCTTCTATCAAGGGGGTACGTAGGCAACCATGCATTGGTTCAGTCACAATTTCCCAAAAGCACCATTTGTCCATTAACCACAATTTCCAAAAATTCAACCGTTCCATTAAACCATGTCATTACACAAACTTCAAGAACCCAAACCCTAAACCAAACCATAAAAAATTCCAAACCCCACAAAGCTTACACCTTAAACAGAACCCTAACCTGCAAATCCTAATAATTCCTAAACATAAGGGTTTTTACATTAACTTTTAAATAAACATGTTCAAAGCCAAGAAATGAGAAGGTCACTTTGTCTTCAATCTTTTCTTTTTTTTGTTAGTCATTGATTTCTTCTGTGATAGGTACTTTGTCATCATTGTCCCTTCTTTTAAATTCAAAGTTGTCTTCATCGGGTCTTTCCCCGTTGTCTTTGAGAAACTGTTCTCTCATAGCAATCCTCTCAGCCTCCTTTTCAACAATCTTGTCTATCAATCAGTTAGAGTATTATGTAGTCATCTTGTGAAAGTGAACCTTGACAAAAGATTGGTCCACTCGGTCAGCCATCTCCAATCCCAATAACATGTTCTGTATAGAAGTAGGATTTGTGTCCATAGGGGTGTATGGTCTTCTTCTTTTGCCACCAGGCATTCCTTGCTCATATTTGAGTTGCCTCAAGAGTCTATCTCTCTTGTAGAAAGTTACTCTCCACAACCCAACAAGGAAGATGTGATTAAATCCTGAAAACCTTAGTAGAGGGGGTGGGCACTTCCACCAATAACAGTCCCATTGAATTGAGGTACTGGATTTCTTTTTTAAGAATTTCACCTAGTCACTCTTAGTTTGGCACTCAGTTTTGATGATCGCCCTACTAAGAAAACTGCTAGGCCCATAATTACCAGTTGTAGGCTTGGCAATCATGTCCAGTCGCTCCATCAGCCATACTTGCAAAGTCAAAGGACTCCTTAAGAAGATTTAAGTCTCTCCACAATGAAATACAGCGTCCAGTCCTAGAAGAGTTTCTGCCAAGATCAAAGAAGTAGGATTATCACAAGAAACCACTACAGATTCCTTATGCCTGGGATCACAAGAAACCACTACAGATTTTTTTCTTGGATCATAGCCCAGGATAGCAAAAAATTCTTCAATTGTCGGACAAAGTTCAGCGGTGTTAAATCAAAACACTTGATCTTTGAGATCCCAAAATTTCACAGCAACACGAAGGAAGTCCCACTTGATTTTCACATTCCTTAGAGCCATGATTCCCTCTAATTTGTAGGCTATAAAATTGGTTTTGGTACTGAAATCAAAGCTACGAACCCATCTATTGATATCATGAATTGTTGAATGAGAAAAATTATGGATGCTAGCCATGGATGTCTTTTGCTTATGATTATTATGTTTTACTAACCTTTATGCAGAGATTTGTCACAAGAGAATTCATTTATATAAGCTGCATCAATTCCTAATCAGGTTTGAAATAGGTTTCAGAGAGTTTGTAGCTGATTAGGAGAGTGTTTCATGATCACAAAAGAAGTAAATTTTTTTCAAAAAAAATGTGAAAACGCAAAACACACATTGGAAAAGCGTGAGGAGTCGGCCTACCATGGCGTGAGCGTCGCAGTATGGCCAGGTGCCATTCGGCACTCCTCATGTGCCACATGGCACCCACTTCGTCCATCGCAAATCCATGCAATTTTGTGTTCTTGGCCATTTTTTTTAGATCATTTGACACTCAAAAAGATTTTTTTTTTTTTGGGTCAAACTAAGGCATTCTGAGGTGTCTAACTCACTTGTTTTTAAAAAAATCATCACTTGCATCATTTTTTTCAAAATTAATCAAATCAGATTTTTTTTAAGACTCATGGATTTATGTTCCAAACTAGGGGCATTCACCCATACCTCATTCATTTTCAAAGAATCAAAAAATCATCATCACCTTTTTTTCTCTTTTTTTTTTTAAATCATCATAACCAAGATTTCCAAAAATCATGCATTCATTTTAAACTAGGGGCATTAAGCTCCACCTCATTCAAGAAGTGCAAATTCCAACAGAGCCAAGCAAGATAAGTTTAAATTAATACTACAAGACCTCATCAGGTGAATTCTAAACCTGTCTTAACTAAAGTCTCTACATGATCCAAGGGACAAAGAGCTAAACATGGAAATTAATACAAGATTGTCTAAGGAACGCTTCCTTTTGTTTTGCAAGAAAAATAAACACATAAATCAAACATCATTGGGACTCTGAGTTCGCCTACGCGAGGATCTCCTTGATCCACCTCTAGAGGAGCCAACTTTAGTATTTCCTTCCTGACTTGCGAAAAAGCGAGGATCATACTGACGATTTTCAAGTTCGAGGCTTCTAATCCTTTCCTCTAAAGCTCTTCTAGTAGTGTCAACAGTTTCCATTCGATGTTCCTGAAAAGCCAGCAAAATCAGGTGTTAATTCCACTATCAAGCACAATTCAAGCCAACGACACTCAGAAAGAAACATGGCATACCTAGCTTGCATCATTGAGCACATATTGGGAGGACTGAGTGCGAGCCAATGACTGCAAGCCTCTAATCATCCGCATGCTCTCCTTAACAAGATCCACATCAACCTGAAACACAAATTTGCTAGATCAAGAGTCATCAGATTAAGAACCACTCATCAAGCTAAGAAGAAATAAGGACAAAGAATTGAACATTCAAGAACATATCGGATTGGGTCAAGGAACATTTGGTATGTGCTCTAGCCTAGTCAAAGGCATGGAACTTTACGTTCCATTAGGATTCATGACATCATGCTGTCATGCTAGAAAATGAGGATAAGTCTCCTTGAATGAACTAGAAGAGCAACTAGCATGGTGAGGAAAGGGAATTTCTTCCTCTTCCTCTCCCCCTTCCTCTCCTTCAAAAGATGGAGGCTAAAAATACAACATGCAAGTGTTGTTACCAAGAAGAATTATGGAAAAGGAATTTGCAAGAACAAAAATTTGACTTTAGAAGGGAAGAAAAATACCATTTTGCCAACCAAGCAACCTTGCAGATGAAGTCGGATGAATTCAGAATAATTCCCTTCTATTCCTGCAACAATATAGCCATCATAGGCCTGAGCAATCTCTTCATCGGCCAGAAAGACAGCCAACTGAATAGTGTGACAAGGAGGAGTTGGAATTGTGGTAGGAGGATACTCATGTTCAACTTTGGGAAATACCTGATCACCAAGATACCAATATCTTTCCATGCCCATATTCAAACAATACTTGGTTGCCATTTAGTTCTAGAGCCCGCTCACACTCTGCATACCCCTCACATCTAGCCCAGGAATTTAAATCCATCTGAAAAGTCACAAAGGAATCCAGAATGAGAAGAAACTGAACCACAGCCAAGTGCCAAAGATTTGAAAAGAAAGAGGAGGAAAAACTCACATCATCAGTGGTCAAATTATCAATCACCAGGCGCCAAATTTCCAAAGAACACCTAGAAGGTGTAGGCAAACGATGTTTGGGCAACCAATGGAGAAATCTAGGAAAAATGCAAGCAACTTCTTCCCAGATTTCAGGACCAACCTCAAAGTACTCATACTTCCGACCTAAAAAATTCACAACACCATCACCACATATCCAAAATAACTTTCCAAAACCCACATAGCCAAAATAATTTTCCAAAACCTACAAATAGTCAAAATAAATAACAAACCTCACCTACCATACAAATGGAGCCCCACCTAAGCTTGAAAGGCTCTGCTTGGAGAGTTAGGTCATGAAATGCATCATAGTAGCATAGGCTATGCCGCCCCAGTCATAATTTCGAATTTGTTCAATTTTTCTTAAGCTCCCCAAGTAGCGCAGATTCATAGTACTGCGTAAATCCGAACACAAGAAAGTCCCAATAAAAAGAAGCATAAACATATGAGCACCCTTTGCCACAGTCTCACATTTAGGAATATTCTCACATATCCAAGATAAAGGAATATTGTTACTCCTCATTCTAGAAGGCACTACACCTAGAATTTTCTTGAGTTTAGTTGACAAGAATTCTTTCACCACCTAACCTTAGATTGGTGATAACAGAGAAGTCATAAGGTGTCAACATGACCTCCCCAATGCCTGGAAAATGGAAGGTGCAGGTAGTGTCCTAGAAACGCATTGCCAAGGTAAGAAGTAATTGAAGATCTTTGTGTTCATGTGTCCCCTGATTTAACAAAGCTTTGAACAAAGTGCCAAAGGCCGCTTCATTGATGATGTTTTTGATGCTAGGAGACAATGTTGCCCATGCACTTTTCAACATTTGGAGATTGCCTCGACTCTTGAGGCTCTACAACACAAAAGTTCAGCTCATCAATTTCCATGACCAAAACCCACATAACCAAAATTTCCATACCCGAAAAAATATTCTCACAACCAATGCCCCACCACCACAACCAAAAAAAAAAAAAAAATCAATGCCCTACCAAAATTTCACCATAATCAAAATTTTCACATATCCATACACAACTACCAAATTTTTCCATAGCCTTGCAAAAAATTTCCTACATGTTCGAAAAAATTCCCACAAGTTCATGCCCATGCACAAATAAATTCTCATACAGCCAAAATCATAACCACAAAATTTTCCAAGCACCAACATCACATACCCAATAAAATTTTTCCATAATCAAAATTTTACCGCAATCAAAATTTTTGCCATGCACATACCCACAAAATTTTTCCATGTCCATAAAACAAAGTTTACACATACCAATAAACTTTTCCCACATACATTATGAACATATTCGCATAAGCTTAACACAAAATTTTCACAATGCCAATATTCCCAAAATCCAAACCAAAATTCATCCAACAACATCACAATCTACCTACATTGTCAAAATTCCATAAGCCACCAACATTGTCCAAATTGCACTATGATAAAAAAAATAATAATAATAACACTTCAAGAATGCTCCAAAGCCAACATTTCCAAACATGATCAATTACACAATTCCCTAAAATTTCAAAAAAACAAAATGACAATATCTCACGATGAAACTTTCAATGAAACATGCAACAACACTTTTCCAAGCAAGGAAACCAAAGAAAAAAAAAAAAAAACTCACCTTGGTGTCTACATGACAATATGAAGCATGGCTCCTAGGGTCTTGAAGAAGTCTATCATCATCATGCCAATCAAATGTTGGATCATATTTCTTACCATGAAAAGCAAGAAAAGAAGATCCCTTGGAGGAAGAAGCCATTTTGATGCAAAGAAAATGGGTTTCACCAAAAATGGGTGTGATGAAAATGCTGAAAACACAAGGATCTAAAGAAATATTGATAAAGATGGATGAGGGAAGGTTAAGAAGCTTAGAAAAATGTTTTTTGTGAGAAGAAATGGTGAGATGAAGAAGAAAAACCAAGGGGAAGAAGAAGGTAAATAGTGTCAATGGAGGACGAAAAGTTGATAAAAGATGAAGCAAAAAGGAAAAAGGAAGAGACAAGGAAGTGGGGGGCCAAAATTTCAACCCCCATACTTAAAACTCAGCCAAAAGCTAAGTCAACTCAGTCAAACTGAGTTGACTCAGTCAACCAAAAAAAAAAATCTTTTTCAAAGTTTTCAAGTATCTTTCCACATTCTCAATGCCCAAATTTTAAACTTAAACCTTCAATTTTCAAGAGAAAAATTCAAACCCCAGATTTCATGATCAAAATTTCAAGCTTTAAGTTTCGAAATCCTAAATCTCAAAATTTTAGATTTCAAGTTCCAAATTTCAATTCAAAATCTCAAAGTTTCAAAGTCTCAAAATTTTAAATGTCAATTTCAAAACTTCCAAGTTTCAAAAATCAAATGTTTCTTAAAAATAGAATCTTTTAACAATTAAACTTTTCTTGATAAATTTCAAGACAAGAAGGAACAAATGAAGATCACACATCTCAAAAACAATGGAATCACAAAGCACTCATCATTAAAGTCTAGCCCTAAATTTTGACTTTTTGCAGGCACAATTCCAGATTAAAGTAAAGAAGGCCTTTGATCGCCATTCCAACAAAACCAGATTGGAGTAGAGAAGACCTTTTATCGCCATTTTAACAAATCCAGATTGAGATAGAGAAGACCTTGATCAACATTCCAACAAGTCCAGATTGAAGTAGAAAAGACCTTTGATCAACATTTCAGCATTCCAGATTGAAGTCGAGAAGACCTTTGATCGAAATTTCAGCAAATCCAGGTCGAAGTAGAAAAGACCTTGATCGCCATTTCAATAAATCCAAATCGAAATAGAGAAGACCTTTAGTCGATATTTTAACTCCAGATTGAAGTAGAGAAGACCTTTGATCGATATCCAGATTGAAGTAGAGAAAACCTCAATTAACCTTTCACCAACCCTAGATCGAAGTAGAGAAGACCTTGATCGACATGCCAACAACTCCAGATCAAAGTAGAGAAGACCTTGATCGACATTTCAACAACTCCATATTGAAGTAGAGAAGACCTTTGATCAACATTTTTAGCAATTTCAGATTGAAGTAAAGAATACTCCAATCAAAGTGGAGAAGCCCTTTGACCAGCACCCTAGTAATTCCAAATCGAAGTAGAGAAGCCCTTTAGTTGCCTTTCATCAATATTGAGGTAAAGAAGCCCTTGGATTTTAATTATTCCAGTTTCAATGTAGAGAAGCCCTATAGTTGCCTTTCGTCAAGATTGAGGTAGAGAAGCCCTTGGATCGTAAACAATTCCAGTTTCAATGTAGAGAAGCCAAAGGTTGCCCTTCGTCAAGATTGAGGTAGAGAAGCCTTTGGGTCATAGACAACTCTAGTTTCAAGATCAGGATTGAAAAGTCTCTTGGTCACCGCACTTGTCAAGAATCATCAACCACCAGCTAAGTCAAGTATTTTCATTTTTTGTCTAACGATAAGGCACTAGTTCTATGTTCCAAAGTTTTAGGTTCAAAGGCTAGGTAATCTTTGAAAATTCAACCACAATTAAATCATGGCCGCTAAAATCAGTGTCTTTGTTTTACATTGACATTTGCTTTCAAAGCTCTATCAATGAGGGGCATTATGTAGACACTCAATTTTTCACCCATGATTTAATCAAGGAAAATGACTTGAATGACCATCAATGTACCCCAAAAATCAAGATTGCATTACATGCATCAATTTGTTCTTGCATTACACGCATCAATTTGTCTTTGAATTACACGCATCAATTCATTCATTACATTATCATAAAAATGATCTTGAGATTCTAATGGTCACAACAGTATTTCCGGCTTTCAAATCAGACCATCAAATCGAAAGATATCACATGATCAAGTTGCACGGTCAACATGCATTGTGTCTAGGTAGAGTCGACCACACATGATCAATTTAAATTAATTCTGCTTGGTTAAGCAAT
This sequence comes from Quercus suber, assembly GCF_002906115.3. NCBI lineage: Eukaryota > Viridiplantae > Streptophyta > Magnoliopsida > Fagales > Fagaceae > Quercus > Quercus suber. The sequence goes on along the minus strand of NW_027069511.1, from coordinate 1,997,515 downwards.
TAAAATTAATTAAATAATTCTGTGATTGGTTGATAATTAGTGTTTAAAATAGGGATGCATGCATAAGAATAAAATGGATGATTGGATAACAATAAAATTGTGGATAATTTGAACTTTATCAAGATTTATTTTAGGGTATTTATCTACAAGATAATTGTTCTTAAAAAGCTGAATTATCCACACTAAAAATGATAAAAATCATAGACTAAGATGAAAACACGTCTAGGTGCAAGAAACGAATCAAAAAAACCCTAAAAGAAGAGTCCAAAACGCACCAGAACACGGAAGTGGGTTTGGCATCCTAGAGCACCATTCGGCACTTTTGGAGTCCTGAATGGCACTTTTAGAGTATCGATCGATGCTTTAAAAGTGCCGAATTGGCTCCTTTTAGGCTCTGTCCCAATGCCCTTTGGGTGACGATAAGGCACACCCTTTTTGATCTTTTTGCAAAAGGATGAGTCCCGATTCGTATTCTACACTTCGGGGCTATTTTTTAGAGTCTTCTGGCCTCTATAAATAGAGACTGGGGTCTCATAATTCAGCAGCTTTTTTTTACGCTCTGAGAGGCACATGTTTTGAGGCTCTCAAATTGCTAATATTTACTGATTTTCTCTAAGATTTGCTGCTTAAATTAGGGTTTTTAGGTTTCAAACAGAACTGAATAATTTTCTTTGAACCCTAAAACATCCACTGAAAAACAAGGAGTGCTCATGCAAGAGGTTGTTTTCAATCACCCTCTCTTTTTTATGCTTCTTTTTTATGTTGATGAATGTTTTTATCCATAACATGAATTGATTCATCATTGTTTTGTTTAAAGCATGATTGTTTTTATGTGATTGTTATAATCTCTTTCTTGAATGTCAATAATCTACATGTGAACAAATCTTTTCCTTAAAATAAAAAAAAAAATCTGCATCTTCATAAGATGTAGATCTGACTTTTTCTTAAAATAAAAACAGATCTGCATCATTATTAGATGTAGATTTGAATTTTTCTTAAAATAAAAATAGATATGCATCTTTCTTAGATGTAGATCTGAATTTTTCTTTAAAATAAAACGGATCTGCATCTTAATTAGATGCAGATCTGAATTTTTCTTAAAATAAAATGGATATGCATCTTCATTAGATGCATATCTAAATTTTTCTTAAATAAAAAACTGATTTGTATCTTTCTTAGATACAGATCTGATTTTTCTTTAACATATGCAGATTTTTGAAATAATGAAAAATTTTAGACGTGATTGTGTCTGTTATTTATTGTGTCTAATTCATGTTGCATAAATTTAAATTATGAGTGAAACTCTCTTCTTAAAAAAAAAAAAAAATAGATCTGATTTTCATGTTGTCAAAAACCATTTTATTATCATAAAACAGATATGATATTTTACAAACAAAAAAAAAAATAGTTCTTAAAAATATATCTAATATTTTTCAAATTAAAAGACTTTATTTTATGTGATAAACACATATTTGAATTTTTATCTCCAAAAACCATTCCTTTTTTACATATTACAAAATAGATCTGCTATTTTGAAAAATCAAAATCAATTTTTTTTTACCAACCAAAATAGATTTGATTCTTTTCAAAAGAAAAGACTTAATTCATAAATAAATTTGTGTGATTTATTTTTTAATTCACATGTTTAACATATCATTCATGACATGCATAAAAATGTACATCGGTCACAAGAGTCTAGAAGACTAGGCTCTGTCTGGGCAAAATGGGTGCCTAATACCTTCCTATTCCATAATCTAGCCTCCGAATTTAGGTCTTTGGATAAGTAAATCTAAGTCTTGTCTTTTCTTTTATTTTGGGTAGAATGTAACTAGGAAAAAAAGGCATGTAATTATTTGGTAGTTTGTAACTAAGACCCAAATCCATGTAATTTTTCAATTTTTCAAACATGTATTTTCTTTTATTCAATTTATGAATGGAACAATTCAATCATGTATTTGTATATATTTATTTTTTCTTATTTTTTTTGTATAAAAAAATAAGTGGCGACTCCACACCACTTACCCAAAAAGAGAGATGCCCTAAAAAGCACTCAAAAATCTCTCTTTTTTTTTGAGGCAATTTCCCAGGTCTCTCACACACATATCACAAGGTAACAAGCATATCATCATGGCATCAACACATGCATCACATACTCATGGCATCAACCAAGCATATTCATCATGTTAACCATCAAACACATTCATCATGTTAACCATCAAACAAATGTGCATGTTCATGTATACTCACATTCACTTTCCTCACTGCATAACAGCATCAAAATACCTATGCATCCTATTCATGTTCAAAACAAGTCGAGATAAGGGGCAGACGACTCACCAAACTTGGGCAAAAGCCATTACGTACAATCAAAGCACCCCCCCCCCCCCCCCCCCCCCCCCCCCCCCCCCCCCCCCCCCCCCCNGGGGGAAAATCCTAAAAAAAAAAAAAAAGAGATTTAGATAAGAGTAAGCTGATTTTTCAAATCAGAACCAGTTTCGTATTTTGATCATATCTCTTTGCTCAAAATTCAGATTACGCTAAAATTTTGAAAGCTAAGGGAAATTCGATTCTCTACAACTTTTCCAGAAATAGCCTAGTCCGAATTTTGAGTTCTACTATGCCAAACGTGCCTGAGAACGTGAATTTGAAATTCCATAACTTATATAGTGATACTTTAATCTTCTTGGAAGGTACTCTATTATGCATATGACATGCTATAAGCAATGCCTCTTCCCATAGAATAAATGGGAGCTCTGCACTTAAGATCATGGCATTTACCATATCTATAGGAGTCCTATTTTTCCTTTCAGCCAAACCATTTTGTTAGGGTGTATAAGGGGCTGAACAGCCTTGTGCTCAGTTTTTGTTATCACTTCTTGAGCATCTTACTATAAACTTCCCTTCTCATTTTATTCTTTCCATTATAGATGTTCATCTAGATTTGACGTCCCCTGATAAGCTCATCTTTCCTTCCGCTATCATGAGGATTTTACGCCATTTTTTCGCCCCTTTTCTAGTGTTCGACCAATTTCACTTTTATGTATGCCATAGATGCCACTACTGTTAAATGTAGTGAGGTGCAATTTAGGTCTCAGCAGTTGGATTCAGCAACTCCTCCCTCCCGTTTGGCTCCTCCATCTCAATCTGCTCCATCGACATCTGCACCCTCCTCTTCCATGGGTGATGTGTCACTCGGAGACATCATGGCGCAGCTACAACGCATGGATGCTCACCTTGATACACTTTCTACTGAGTTGTATCAGGTAAACGTTCGTGTTGGTCGTATTGCTAGGTGGCAGGTGACCATAGGTGGGTTCGCTCCTGAGGCTTCTTCTCCACCTCCTCTAGTGGCTTCTGATGATGATGGCAATGACGATAATGCCTCTGATGATGATGATGGAGATGCTAGCTCTACCGATGAGATGCCTACTTGACACTCTACCCTTTGTCACTTGTGACAAAAAGGCAGAGTAGTTTTGGGTTATATGAGAGTAGTCATTTTTCAGGGAAGAGTTAGTATAAGACATTTTGTAAGGGGGAGTGTTGATGTGGGAGATGTAGTGAGGATATTATGTATCTTTTCTTTTCTTTCTTTTATGGATACATTGTTCTTGTACTTTGGGTCTTGTGACCATTTTTGACATACATTGTACTTATTTTCTTTATATGTTGATGTATGTTTCTTTCACCTACCCTTGCATGTGCTGTTTCTTTTCTCTTTTTATACACATGCTTCTTATTAATTGTATGCAATCTATTATTTCTGTTTCAGACTAAGATGCATTGATGAGTTTTGTTTAAAGTGTTTTAGAAATACAGGTTGTCAAAGTCTACTTGCCATAAACTCTCTTCTTGCAAAGGTTTTCAAGAGTTTTTGTTATGATAGATTTTATTGTATTCTACAAGTGAATATGATTTGAGTGATTTATGATTTCTCCCATATGTTCATTTGTTTGTTATGGTTTTGTCACGGATTGCCAAAATGGGAGATTATTAGGACACATGTGTTTCACTTGTTACGAACATATGTCATTCCTTTATAAAATTGGCTAATCCTTTACTTGTAAATGGGTAGATCTAGGTGTTCTTAATACTTCAAGAAACAAGGTTTCAAGATCAAGTGTTAAAGTAATTCAAGTCTGTCTAAGAAACAAACTGAATAGTGCAAATTCATTAAAGCTCAATAGCTGCATCTATCGAGGTTAAGAAAGTCGTTTCAGCCCTGTGTGCTCGACACCTGCTCAACAACTTCTCAACAGCTCCTATCTATCGAGGTTTAAGAATTTCAGAATTCTAATTTGATTTTCTTGGGATCCGTGAATGTGTCTTTGAGCTTTCTTTACTCCTAATCCTAGACATATAAAAGGATTATTTTAAGGGCCGTCAAAATGTTCACAAGTTGCACAAGCATTGAGAAAAATTTGCTCAAGCAAATTGTGACTGGAGACAGAGTTTTTCCCTAGTTCATCTCTTCTGAAGAAGTTGCTGTGTTTGTACACTGTAGAGTTTTGGAACCAAGCATCTTCTTGATCTTCATCGTATGGATGAACTGAAGAACTTTGCAGTTAACAAATTTCTCTAGTTGGTGATTGAAGTCGCGTATTGGGATCCGTGCAATTAGTTAGTCACGTACTTGGGAGTCGTGCATTAAAAAGAGAAATTGTCACTACAAAATAAGTCCAATTAGGTATTGTGGTAAGGGTTCAACTGTAGGTTGGTATAAGGTACTAGATTCCTTTACTTGTAACTGATTATTGTGATAATAGTGAAATTTTGGGAGTGGTGACCTTAAAATCACCCAGTGGGGTTTTTGCCGTGTAGGTCTTCCCCATTCGTAAACAAATCACTGTGTTAATTTATTTTCCGCTACATACTTTAGTTATTGGTGATTTGTTAGTGCTACCATGCGCTTTGCATGTTAATTTAATTAATTAATAAACTTGGTTAATTAATCGATTAATCCATCACAAGGGGTCAATACGTTTTTGGCCTATCACCATATTTCTCACAAAACGTAGAAAAATCATTAGGAAAATATTCACCACCTCTATCACTTCATAGGATCTTTATTTTCCTATCCTTTTGATTTTTTACTTTAGTTTTATAACGTTTGAACATGTCAAAAGATTCATCTTTATTTCTCATTAAATACACATATGTTAATCTAGAAAAAAACATCAATGAATGTAATGAAGTATCGTTTACCTCCTCTGGTTAATACACCATTCAATTCACATACATCAGAATGTACAAGTTCAAGCATAATAGAATTTCTATCTGACTTAGAAAAAGGTTTCTTTGCCATCTTTGCTTGAATACAAATCTCACATTTCTTTTCATCATCATGCTTATATGAAATCATATCATGCTTTGACATAAACTTCAAGTATTTGAAATTTAAATGTCATAATCTGGCATGCCACAAATATGAAGAATCAACAAAATAAACACAACCAAAAACTTCTTTATTAATAATACTTAGTTTGTACATGCCATCAGTAGCATATCCATTTCCTACAAATATCCCGTTCTTTGACAAGATTAACTTGTCGGATTCAAGTACAGCTTTTACACCACTCTTACAGAATAAATTGGCTGACACAAGATTCTTCTTGATATCGGGTACATGAAAAACATTGGTCAAGATTAGCATCTTGCTGAAACTCATTTTCATTTCAACGGTGCCCTTTCCAAGAACCTTTGTTTTATTGTGGTTTCCCATCAGCACTTGCTATTCTATGGAAGACTCATCATAAGTCTTGAATTGCTCTTTGTTGTTGCACACATGCACCATTTCACCTGAATCGAATCGAACCACCAATCAAAAAGATTTGCAATCACAACCATATGAACTTCAATGATCATATCAATATGTACGCCACTTACCATAACAGCAATGTCCTCAATGACATTAGTTTCAATAGCATTGCCTTCTTCATCCTTTTTCTTGTTCTTTAAGAGTTTACATTCGCGAATGTAATGGCCTTTCTTTCCACAATGGAAACAATCCCGGTTCTTCTTGTCCTTGTTGGGATTATTGGAGTTGTTTTTCTTCAAACAACTCCCACTTTTGTTCACTTTCAAGTACTTATTGGTCTTACTAGAACTCCCACTTTGAACATTGCTCACATGCACTTTGGAATTGGTGTTAGTCCCATCTCTAACTCGACTTTCCTCTTCAATTCGAAGATGTTGTCCAAATTGTTCTAAAGTGAGATCTTCCAACATATGCAGAAGCTTCTTCCTAAAATTATTCCAACTTGGTGGGAGTTTCACAATGATTGCACCCACTTGGAATGATTCAAGAATATTGACTGACAAATCACAAAGTTTATTGACCAAAATCTATAACTCATGTACTTGACCCAAAACTAAGATATTATCAAGTATTTTATAATCAAAATACTTTTGAATATTAAACTTATTCGTACCTATTTTCTCAGTTTTTTACTTTGCTTCCAAAGCATTCTGAATCTCCTTCAATGACTTCATTGATGTGTACAGATTATAGAGTCGATTTGAAAGAGTATTGAGAATATGCCCTCTGTATATCAATTCATCTTCCTCCCATTTCTTTCTTTGTGCCTTTAACTCATCAACGTCTTCATCACTCACAGTAGGAAAAGGCATCAAATTCAAGTCCAAGAAATAAAAGAGTTTGAGTGCAGTAAGTAAGAATTTCATCTTGTCTTTCCATCAAGAGAAATTGGTTCCATCAAAACAATCCAATTTCACCAACTCATGATTCAACATCTTCAATGTTGAAACATCACTTGTTCCTTCCATCGTAGGAAATATTATCTAAGATTGTTGGGAATATTACACAAAGTAATAATGGAAGAACAAGGTTAACACAAAAGACAAATAGAAAATAGATAACTTGGAGGCACTATATCATTTTCCTTAGACAATATTTACCCCACACTATTGTTGCTAAAGGATTATCGCAAATTTGTCCCTAGGATACAACCAAGATGTTGGGTTCTACAAATAACAATTCTGAACGTAAGCATCTATTTATACCCATAGGGTTATATTTCATCAAAAGGCATGTATGGAGAGTTAAAATGTTTCATAAAACCATTCACAAGGCTTGAAACCTCTTCAAACTCTTTGAATAGTCACCAGAAAATTCTATAGAAAAATCTTGATTTTCGACTTTCGATTGGTCGAAAATTCCTTTTGATCGGTTGAGTGCTCTTTTCGATCGATCGAACAGGAATCAAGCAGCAATCAAGACATCTAGAAACTCCAGGATTATTTTCTTACCATTTTGATCGATCGAGCCAAAGGTTCGATCGATTGAAAATGCTTAACTTCTAATTTTCACTTAAAAAATTCAAGAACTTGAATATTCACTTTAATAACTTTATGAAATAATATTCTCCAAACTCAAACATCATTATTACAACCTATCCATGTATAAACCTATATATACAATAGAATGTTCTATTATTAAAGAGGAATTTGACTTCTCATGAGAAATTAATGGTCTATTAGATATTTTTCATAGAGTAAAAATCAAGCCACATACAAAATTTTCTAATCAGGTAGAAATTGACGATCTCCTCCATGTGCTTGACCAAACCTGACAAAAATTTCAATAGATTGCGGTGGCCGAATAAATGGCTCAATGCTTCTTCTCTCACTGCAAAGGGAGAGACATTGGTTGAGTTTCTTGGTGATAAATAATTCTATGGAAGCATTTGTGGCTATGAAGTTTGAAGTTGTTGATAAGCATAAAGAAGGCAAGAAAAAATATGTTTTCCCAAAAATTTTGTGGTAAATAGAGGAATACTTATTTGACAAAATTGTTTAGTGTACGAAGGAATGTAAATTTTGGAGAGATGTAGCAAGAGAAGGGTATAGACATAATAATAATTAAAAAAAAAAAAAAAAAAAAAAAAAAAGGTAACAAAGGGTATTGTTTGGTCTTTTATAACTACTGCCCAAGGGACCAAACGTTGTGTCTCTAGTTTATTATTGGTAGTTTTTTTTTGGTGGAACGAATCGAAGTAAGTTCAAATCCCAAAAGACACAATTTTTTTGTATCTTTAAATGTAGATGTGGCAGTAGTTTATGTAGCCACATGGTGCAATAACGAGTAGTCAACAAAAAGTCAAACGTTTTGACTATTAGTTATTACTAATATTTAACCCGCACAATGCAGTGGATCATTTTATGAATTAGAAAACAATTAAGTTAATATAACAATACTATATTCAAAATTTGTCAAGGGCATGTTGTACAGCCCCTCATTTGTCCTACTTGCAGGAATGATAGCTATAAAATACAATATCACTCCATTTAAAATCAACTCCAACTATCTTTTATAGAATTTAAAAAATATATATCTTATGTTACAATGGTGTCCATCTAGAAACAAAATATGAAGCACCTAGTGAGCATCATATGTCATTGAAAACACACAGGCACCAACCCAAAGCAAATTAACCACAAACTAAAGCCCTTTTATGTTGGGGTGATTTCTTTTTTAATAATAAGTTTTGGGTTTATAGAGATATAACATAGCCTTAACTCATAGCACATACTTTGAAAACATTTTATTTTTTCACTCTTCAATTTCCAATGAAGAGTGAAAAAACAGAATGTTTTCCCATGTTAATATGTCAAGCTTACCACACCAATGAGCCAAGCTCATCTAATTAAAACAACTTCAAATTGTTAACTGAATGCTAGATCCAAACGCAATGGATAGAGTTAGAACTTAAAATTAGTGGAGTCAACGCCTAAAGTGAACTCTAGAACAAATTTAAACTACCTATGCATGAGCAACAATTAACTTTAAAAACCAACCCCAAATAGCAAGCCCACCCAAAAACTGAATGCACAATTCAGTATACTCGTATAAAATTAAATATACAAAAATAAAAATCTATAAATTTACCTAACACCAGCATCACCAATAATATCAATTGGCGTACCAGTCAAAATGTGCATATCCAAGCATTCTACCATAACAATTGGGACAATGCACTTCATCTTCATTTAAGGCCTCATCATACCCATCAACACCACACCAATACCATTATTGATTGTCCCATAAGCTCTCATACCTAAAAGAACAAAAATCTAACCCAAAACAGACTAAAAAATAATACAATCCCTTCCAAAAACAAAGCAGTCTAACTTAAACAACCTAAAATTGAAAATTGCATTAAGATTGAAAATAGTATGACACAAAACATAGAAATTAGCAGAGATCAAAATACTTGTAGCAAGTAAGCTATTTAATAGAATTTGCAAATAAAAAATTTCTCAAATGAGCATTAAAACCAAATTATCCTCAAGTAGAAATTTTCCATCAAAAGAATAATGCCTGCCACAAAAAAAAGCTTATCATAGATATAGGATGGCAAGATGTAGAGCAATAAGTTTCAAAGAACAAAATGCCCATTGTTCCTAACTTCCTGTTTCTTTGCCAAGTTTGCATTCGATTACATATTCGAACATTTTTTTTTTTTTTACATGTTCAAATATATATATATATATTTTTAAAAAATCAATAGAAATAAGGGGGAAAATCCCTAAACTTACCATTAAATTATGATATTCATTGTAACACAATTACATGCCTCAATCACCGTGATTTGTGAACTCTTTGACCTTTACATCACAACCCCAGGAAAAATAATTTAAAAAAGAAGCCAACAAAGAACTTGTAAACAAAATAAAAAGAACATAGGGAACCAAATTATAAAGAGGAGCAACATGTGATAAATAACACCTAGTATGAATTTCAAATTAAATACATAGATAACTATCACAATCAAATTTATAAATGATTGGATTATAGTATATTTATGAACTGCATCAATAACTAATAAGCTGAATTTTTGAAAAAAAAAAATTGCTTCAATGAATGAAGCGACTTAAATTATTGATAATGAGGAGATATCTAATAGAATTTTGATAGCAATAATTAATTAGAAATAGATAAAAATAAATAGGTTTAGAAAGTATAATTACAACTATAATTTCCTAAACAATATGCTTCTTACAAATATATTACTTTCAAGTAAATTATAAGCAACTAAAGTGGTTGGTAACATCCCCTGTGATGGATACAAAATATTATTCAAGAAAAGAAAGTTAAAAAGAGAATGATGAGAATATCCTTGGAAGAAATTTGGTGGAGAAGCCAACTTGGTTGTTGTCAGCTTCATGTTCTTTGTCTTAAAACTTCTTCATTTGAGAAGAAGTAGATCAAACGAAGCTATAATTTAGATCAAATGAAGCTAATTTATCCAAAAAGAGAAAAATAAAATGAGGCTAAATTAAAACTACAAATATTCAAGAATTTTAGACATCAAATTTAGCACCAACTTTGATAAGACAATTACAATTATAAAAATTTCAGCCTAACCTCAAGAAAATTTCCTCAGGAGCAAAATAGTTGTAGAACCCAAATGATATGTTTCCCATATTATATTCAACTGTAAAGTTGTGATTCATAACTATGTTTTATATTGACTTTATTCCATGACAAAATGTGTTGTAATTACTTTATTTCATTTCCTTGTATTTTGTGGGATTTAATTGTATTGGGTTTAGTATCAAGTTGGTGAAGACTCAAGCTTTATTGAAGATCAATGGATCTCGCGAGTGTGTCGCTGGAAGCTAAGCCGCGAAAGAGTCATGTGAGAAGCACATGACTGGAAGCTGAAGAGTCATGCCAGGCTGTCGGTTTCGCGAGTGTCTCGCGGGTGAGGCCTTCCCGCGAGACAGTCGCGAAACATTCTGCCTAGAGGATTTTAATGAGTGACTTTCTTACCCTTCACCCATACTATATATACCCTCATTACCCACAAATGTATGTGACGCTATTCAAAGAGAAAAACCCTAGATAGGTTTTCTACAACACACACACCCATCCTTTTAGAGAGAGCTACTCCTCCTTAGTGAGATATCATAGTAGTCTCTTCTCCATCCCTCTCCCATTATCATAGCTTGAGAGGAGATTTGTACCCAAACACAACCCACACCTATTCAGAGTGTAGAGAGTGTTTTGGAGTTGCTGGGAAGCATTGGAAGAAGCCAAGGATGGCAGATGCAACATGGAGCTTGTTGCGGGATCCTAGATAGGTTTTCTACAACACACACACCCATCCTTTTAGAGAGAGCTACTCCTCCTTAGTGAGATATCATAGTAGTCTCTTCTCCATCCCTCTCCCATTATCATAGCTTGAGAGGAGATTTGTACCCAAACACAACCCACACCTATTCAGAGTGTAGAGAGTGTTTTGGAGTTGCTGGGAAGCATTGGAAGAAGCCAAGGATGGCAGATGCAACATGGAGCTTGTTGCGGGATCCGGAGAACTAGGACAAGACACGGTTCCGAGAAGCCTTGTTGGAGTAGAAGCTTGGAGGGCTTAGGTACATCGGGTAGATTAGGCATGGAGGGTCTCTTGCTAACCCATGTATCCCAACTGATTGTCTAGTGGATCGATTTCCGCTTGGAGGGCGGCGGAGAGGTTTTTCGCCGAGTTCTTCGGTTTTCTCTTCGAAAACACGTCTTGGTGTTTTCTGTGTTTGCATCCTTCGTCCCTACTCTTTTATATTCCATTATACTGCTGTGTTGCTTAATTTATGGATTAGAGTAGCTTACTTGTTCATCCGCTCGCATTTACACTATTCCGCACTTTGTATTAAGTTTGTGTAAAATCTATCGAGCCGTAATTTTTATTGGGGGTCTAAATAGCTCTTGTGTTTTCAACACATTTTTGAGCTTTAGCTTCCCTGTGTGTGACAGCTGGCGTGACCCTTTAGCTTCCCTGTGTGCATCTCACATGCCAGCATTTGGCGGCTTGCAAGCTGCGAGTTAGCCGCGAGTCCTAGCCGCAAAACTCTACCTTCTTGTACATACTTGAGCTTTTCTTCACATCTTCTCACACACTACCCTTACAATGATCCCACCTAAACACAGGGTTACTAAGTGCTTAAATTACAAGCAAATTGGCACGGAATAAAGCCAACAAGATGGTTGATAAATTTCAACCTTACAATCTCTCCCTTTGACTATTCCGTGACAAAACCCTAAAACAAACTCTAGACTTAACGCATGAGTTGGGAACAGTTGGAAAACTCACTCACACCTAACTCTAGAATCTGTAAAGCTTTTGAACCATAAGAACAAGTATCTCCTGAAATACAACAACACAATAAGTTCATTGTATATAGAAACTTGTAATGCATATGGAGCAAGCATAATGCGATCATGCACAATGGACTAAAGCAATAAATCATGGCAAGACCAAAACATGAAATCACTATAACTAAGTGATCACAATGCTCATTCATACTTGGAATGAACATCCGGACATTAAAGTTGACAAACACAAGATAAATCACTTGAATGACCAACACTCAACCAATGCACAATACATGAAGTATGTGCATCTATGAAAAATCCTACACGGGCACAAGAGTGATAGTACTTCACAAAGAATGCATAGCATTAGGTTAGAAGTACTGATTTAACAAATCACAAAGGCTGCATAAAGCATGGCACAAACCACAGAGGCCTACAAGTGTGCATAATCAAACCCTTAAAGCTTACATAAGCAACATGGGTACAAAACAAAAACATAAACCTTAAAAACCTATAAAGGTAGCAGGTACAAACACCAAATAGTACTTCCCTTATCATATCACTCCCCCTATCATGAATCATAGGAGCTGTGATGAACTTGGAACATATATACTTGTAACCTAAAACACTTGCACAAAACACATTAGACCCTCAAGGTAAAATAAGTAATAAACGGACAAGTATAATGTAACAAATAAACTGCTATCAAGTAAACATGATGTGAAACATGTGAGCAACTTGATCAAACACCAAACACCAAGACAAAGTATTTTTTATTAGCTCAATGTCTTCTCCCCCTTAGTACATGCATCTCCCCTATGGAATATCTCTCCCCCTACAAGTGTGCACGAGAAGTAGAATTTCTCCCCCTAAGAGTGCGCACGAGGGTCATATAGAAATGACAAAAACTCTCCGGCCTACTCCCTAGAGTATACTCTCCCCCTTTTTGTCAGGAATAGACAAAGGGTCAAAAAGAAACGGGGGCGAGAAATGAAGGCATGAACAATGACAAGATGCATGAGGGGTGCAATGATGCATGAGAAAATGAAGCTTAAACCTAATATAAAACAAAATACTACAAAGCATAAGGTAAACATGACATGCTATGATGAAGAAACAAGATATAAACCAATGCATGACAAAGGTAGCAAAGTTGAGTGCAAGAGGTGGCTAAGTGCAATGCATGACCAATGCATGAAAAATGCACATGTGGGGCAAGGTATGTTAAATACATAATCAATGAACCAAACATATTCCTAATGAGGAAACATGAGAAACCCCAAAGTTTGACACTCATTGGAGTCCAAACAAGAGAGAAAATGTGTAAGAGACATTTTATCAAACACCTAGCATGCACACAATGAAGATCAAAGTAAAACAATGCATGAACATCATGAAAACCACCCTTAATACATGTTCTTTTTGTCACAAAGGGGCCAACATCCAAAGAAAATCAACAAAAGAAACCAATCCCATACAGAAATTTTCAGAAAAAAATTAAGTTTTCCCAACCCCTATGATGAAAATCCCAACCAAGAGCACAAAATTCTCCAAAACATAATCTAAGGATCAAAAATAATGAAAAGAGTTTAGAATTACCTTAGAGATGATAATGGAATGAAAAACCATTAAATTGATTGGGTTTTGATGTAAATATATTGCAAGAGGGGTTTAAAAGAGGATGGAAGAGGTTCAAAACAAGTTTCCCACGAAAAAACTCTTTAAAAAGCTGATTCTAGGCATTTGGCGACTGGGCGAGTCGCGAACGAGTCACCAGCAAGCCGCGAAACCATTCTGCTTGAACTCGCGACTGGGCTCGAGGCTGGGCAAGTCGCCAAAACGAGTCGCCAAATTTCGCGACTGGGACTCACGACTGGGCAAGTCGCCAAAACAAGTCCCCAAAAATCTGGCACTAGTTTTTCAACCCAGAACATGTTTAAACTCTGAAAAACAATGTATGCACTAAACATTAACACAAAGAGTGATAAAAATCACTTCCAAAAATATATAAAATGATCAAAAATATTTTTCAATTGATCCATATAAAGTTGAGCACACACACATTACATTTAAACAAGTACAATCGAACAAATGAATAATGCATTCATTGAACATTAGGCATGTGTGTTGTGTGTGTGTGTATCGAGTGTGGGAATAGTCCATAGTCTAGAGTGAAGTTTCAATGATCAATTCAATCAAGTCATACACAACTAGTACTAAGTCAAGTGATCTATCTCAATTATAGAAATGAACATATATGACCTCCCACAAGAAAATGATTACATATCGTTGAAACTTTTCATTTGGCTTCTTTACAATTCATAATATTTGATCTTTTGAATCAATACATCTCATTTTAGAGATTGATGTCTGAAATTTTTGATATTTCAATTTGATGAACAAGCCTTTGGCTTTTTGGGGCATTATAAATTTTATTTTGGTCGCTTTCCCTTTTCCCTAGTCAAATATTTTGGAGATTTACATTTGGTGAGCTCTTTAAGCAAAAACAACAAAATAAAGAGTGGGAAGATATATAGGCAGAAGTCTATGCATGTCTCAAAACCAACAAGACTATTGACTAATCATTCATAACAAACTTGAAGATCGATTTACAACAATCACACAAAGATGTCAAGAATTTTCCCACGAAGATATAAGTGCATAAAGAACAAGCTAAGCTCGTAAATGCATAAGGCCATTTGTACGAAGGTACAAGGCAAAACTCACATGTGATATGTGTTAGGGTTTGTGCCCTAAAATCCAATTTATTGGCATGTCATGAATAATTAAGTTGCTTAATTATTTGAGACCATTTATGAACTAATGGGACATTATCTTAGTCCATGAGATGCATAGTATGTGATTTATGTGAAAAGTCACAGAAAGATATAAATCACAAGTTCTTTGTAGACTCAGAATTTTAGTTCGTAGTCGGTGATGAAATTAGGCGTTTCATCTGCGAAGATTATAACATATCAACTAAGATGATTTGTCTTGATCTTGGAAGTGAAGACTTCTAGTTGATATGTTGATATGTTTTAAGAGTTAAGACATATTGAACTGGACCGCTGTGAGATTTATTATTCTCCTAATGACTGTCAAATGAATAATAAAGCTTATGACTTCTATTTACATCAACTCTAAATCCTGAGAGAATAATGGACCTGATCATGAGATGTAGGTTGCTTTGATATATCAGGAGTGAGATCTATAAGTTATGGTCAAAACCTTAGTATGTTGGGCAGCCGCATTTAGTGTTAATGGAACATATATTCTCAAGATGGAATTCATAATCTCTTAACGGAGATATAAAATATTCCCTTGAGATAAGTTTAATGGGTTTGGTTATTCAGAGTGTTGGGCCCAACCACTTTAGTAAAAAGTTACTAAAGTATATATTTATGGAATTGGATTTCATAAATATATTATGAATAACATAAAGGATTAAACCGGGTACTCAAGAACTAAGATGTAGTAATCTTCAAAGTGGCAGTCAATATTAATGACTTTGTATTACTACAAATATTTTAATGAAGGGGTTGAATGTATAATAAAGTCTTGGGATATAATTTATAGATAAGGCCTAGAGTACAATTATATTCTTATAGTGGTATTGAATATAATTAATGGTAACTTTGGACTTGTCAAGAGTTGACGGAAAAGCCCAAGGCCCATTGGAACTAGTGCTTTATTGGTCCCTTTGGTCCCATCTCAAGCCATAAACTAAAGCCCAATTGGGTAGGCCCAAAAGGCTAACCCAATTAGATAATCAGTCATTATTTAATAAGTGTTATTAAAATAAAGAAAAGATGAGAATTGTTTTAACGTACGTAAGATAAAAAGAAAAAGAAATCAGTTTTTCTCCACAAGGAGAAGAAGAAGGATTTTTCTTTAAGAATCTATGTACAAAAGACTGATTGAGAGACCACACATCTTGGGCACCATGTGGAATTGAGATGAAGATTAAAGGTATTCTCAAGTTTGGTTTTGAAATTCACTGCACCAAGGTACGCTTTCTATTCTTTGATTCTAGAATTCATGGTTACATGTTTATCTTTCATGATTGAAGTAGATCCGTGTTTTTGTTGCTTCCGCTACGTGTGTTTTTGTATGAGATACAAAAACTAGATTTTTCCAACAATATGTGCTCAAACATATACGATTAATACTTTTTGAATTTTTCACTTTTTATGTGGTTTTCGATTTTTACTCACACAAAACAAAGACATAAAAGTAAGATCAAAACAAAAACAATGCACATGAATAAATGCAAGATGCACAAAATGCATGAAGATATAATATGCAGTGCATGAAGGGTCCCACAAAGATCGAAAGAATTAGATCAAGGACCAAAAGAGCAAAAGCTCAACCATAGGAACCCTTCCTTATCCAAACGGAATGATTGTTTGGAATGAGTGTCTCATGAGAAGTGAGACGAGGGTTGGAAGAATGAGAACTGGAGATGCACATAGTCAAGAAGTTAAGAGCATTAAACACTTTCTTTAACAACATGCTATTTTCACTCATATCCGGATTACTCTTTTTAGCATAACTTTCAAGAGGCTCAAGTTTCTCTTTTCTTTTGATTCTTTTAAAAGCATGAAATTTAGAGCATTGAGGTCTTAGATGACCAAAGACACCACAATGGTGACAAACAATGTGTTTAGGTCCACTAGGCTTTTTGGGAAAGGATCTAGTAACATGGTTTTGTTCTCTCTTCAACTTATAACATTAAGGTCTTATATGACCAATCACACCACAATGGCGGCAAGTTGGAACAAACTTAGATCCATCCAAAGCCTTAGGTTGAGACCTAAACAAAGGCTTTAACTTAACAACCTTTCTCTCCACCTTTCGATTTCTTTTATGTGGAAAAATGTACACCGATTTGTCCTTTGGGATAGAACACACAATAGGCACAAAATCGGATACCACAACATGATTGCAACAAATAATTTCATCCCTTTTAACAGTAGGTTCAGCAATCAAATACTTGGCATACATCTTAAGAGATTCATTTTCACATTTTAGCTCGTCAACAAGTTTGTTAGACAAAACAAGTTTAGCATCCAAGTCCATATTCATACATTCAAACTCTTTCAGCTTTTCAACAGAATTTTCAGCAAGTTTCTTATATTTCAACCAATTTGTTGGATTTATTGAGCTTAGCAATCAAATCATCCTTTTCACAAAATAACTTGTTCAAATCCTTATTAAACTTCTTAGCCTTTTTCTTTTAGAGTTTGATGTTAGGAATATCAATAACATTTAAAGATTCATGTAACATAGCATCACAATCATGAGGATTCACACTCATAGAGGCATTTTCACAAACACGTGGCATGTTACAATCAACACCAACCAAATCATATAAAGATGCATAAAATGCAACATCCATGGTAAATAACATAAGGGGTCAAGGATCACACTTAGGTATTTAAACCACAACAAGTGTACCCGCTCTAATACCAATTGAAAGTTCAAAATGTGTATAAAACACGCTTGAACGTTTGGACCCCAAATTATAAAATATCAATTCAAACTTATAATCAAATAGTTAATGTGCAGAACATGAACATAAGCCAATCACAGAATTGATAACTAATCTAAGCCAAATATAAACACATCCACAGCAGTAAATATAAGGCAAAGATAAAGGAAGGAATATGCAAACACACAGACAACACGCGACATGTTATTGAAGAGGAAACCGAAGCTCTCGGTGTAAAACCTCTCCGCCGCCCTCCAAGCGGTAAATAATCCACTAAAGAATATAGTTGGGATACATGAACAGCAGAAGACCCTCTAAGCTTAATCTACCCAAGTACCTAAGCCCTCCAAGTTTCTTGCTCCAATGAGGTTACACCGAACCTATTTCTTCTTTAGCTTCCCAGATTCCACTACTATACCACAGCATCAACCAATGTATATTGGTTCCTTCCAAACTGCTTCCCTTAACACCAAATGAACATTCTCACAGACGTGGGTGTGGTGAGATAAGGATTTGGACAATGGTCTCTCAAGGATGTGACAATGGAGAGGAAGAGAGTAGAGGAATTTGTAGAATCTCTAAGGTAAAGATTAGGGATGAGACAATCTTATTTTTCTCTAGGGTTTCTCTAGAAAAATTCTCTCTAGAAGCTCTATCAATTTAATGGGTATAAGAGTCTATATATAATGGTGTGTGTTTGGAATACGAAGAGTGAGTTTTTGCCAAACAGGGCTGATTGGTGGCTTGACTTCGCAGCTTGTCCAAGTCGCAAGTTCAAGTCCCAATATAACGGCATGGCCAACCTGGAACTTTTGTCCTGTAGTGCGACAGCTGGCGCGACCTTTCAGCTTCCCTGTGTGCATCTCAAGTGCCAGCATTTGGTGGCTTACAAGCCGCGAGTTAGCTACAAGTCCTAGCCACGAAACTCTGCCTTCTTGCACATACTTGAACTTTTCTTCACATCTTCTCACACACTACCCTTACAATGATCCCACCTAAATACAGGGTTACTAAGTGCTTAAATTACAAGCAAATTGGCACGAAATAAAAGCCAACAAGATGGTTGATAAATTTCAACCTTACAAAAGAAAAGGCTTATTTTGTTAGGTTAGACAAAGATAAAAGTTCTAATATAGACACCGAAGTTTCTAAACCTAAGTCTAAACCTACTGTTAGAGAATACAATAAATCTGTTTTTTTGCCTACTTGTCACCTTTGTGGTGTTGTTGGTCAGATTAGACCAAATTGTTCTTTGTTAAGGCAAAAACCGAAATCTGAGACTAGATTTGTTGTTAGGAATATTGATTTTCCTAAATTTGTTTTTGTTTGTCACTTTTGTGGTGTATCCAGTCACATTCGTCCTAATTGTCATAAATTGAAATTTAAACATTCTGTATTTCAATCTAGGATATGTGATGATATTTCTCTTGCCATAAGTCCATACAAATTGTTTCATATTCTTTTGAAAAATTTAAGCTTGTTGGCTTGTGAAAGGAATTTACAGGATTTCAGTCTTTCTCAGAAGATTGGTATAATCCCTCAAATACACTCTACTTCTCATGGATTTTCACCTACAAAACTGAAAACTCGTGCTATATAGGTGAGAAAAGACTTGCTAAGGTGAGTGTTGTTTACTTGTCCTTAATTTAATTCTTTCAATTAATTATGGACATGTTTTGTTTCTGTTTTTTGTTGTTTTTGTTTTTTATGTTTTTTTTTAAACCAAAAACATTGAAAATTTTCAAAAATACAAAAATATTTTATTTTGTGTCTAGTTTTATTTTTCTTGAGGATTACATGAATTATGATATCTCTCTCTTGATTAAGAACATGCTTGACATTGTGAAGAAACTTGAATAGTATGTGTCATATAAGTGCTAAGCTATTTCTGAATTTGTGTGAGTATGTACTAATTTGTACATGTACTCAAGGGTTAATTAAGAAATTGATATTTCTTTTTTTGTACTCTCTATAGCCTAGTTAAGCACTATCATGCATTGCATTTGCATTGTTCATTTAGCATAATGTGTGCTTTTTGTTTTTGGTCATAAATTTTTTTTTTAACCAAAAAGATTTTTGTACTTTGTATTTCACATCTTGAATTTATAATCAAGGATTTGTCATATTATCTTTACATAACAAATTTATGTACCTTGGATGAGCTTATTTTATTACACTTTATTAGTTTTAACTTTGTAGTGCATGTTGTGTGGGAGATGTTTATAGTTTTTGATCACTTTGTCTTGATCTTAAAGTCACATGTCTTTAATTGTCGAGCTTGAACTTATTGAGAAAGGCATAAATAACCATCTCACCACTGTTTACAGTCAATCATGAACACCTTAGTGCATATCGTAAGATTTTGTGCTCAAGAAAGTTCAGCACATGCACAAAAAGAACATAAGGTGTAGTCTCGGTTTAAATGCTAAAATTAGTATGTATATTATTAGGCTATAATAACTTTAAATCAAATAAAATTGGTGTGTACATTATGGGGCAACTCAAGAAACTTACATGATTGCAAACTTTTATTCTAGGAGATGTGAGAGTTATATGATGTAACTCTTTAGGTGATAGTCTCTCTCAAATTTATGTGATGACTTTTGTAGAAATTGTGTTTGATTTCTATTCACATATCACCTCACATGTATCTCAAGCTTTTGCTAGTTGCACACACTATACAAGTTACTCTTTGCTAAACTTCGTACATTATGTTGTGTGTGATCATGTTTTGGCTATCCAAGATTAAAAGTTTCTTGATCTTAATGCAAAATGTGTTTAAAGGTTGAGATTTGAGGACAAATTGAGTGAGAATCTTGATTTTGGAAGATCTGGATTAAATTCTAGTATTTTTGAAAAACTTCTAATCTCATACTTATGCATTTCATTCATGAAACATTGTACTTTAAGGAGATTCTGCATTAAACTACCCTGTTTTTCAAAAATTTGATTTTTCCAAATTTTTGATCGATCGAATCTGTCTCTCGACCAATCAAAATTGCGATAAATATTTTGTTTTGAATTTGCCTAGCTCGATTGGTATTCGATTGATGCTCGACTGATCGAAACTGAAAAATTTTCAATTTCTAAGCTTTGACTAAATTTTTTTTCATGCATTATTTATGTTTAGGATTCACAAGCATGGCATTGTTTTTTGTATCCATCTTGCAGTTATGCAGTCATATCTCTTATTGTTTTCACACGTAGCATGCATACACTTTGCTAAATTGGGTACTTAGCTTGATTTAAAAATTGATTGATTAATTTTTGAGTTATGTACTTTTTAGTATATGCTATTTTTATATATGAATTGCAGAAATTATTTCTGTTAAGAGATATAATGGATAATTAATGTGCAAATATTTTCTCTTAAACACATTGCATGCATATGTCTATGGGTCACATAGTGTCAAGTTTGCATATATTGAAAGAGAGAATATTTTTCTTCAAGTGAATCCTCATTTTTTGTTTCTTTTTTTACTTTGGTTTGTGTTTTTATTTATTTATCCCCACCTCCTAAATTTTTTCCAAAACTGGTTTTTCCCAAAACTTGTTGTGTTTTTCCTATTTTTATAGGGGAAGAAGCTCATTTTTAACCTTTGTTGTTCATAGGGGGAGTTGTCTCTATTTTCTATAAAGCTGAATCCCTTACTTCTCTATTTTTTCTTGACTTTTGTTGCATATGTTTTTCTGATTTGGGCAACAATGAGTTGTCTTTAACAATATGTGACAAAAAGGGAGAGATTTAGATGATATGTGAGAATCCTGTTTGTTTTGTTTAGGAGAGAGGAAATTGTTTTTCAAAGGGGGAGAATATAAAAACTTTTTAGTGTATCTAACTTAGGGGAAGAGTTAGAATTTACTTTTGTTTTTTATATTCTGTTTCATATTATTGTTTATATGTCTTTCTTTCTACATATGCAGTGATGTGTTTATTGAGTATTTCAGGAAAGACAAGCACATTCTAATCAAGACCTTCTACCTCTTCTTGCAACTTCTAGGTTAGGAGTCTTAGATTGGGATTTGCGATGTAATTGGGCATTTTATTGTATTAGGTTGTAAAAGTTCAAATAGCATTGAAACCACTATGAACGTTTAGACCCCCAAACAACAAAATGCCAATTCAATCTTTATATCACACAATGTATGTGCAGAAAATGGTAACATGCTTATATCAGAATTGATAAACAATCTAAATCAATTAAAATCACATCCACAACATAAATTAAATGATAAAGATTAAGGGAAGAGAAATGCAAATACAAGGACAACATAACGATGTGTTATCAAAAAGGAAACCGAAGCTCTCGGCGTAAAACCTCTTTGAACGGTTTTAGACCCCTTAACACAACTAGATTGGTTAGCCTAGATTAATTAGCCAAGTTGTTACTTAGTCATATGATCACCCAGGAAACCACACGGTAAAAACCTGGGGAGGATTTGACCTAGCTATCCTTAAGGTAAACCTGAATCCACTATGCAAAAGAATCGAAGTTCATACAGAAGGACTACAAGCTCCCCGCTTGACTTCCTAATGCTACCCACCAGTAGAACTTACTGACACGACCACGTGCAAGCTCCGAATCCACGGACTCCTTCTTTCTTGGACTCTTCAATCAGCTACAAGCACCCACGCTTGATATTCTTTAAGCTTCAATGGTAGCAACCAAGTTGATCATCAAGATGTTGATACTATCTCTAACTTGAAAACCCTAAACTTTGTGTAAAGGAAAGCTCCTCTAAATCTCACAAAAGATTTACACAAAACAGCAATGTATGAGCAACAATACAAATGGAGCAACTCTAAAAACGTGGCTAGGGTTTTACCTTATATACCTAGGGCAAAAACATAAAACCCTAAACGTTTAATGAGTTAGGACTGAGTTGGAAATTCTGCAAAAAACACAATCTGGTCGACTTTCGATCGATCGAATCTATTCTTCGATCTATCGAGTCAGACCGAAATGCCCCAATGCATCTACAGTCTCTCGATTCCAACTTTACAATAATTAAACAACTTTGAGCACACTATAACAAGACTAAACATATCGTTTTGATCATGGTTTGCCAATATTACAAATTAGAGTTCTAAATACATAAATTCCTAAACCTTTAGAACCTAACAAACTCCCCCTTTGGCAATCCGTGACAAAACCCTAATTAAAAGCTCAAAGTTTTACAAGTAAAAAGCCCTTTACAAAGATAATGCTCATAACTCAAATTCAATCCTAACTACTATCCATCGGTTGCAAGTGTAGACAGTAGCTTAGTTGAATCAACCTGTATATTCTTGAAATACTCAACAAACGCATAAACGCATGTGTGACAGAAAAGAGTAAAACAACAGGTATAACATTCTTGTAAGATTCACACAACACAAAATAAAGACATATATGAATGAACAACTCATAAATATAAATCAATAAGCAGTGAATCACAAAGCAATAAGAATCAATGAATATAACATGTATATCAATCAATGTTACTTCCCCTATCATGAATATCCCCAAAAATGATATACAAAGTGAAGCACCTAGATACAATCTAAAAAACTCCACAAGCTCCTCTCAAACAAAAAGAACAAAAAAGTCTCCCCCTAACTACAAAACTCCTCTACAAGACAAAACTCCACTCCCCCTTTTTGTGACAGAATGCCAAAGGGCAATCACAAGTCGCCATCAAAAGGAGGTGGTAAGGGTGAATGAAGACGCGCAAAGTTGGCTCGGAGAGCACGAATCTCATCTAGTAAGTCCACCAAAATCTGACTATGAGCCGCCTGAACGGTCATGACAATCTCCAGAGTACGACGAACATCAAAGTCAGCCGAAGGAGGTGGAGGAACATCAGCAGCAGCAGCATCATCACCAACTGGATCAGGAACATCCTCACCAGTAAGACCTGTAGAAGAAGAAGGAGGAGGTACGCTACTAGACGGCTCAAAACTAGGGTGTTTAGAACCAGCTCGAAGATGAGCGGCCCTCTATCTAAGAAAACACGCATCTATGGGAGCTATCACATGAACGGGCTCAGAGGAAGGGAAGCCACTAAGATCAAGATAAAGCAAAATCCTATGAATGAAAATAGGATATACAAGAGCATGAGAGGTAGATGAACTCCTATAAACATCGTTCAAAGAACGAAGAAAGAGATGAGGAAAACTAATAGGAGCATCAGTAACCAGGGTGTACAAAAATACACACCTCTCAAGAGGAATGGTGTGAACATGAGAAATGGGCCAGATGGAATGACAAGCTATCCTAAAGAACAGATAGTGCAACCCGGAGAGCTCAGCAGAAGTGATCCTAGGATCAGAACCCCACTGGACAGAAGTCCCAGTGATGTAAGACAAAACATTGCTCAACTCGAGAGACTCGTCATACGGATAGACAGGATTCCGAACCAATGTTACCCCTAGAGCATCAGTCACTACTTGAGGAGTAATGGTGTACTCTACGCCTCATATCCAACTCTTTACTAAAGTGTTGGAATCATAGATGCAGATAGAGATGTTCGAAAAGAACTCTCTAATCAAGGCAGAAGGTGGAGGAGGATCAGAAACATCCACCAAGGGTAACCAACCCTAACGCTCAAAGTTTGCCCTAATGGCAAGATCAAGTTCATCTAACAGAACAGAACGCTCAGCCCAAATCTTTCTCCTAAGGTTTAGCTTCTTAAAAAGCTCTTGGTTTTTCTCACTCCGAAACCTCTCACGGTCAAAGGAAGGAGGGGATGGAGAAGAAGAGGGAATAGTCCTACGGGCTCTAGTCTTCCTAGGCATGATGCTAAGGAAAGGACAGAGACACAAAGAGAAAACCAAAAGAACACAAGAAAACAAAACCAAGGGCAAACTGCAAATTAGCACAAAAATCAATAGAATGAAAATTTATATGATGCATGAACAAATACAATGCCATGATGCATGTACTAATGCAATAAACAATTAAGTTCAATTGAGATTAAATTGACAAAATTGGCTTGAGCAGGGAATTTCTTATCAAAAACCCCAAAAATTGAAAACCACTTGTTGAAATTTTTAAACAAATTGATGAATTGAGCATTACAAAACACAGCACATAGATTATAATGCTTAATTACATCAACACAACAAGCCAATTTCATCAAATTCTACTCAATTTAACAAAAGACCTTCTCACAGACGTGGGTGTGGTGAGAAAAGGATTTGGTCAAGAACCTCTCAAAGATGTGTCAATGGAGAGGGTGAGAGTAGAGGGATTTGAAGAGTCTTTGAGGTGAAGATTGTGGATGAATCAATCTTCTTTTTCTCTAGGGTTTCTCTCTCCAAATTTTCTCTAAAAGCTCTCTACATTTCGTAGGTATGAGCGGTATTTATACTAGGGTGAGATAGGAATGCAAAGAGTCAGGTTCTTCAAAACAAAGCTAGTTGGCGGCTTGGTCTCGCAACTTAGCTGAGTCGCAAGTTCAAGCCGCAAGATAATAGAATGGCCAGGCTGGACTTTTTGTCTTGTAGTTATCCAGCTGGCGCGACTGTTCATCTTCTCGCACGCTTCACTCATGTGCTGTATTTGGCGGCTTGCCAGTCGCGAGTCACTCGCAAGTCCCAGCTGCGAAGCCCTGCATTCTTGCAAAATCTTGAGCATTTCTTCACACTCTCTCACTCACTACCCTTACATGAATCCTACCTAAATACAGGGTTTCTAAGTGCTGAAATACAAGCAAATTGGCACGGAATAAAACCAATAAGGTGGTTAATTAAATTCAACTTTACAATCTCCCCCTTTGGCTATTCTGTGACAAAACCCTATAACAAACTCTAGACTTAACCCGTGAGTTGGGAACAGTTGGAAAACTCACTCACACCTAACTCTAGAATCTGTGAAGCTCTTGAACCATAAGACCAAAAAATCTCCTAAAACACAATAACACAATAAGTTCATTGTATGCAGAAAACTTGTAATGCATATACAGCAAGCACAATGTGATCAAGTAAAAATGGGATAAAACAATAAACCATGGCTTGACCAAAATAGCAATCACTATATACTAGGGATCACAATGCTCATTCACTCAAGGAATGAACATTCGGACATGCAAGCTAATAAGATTATTTACAAAGTATCATTTGCATGTTCAATACTTAACCAATGCACAAAACATATATGCATCTAGGAACAAGATCCTACAAGGGCACAAAAGTGGTGTACTGAAAGAAAAATGCATGACATTTACCATCAAGTACTAAAGCTACATAGCATAGGTACAAAGACCTAAACACCTTAAAAGTTTACAAAAGCAACAAGTATAAACTAAAAAGTAATTCCCTTATCATATCACTCCCCCTATCATGAATCATAGGAGCTGTGATGATCTTGGAACATATATGCCTGTAACCTAAAACAGTTGCACAAAACACATTAGACCCTCAAGGTAAAGCAAGTAATAAACAGACAAGTATAATGTAAAAAGTAAATTGCGAACAAGTAAGCATGATGTGAAACATGTGAGCAACTTGACCATACACCAAACACCAAAACAATGTTTTCTTATTAACTTAAAGTCTTTTTCCCCTTGGTATATGCATCTCTCCTGTGGAATATCTCTCCCCCTACAAATGTGCACAAGAAATAGAATTTCTCCCCCTAAGAATGTGCACAAGGGTCATATAGAAATGACAAAAACTCTCTGGTATACTCTCTAGAGTATACTCTCCCCCTTTTTGTCACAAATAGACAAAGGGTCAAGGAGAAACAGGGGCAAGAGATGAAAGTATGAATAATGATAATGATGCATAAGGGGTTTGAGATGAATGAGAAAATGAAGCTCAAACCTAAGACAAAACAAACTGTTACAAAGCATAAGGTAAACATGACATGCTAGGATGAAGAAACAAGGTATACCAATGCATGACAAGGGTAGCAAGATGTGTGTAAGAGGTTGCAAAGTGCAATGCATAACCAATGCATGGAAAATGAACATATGGGACAAGGTGTGTTAAATACACAACCAATGAACCAAACATGTTCCTAATGAGGAAACATGAGAAATCCCAAGGTTTGGTACTTATCGGAGTCCAAACAAGTGAGAAAATGCCTAAAAGGCATTTTATCAAACACCTAACATGCATACTATGAACAACAATGTAAAACAATGCATGAGCATCATGAAAACTACCCTTAATACATGTTCTTTTTGCCACAAGGGGCCAACATCCAAAGAAAATCATCAAAAGAAACCAATCCCATACAAAAAATTGAGAAAAATTAAGTTTTCCCAACCCTTATGATGAAAATCCCAATCAAGAGTACAAAACTCTCTAAAATATATTCTAAGGATCAAAAACAATGAAAAGAGTTTAGAATTATCTTAGAGATGATAATGAAATGAAAAAAACATTCAAATTGATTGGGTTTTGATGTAAAAATATTGAAAAAGGGGTTTAAAAGAGGATGGGAGAGGTTTAAAACAAGTTTCCCATGAAAAGCCCTTTAAAAAGCTATTTTTGGGTATTTCGCGACTGGGTGAGTCACGAGTGAGTCGCCAAAACCTTCTATGTAAACTCACTACTGGAGCTCATGGCTTGCAAGTTGCCAAAACGAGTAGCCAAAATTTGCAGCTTACAAGTCGCCAGAATGAGTTGCCAAAAATTCTGACACTTGTTTTTCAAACCAGAACATGTTTAAACTATGAAAAAAAAAAGTAAGCACTAAACATGAACACAAAGAGTGATAAAAATCACTTCCGAAAACATATAAATTGATCAAAAATCTTTTTAGATTGATCCATATAAAGTTGAGCACACATATATCACATTTAAACAAGTACAATCGAACAAATGAATAAGACATTCATTGAACATTAGACATGTGTGTTGTGTGTGTGTGTGTATCAAGTGTGGAATAGTCCTTAGTCTAGAATAAAGCTTAAATGATCAATTAAATCAAGTCATACACAACTAGTACTAAGTCAAGTGATCTATCTTAATTATAGAAATGAACATATATGACTTCCCACAAGAAAATGATTATATATCTTTGAAGCTTTTCATTTGGCTTCTTTACAAATCATAACATTTGATCATTTTGAATCAATATATCTCATTTTAAGATCGATGCCTGAAATTTTTGATATTTCAATTTGATGAACAAGCCTTTAGCTTTTGGGCACCATACATTTTCATAAAAGTCGCTTTCTCTTTTTCCTAGTCAAATACTAGTATGTGCAATTGCTTTTGCAGCTCATTATCTCTTTTCATTTTGAGATTTACATTTGTTGAGCTCTTTAAGCAAAAAAAAAAATATATATATATATATATATAAAAGTGTTGAAAGATATATAGGCACAAGTCTACGCATGTATCAAAACCAACATGACTATTGACTAATCATTCATGACAAGCTTGAAGATTGATTTACAACAATCACACAAAGATGTCAAGATTTTTCCCACAAAGATATAAGTGCATAAAGAACAAATTAAGCTCGTAAATGCATAATTCATTTGTACGAAGGTACAAGGCCAAACTCACATATGATATGTGCTCAAACATATGCGATCAACCTTTTTGAAATTTTCACTTTTTATGTGGTTTTGGATTCTTACTCACACAAACTAAAACAAAAGGTAAAAAAAAAAAAAAAAAAAAAAAAAAAAAAAAAAAAAAAAAACAATGCATACAAATAAATGCAAGATGCACAAATGCATGAGGATATGGCATCTAATGCATGAAGGGTCACATCACAATGGTGGCAAGTTTGGACAAACTTAGATCCATCCAAAACCTTAGGCTGAGACCTAAATGGAGACTTTGACTTAATAGTTTTTCTCTCCACCTTTTGGTTTCTTTTATCTGGAGGAATGTATATCGATTTGTTCTGTGAGGTAAAACACGCAATTGGCATAAAATCGGGTACCACAACATGATTGCAACAAATATTTTCATCATTTTTATCAATAGGTTCAGCAATCAAATACTTGGCATGCATCTTAAGAGATTCATTTTCACATTTTAGCTCATCAACAAGTTTATTAGACAAAACAAGTTTAGCATCCAAGTCCATATTCAAACATTCAAACTCTTTCAGCTTTTCAAGAGAATTTTGAGCAAGTTTCTTATATTTCTCAACCAATTTTTTAGATTCACTAAGCTTAGCAATCAAATCATCTTTTCCACAAAATAGCTTGCTCAAATTCTTTTGAAATTTCTTAGCATTTTTCTTCAAGGGTTTTATGTTAGGAATATCAACAGCATCCAAAGATTCATGTAACATAGCATCAC
The DNA here is from genome assembly GCF_002906115.3 of Quercus suber. Taxonomy (NCBI): domain Eukaryota; kingdom Viridiplantae; phylum Streptophyta; class Magnoliopsida; order Fagales; family Fagaceae; genus Quercus; species Quercus suber. Next base: position 1,968,658 of record NW_027069511.1, on the reverse strand, counting down.
AATCATGAGGATTATCACTCATAGAGGCATTTTCACAAACACATGGCATGGTACATTCATCATTAACCAAATCATACAAAGAGGCATACAAAGTACAATCCATGGCAAAAAACACAAGGGGTCAAGGATCACACTTAGGTATTTAAGTCACAACAAGTGCATCCGCTTTGATTGTTGGGGTTTATGCCCTAAATTCCAATTGGTTAGCATGTCATGAATAATTAATTTGTTTAATTATATGAGACTATCTATTTATGAACTAATGGGACATTATCTTAGTCCATGAGATACATAATATGTGATTTATGTGAAAAGTCACAGAAGATGTAAATTACAAGTTCTTTGTAAACTCAAAATTTTAGTTCGTAGTCAGTGATGAAATTGGGCATTTCGTTTGCGAAGACTATAACATATCAACTAAGATGATTTGTCTTGATCATGGAAGTGGAGACTTCTAGTTGATATGTTGATATGTTTTAAGAGTTAAGACATATTGAATTGGACCGCTATGAGATTTATTATTCTCCTAGTGACTGTCAAATGAATAATAAATCTCACGATTTCTATTTACATCAACACTAAATCCTGAAAGAATAATGGACCTGATCATGAGATGTAGGTTGCCTTGATATATCAGGAGTGAGATCCATAAGTAACGGTCAAAACCTCAGTATGTTGAGCAATCGCATTTAATGTTGATGGAACATATATTCTCAAGATGGAATTCATAGTCTCTTAACAGAGATATAAAATATTTCCTTGAGATAAGTTTAATGAGTTTGGTTATTCAAAGTGTTGGCCCCAACCACTTTAGTAAGGAATTACTAAAGTATATATTTATGGAATTGGATTTCATAAATATATATTGAATAACATAAAGGATTAAACCGGGTACTCAAGGATTAAGATGTAGTAATCTACAAAGTGGCAGTCAACATTCATGACTTTGTATTTCTACGAATATTTTAATGAAGGAGTTGCATATATAATAAAGTCTTGGGATATAATTTATAGATAAGGCCTAGAGTGCAACTATATTTATATAGTGGTATTAAATATAGTTAATGGTAACTTTGGATTTGTCAAGAGTTGACAGAAAAGCCCAAGGCCTATTGGAGCTAGAGTCTTGTTGGTCCCTTTTGGTCCCACTTCAAGCCACATGCCAGAGCCCAATTGGAATGGCCCTAAAGGCTAGCCCAATTAGATAATCAGTTGTATATAAGGAGAGTAACATACAAAATTTCATTAAGGCTTTTTCAAGAGACTTTTCATTGAGTCTTTTCATGAGAGTTCTCATAAGGAATGAAATGGTTAGTATGTGAGTGTTGGACACTCATTATTCTCTCCTTGGAAACTGATTGAGAGACCACACATCTTGGGTATCAAGTGGAATTGGAGTGAAGATTAAAAGTCGCCCAAGAACTTCTAATCTTCGGTTTTGAATTTCACCACACCAAGATACGCTACGCTCTCTTCTACTCTAATTCTAAAATTTACATAATGCATGTTATAGATTGTGAATGAAGTAGATCCGTTAATTTTATGCCGTGTATGTACTTATTTCCATCAATTGGTATCAGAGCGGTCTTCAATTTTCAATCTGTTTAACATGTTTTGTGAGTATTAGAACTAGAGATGATAGTTTCATATCGTTAGAAGATTATGTTTTAATTTTCCGGATGTTGTTGAAACTATGATTTGATGAAAATTGAAATTGATGTTAGGATGTTGTTTATATTTAAATTTAAGTACGTTAAATTATGTTTTAAGGCTATAGCATCAATAGAATTCAGTTTTGACATCAATCTCTGTCTGTAATGTTCATATGTTGAATGTTTCTTCATGAAAAACGAAGAAAACTGCCTTAGAAAATTTCTGAAAATTCAAGTTTCGCGATTTTCGATCGATCAAGTGAAACAGTGATCAGACTTTTTAAATAGATTGATTTTCGATTGCTGGTCGATCAATCGAATTTGTTTTTCGATCGATCGAGAGACAATCGAATATCGATCGAACAAGTCAGGAGGTCAAGTTTGAATTTTTAATTTTTTTGATCGATCGAAGGGTACATTCGATTGATTGAAAGAAGGAAAATCAGAATTTTTTCTAAGTGTTTTCACAATAAAGAAAGAGCAATGTGATGTGTGATTAGATTACACATGGTTCTAACTAAAAGACCTAATGAGATCAAAGGTATTAGTTTAATAGAACTCTTAGTCCTAAATAGTTTGGGACTTGTCTTTTAAGAAATATTCTAATGAGATTAGAATTGTTGAGTGATTGAAAGTTCTTAATTTATTTTAATTAGAAGTTTTAATGAGATTAAAGCTTAATTAAAATGTATATAGTTTCTAATGAAATTAGAATACTTTATCTAGTAAATTAAGGATAGAGTTCTATATAACTAATTTTTGATTCATTAGTGTTTAAGGAATCCTAAATAGTTTAGGACTTTCATTTTAGTTAGTGATTCTAATGAGATTAGAGTCTTAGTTAAGTGCAAGGTTATTAGTTGTGATGGGATCATAATTATTTAAGAAAAACCCAAATAATGAGTGGGAGTGCTGAAATCACCCTTTTGTTAAGTTTATTGTAATGTGAGTAGATACCTTGTCTTGACTTCGAGTCTTGCATTCCATGCGGAGGGTATTTATTTAACAGGTTACAAGGTTAAACTTCTTTGTGATAGTGCGAATGTTCGTTACACTATTGTGACGTGACTTAGTTACATCACATTGAATTTAAACAATTAAACACATTTAATTTGTAGGGTTAAAATTGTAATTAGATTATAATGATTTCATCTCAATCTACTTGTTTTAAAATTTCTAATGGGAGAGAGATACAAGAGTTGGATCGCACGGCCTCCATTGTCGGTTCATAGTAGTGTGGAATATATACTTTGTCTTTGCCTCAAGCTTAGCATTCCATACTGAGAGTATTTATTTCATGGTCCTACAAGATTGAATTTCTTGGTTTATAGTGGTTTGATCAAATACCTTGTCTTAACTTCGAGCTTTGCATTCCATGCGGAGGATGTTTTGTATCATGGTACTACAAAATAAGCCTGTTAAAGGGATGAAATGTGGCTACACATGACTCTAGACAATGGTGTACACTAGACTAAGTTTAATAGTATCCTCTGTGCTGAGTTTTTACTATTATTACTTAGAAGCCAAAGGAAAAGCGGCAAATTATTTTTGTTTGGTAAGAGTTACCATGATAGCATTAATAATGAGAATAATTCTCGCCTAATCATAGTGATTGGTAGTCACTCTATGCTGAGGAATATTAATTGCGGGATTAGGTTGTCGTTGCACCTAGTATAGTATGTTTTCGGGTTCCATATTATATGGTTATGGATGCAAAATATAATGTCCCTGCAATTATGTTCATAGTCTCAAAATAAAGTTGTCATAAATTTTGCCCTCTATCTACTATTTTAGTTGAATCACATTAACTAAGAAATAATTTTGGACATGGTGCTTAAAGGAGCTGAAGTACATAATTATGTTTCGATTTAGCATTGTCATAATTTCCTATACATGATGCATTGATAGAAGATAGCTTATGATATGATCATAGTTTCCATTGTAATGCTAAAATGTTTCATTGGCTTTTATCTCAATTGTACTATAGCATGAGATGCAAGAGTTAGTACAAGACTCAGATTTTATATTAAGTCTAAATGAGATGTTTTGGTATGAAATATCGTGCTACTAAATGATATTCAATATAACTCATATTGAGTGCCAAGAAAAGCTAAAGGAGTTCCAATACCACATCATTATATGAATTGGAATTCTTGGATGTGGAGATTAAATGTTAATCTCATATGGATATGATCCACAAGTTCTTGTTAGAATCATTTGATCAATTCAAATTGTTTTGAAAATAAATTCTATTTATATTATCTGAATAGATGAGTGAGTTCTATGTAACAAAAGACATCCTAAAAGCTAAGGCTAGGATCAATATGATTTAATTCAAATTTTTAGTCTGAATCTAAAGATAAGGGTGGTAAGAAGAAGAATTATAATAACAAACAGTTTGGCAAGCAAATTGCCCTAGTAGTTGCCAAAAGGAAATTAGACTCAGAAGTATGACCAAAGGAAAGTGTTTCTGGTTTGGTTAAACTAAGCTTTGTCCATGATTGTTTTCTAGATGAAAATTCACATGTTTTACCTTTTAAAGAGAAAGTTTTCATCCTTAAGTATTATATGTTTTGGCACTTATGTCTAAATCTTATTAATCTAAATGGTATTCAATATTGGTGAAAGATGGGCTTTTGGAACCATTATTTTGTTAAATTCCCAATCTATGAATTCTATTTAGAGGATAATATGATCTAGGACTCCTTTATTGTAAAGGAATATAGTATTAATGACTTCTTTAAGTCAGTGCATACATGAAGGAGGAATAAGACTCTTTTAGAAATAGTAAAGTACATGATAAGTATTTCCATTTGCTTATTTCTTTTGGAGACATACTCTAATAATTATTATACATTTTCCAAAATTGATTTCAAAAGTTTGTTCCTATGACATTTATCAAATTGTGGATTGGGTGAAAACCTAGTATATGATACTTCTACTTTTGGAGATGTCCAACACTTGTGCTAGAAAGGAAGTCTGACAATTTGAAATCAAAAGGTAGAAAAATGTATGTTTATGATGGGTATCCAAATGAAATAGCATAAGATTATTTTGGTAGTCATAAAGAAGACAAGATGTTTGTAAAATAAAAATACAAAGTTCTTGATGATGACTATGTGAATAATCTTAAAGAAATGTTCTAGAAGAAAATGTTCGAATTTTTTGTAAGACAACTATAAAATATATTTAGAAATGAGATGGTTGTATTAGATACACCACAAAGTATTATTCTATACATATATATAGCTAGTACACCGGTACAATATCGTAGTGGGAGGATTGTAAATTCATACTTTTGGGATAAACTTTTGAAGTCATTCCACAAGAATATGAATCTGATCCTCAGTCCTACGTAGAGGCCATAGATGATATGAATATGAATTATTGGACCAAGGTTATGTGAATAGAATTAGATTCTATTTAAAGTCTAGAACTTGTAGAGGTGCCTATTGGCATTGAGCCTATTGTTCTCAAATAGGTCTACAAGGAAATGAGATTGATAGATTTGAAGGTGCAAACCTTCAAAGCAAGACTAGTGGTGAAAAGATTTATTCAGAAAGAAATGGTTCGATTATGAAAAGATTTTTTCACTAATAGTCAAGTTTGACTCTATCTAGATTCTCTTATTCATTATATTTCATTTGGATGAAATATGACAATGGATATCAAGAAAGCTTCTTTTAGTAGCAATCTTGAGGAAGACATCTATATGATGTACCTAGACTTGTTCATAGCAGAGAACCAGTGGTGATTAGCATGCAAGTTGCTTAAAGTCCATTTATGGACTAACGCAAGCATCTAGGTCATAAATATCATCTTTGATCAAGCAATCAAATTATTTGATTTTGATCAAGTATTTAAAAGCCTTAAGTGTGTCAAGCTATATAGAACAATAAATCTCTTAATGTATGTTGATGACTTTCTAATCATTTAGAATGATGTAGAATTGTTGTCATCAATAGAATTTTTGGTTGTCTAGTCCAGTTTGATATAAAGTACTTGGGAAAGACTAGCTACATCCTAAGAATTATAACTTTGTTAAAATTTAGAAATTAAGATGTTGGGTCTATCTCAAACTGCTTAAATAAATTAGATTCTAGCCAAGTATAGCATGAAATACTTAAAGAAAGGATTCTTTCCTTTTAAGTTTTAAGTTCCTTTATATAGGACTATAGTCCTAAGACATATAAAAGGAAGAGCATATTAAGACGGTTTCTTATTTCATATTAAAATGAAGTCTTTATGCTATGCTATATACTAAGCTAAATATCTATTTTGCGGTGGGCATGGTAAGCAAATATCAATTGAATCAAAGATCACTTAATTTAGAAGGAATAAAGCATATACTCAACTATCTTAGGAGAATGAGGGATTATATGCTTGTCCACAAAAGTGAAGTTTTGATGTTTATTGAATGTACAAATACTGACTTATAGTTTGATTGAGATTCATGAAGTTGGACTTCAAGATATGTGTTCATCCTAGGTGGTGAAGATACACATTAAGCGTAAGTATCATCTCATTAGAGAGATATGAGTACGTGAGAAGTAGTAGTAGAAAAAGATAATTTATGTAATAAATCTAACTAAAATTTGTTTCCAAAAATTTCCTTAGAGTGGCTATGAGTTACTCTAAAAGGAGATAAGTGTCGGATACATGGTAAATTGTCTTTGAGGGCAAGTGGGAGATTGTTGGTGTTTATTTCCTAAAATCCAATTGGTTTGCATGTCATGAATAATTAAGTTGTTTAATTATATGAGACTATCTATTTATGAACTAATGAGACATTATCTTACTCCATGAGATGCATAATGTGTGATTTATGTGAAAAGTCACAGAAGATGTAAATCACAAGTTCTTTGTAAACTCAGAATTTTAGTTCGTAGTCGGTGATGAAATTAGGCATTTCATCTGTGAAGACTATAATATATCAATTAAGATGATTTGTTTTGATCATGGAAGTGGAGACTTCTAGTTGATATGTTTTAAGAGTTAAGACATATTGAACTGGACCGCTGTGAGATTTATTATTCTCCTAGTGACTGTCAAATGAATAATAAATCTCATGACTTCTATTTACATCAACTCTAAATCCTGAGAGAATAATGGACCTGATCATGAGATGTAGGTTGCCTTGATATATCAGGAGTGAGATCCATACGTAACGGTCAAAACCTCAGTATGTTGGGCAATCGCATTTAATGTTGATGGAACATATATTCTCAAGATATAATTCATAGTCTCTTAACGGAGATATAAAATATTCCCTTAAGATAAGTTAATGGGTTTGGTTATTCAGAGTGTTGGTCCCAACCACTTTAGTAAGGAATTACTAAAGTATATATTTATGGAATTGGATTTCATAAATATATATTGAATAACATAAAGGATTAAATCGAGTAATCAAGGATTAAAATGTATTAATCTATAAAGTGGCAGTCAACATTCATGACTTTGTATTTCTACGAATATTTTAATGAAAGAGTTGCATATATAATAAAGTCTTGGGATATAATTTATAGATAAGGCCTAGAGTACAACTATATTTATATAGTGGCATTAAATATAGTTAATGGTAATTTTGGACTTGTCAAGAGTTGACAGAAAAGCCCAAGGCCCATTGGAGCTAGAGTCTTGTTGGTCCCTTTTGGTCCCACTCCAAGCCACATACTAGAGCCCTATTGGAATGGCCCAAAAGGCTACCCCAATTAGATAATCAATTGTATATAAGGAGAGTAACATACAGAATTACATTAAGGCTTTTTCAAGAGACTTTTCATTGAGTCTTTTCATGAGAGTTCTCATAAAAAATGAAATGGTTAGTATGTGAGTGTTGGACACTCATTATTCTCTCATTGGAAACTGATTGAGAGACCACACATCTTGGGAATCAAGTGGAATTGGAGTAAAGATAAAAAGTCTCCCAAGAACTTCTGATCTTCGGTTTTGAATTTCACCGCACCAAGGTACGCTCTCTTCTACTCTAATTCTCAAAATTTACATAGTGCATGTTATAGATTGAGAATGAAGTAGATCCGTTAATTTTTCGCTGCGTACGTACTTATTTCCATCACTGATACCAATTGAAAGTTTAAATAGTGTTGAAACCACTATGAATGTTTAGACCCCCAAACAACAAAATACTAATTCAAGCTTTATATTAAACAATGTATATGCGGAAAATGATAACAAGCTTATATCAGAATTGATAAACAATCTAAACCAATTAAAATCACATCCACAATAGAAATTAAATGGTAAAGAAGGGAAGAGAGATACAAACACAAGGACAACACAACAATGTGTTATCGAAGAGGAAACCGAAGCCCTTAGCGTAAAACCTCTCCGCTGCCATCCAAGTGGTCAATAATCCACTAGAAAATGTAGTTGGTATACATGAACAGCAATAGACCCTCCAAGCCTAATCTACCCAGGTACCTAAGCCCTCCAAGCTTTTTGCTCCAACGACGTTACGCCAAAATTTTGTCTTTTCTAGCTTGTCAGATTCTGCTATAAACCATAACATCAACCAATAAACATTGGTCCCTACCAAATTGCTTTCCTTAGCACCGAAAGACCTTCTCACAGACATGGGTGTGGTGAGAAAAGGATTTGGTCAAGAACCTCTCAAAGATGTGTTAATGGAGAGAGTGAGAGTAGAGGAATTTGAAGAGTCTCTTAGGTGAAGATTGTCGATGAATCAATCTTGTTTTTCTCTAGGGTTTCTCTCTCAAAATTTTCTCTGGAAGCTCTCTACATTTTATGGGTATGAGGGGTATTTATACTAGGGTGAGATAAGAATGCAAAGAGTCAGGTTTTTCAAAATAGAGCTGGTTGGCGACTTGGCCTTGTGACTTGGCTGAGTCGCGAGTTCAAGCCGCGAGATAACAGAACGGCTAGACAGAACTTTTTATCCTGTAGTGCTTCAGCTAGCGCGATTGTTCATCTTCTCGCACACTTCACTCATGTGCTACATTTGGCGGTTTGCCAGTCGCGAGTCACCCGCGAGTCCCAGCCGCAAAGCCCTACACTCTTGCACAATCTTGAGTATTTCTTCACACTCTCTTACTCACTACCCTTACATGAATCCCACCTAAATACAGGGTTTCTAAGTGCTGAAATACAGGCAAATTGGCATGGAATAAAGCTAACAAGATGGTTGATTAAATTCAACCTTACAGGTCGTTCTTGTATTTGAGCATTTCATCTTGTATGAAAGTTTTGTCACGAATTGTCAAAAGGGGAGATTGTTAGGTTCTAAAAGTTTAGAACGATTGGCAAATCGTGAACACACAAGAACATACAAGCTGCAAAAAGAAGATTTCTGAATTGACTTGGTTCGACTAATCGAGGACAGGCTCGATCGATCGAAAGTCGTATCTTCAGAATTTTAATTAAGCCCAGACAGCAGTTCAAGCCCATTAAGGATTAGGGTTTTAGATCTACTTTTCCCAGTATACAAAGAAAACCCTAAGCATGTTTTTATAAGGCTTTTTAGAGAGAAAAAAGTGTGTCTCTTTTGTATTTAGGTTTTTGTACCTAAAAAGCTCTCTCATATTTTCTACCGATGTTATTACTTGAAGAATCTCAAGATCCGGTGTTATAGAAGTTACTGCCTTCTCTAGTCATCAAAGCTGCTAATGATCTAAACCTTCAAGGGTGATCTTGGAGTCACAAATAAGAGACTTTGTATTGCTAAACCTTTGAGTGAGATCTCAAAGTCACAAACATGGGTGTTTGTGTTTTGCAATGGCCAAAGAAAGAAGTAATCCATAGACTCAGAGCTATCATGGGTCACGGTAGTAAGTTTTCTACTCGAGGTAGCAATAGGATGTTAGTGGTCTAAGTCACTATTGTACAAACTTCAATTCTTTCATAGTGGTTTTGCTGTTTTACCTTGAGGATGGCTAGGTTAAATCTTCCCTAGGTTTTTTACCGGTTTGGTTTTCTTAGGTCATCATATCTTTGTGTTCTTTATTTTCCGTACTTTACATTGATATGATATGTTTGTGTTAACCTAGATCTGATAATTTGACTAAGTAATCACTTGGCTAATTAACTAGGTTAATCTGTTTGGGTTTTAAGGGGTCTAAAAACATACATAAAGTAAAATCACAAAAGTTAAAGTTAAAGGGTAATTTCATCATATTATTCATTTCTATCAGGGGCTGGCAAAATGAAATAGGAGGTATGTTATCAAAAACCAAATTCTGAAAGAAGTAGAAAAAGAAGAGCAAAACACATAGGCATTTTAACAAACACTCTGCATTTAGATACCCTAAACAAAACAACTTCTAACCAAAATCCCTCAAACCTAAATCTAACCCATCTATTTAATCTAATAGACAAAACTACTCCTTATTGAAAAGCCTAAATCATAACAGGATCCCTCAAAGAGATCCACGTTAATGCTTCTAAAATACCTAGATAAGGAAAAAGCCCAATTGCCATTTTTTATTCCTACCCTGTTCGTGTGGCTTATATCTTTTTGTAGAATAATCTATTGCTCTATTTTTAATCGGACACCGATACCCACACTTCAATTTAACCAAATACCCAAAACAAAACTAAATCTAACTTAAATACCTTAATCAAAAATATAACCCAGAAAGTTAAATAAAAAAAGAATCTAGCCAAATTATTAAAAATTGATCATAATTAATGCACAAACTGAAAAGTAAAGAGAAAACTAACCGGTAGAGAAATTGGAAGACGTTCTCTAATTGCAAACTACGGATACATGGGCAATGGAAGTTTTTTATTTTTTCTTTCCTTTTAATCGGGTTGATTGGGATTGAGGCTTTACTTCCAACCACTTGATGTTTTAAGTGGGGTTTTTCCTGGCAGTATATGGGTGGAGGATGGGCTGATGGAAAGAGAACTTAATGGTTAGGGTTTTTTATTTTAAGAAAGACAGAGAGAACGGCTGAATTTGTCAAAGGAAAAGGAGAATCAGAACGGAATAGACTCTGTGTCTGGAGTTCTGATGGTTGGAGTATGGCGAGGGGACTGGCGGAGGCAAGATCGCCTCTCTCTTTTTCTGTTTCTTTCACTATGTCTTCATCACCTCTCTCTTTTCCTTCTTTCTTTCTCCATGTCTTCATAGCCTCTCTCTATTTCTATTTATGTGTACTCTTTAATTTTTACCGGTTATTTTTTGTTATTTATAATGAGAGGATTTTAAACGGTGTTGTAGCATTACCAAACAATGTAATTTTTCACTTTTTTAAGTTATACGTGTCTAAATTTTAGATAAATAGTTATCCTATTTGTCAACACCTCCTTAATTGTAGGAATCAATTTTCTCTCAGCTTCTACTATTATATATATATATATATATAGACTAGTCGCTAACCTGTGCGATGCACGGGAACAGCTACTAGATTAGTTTCATGGAGAAAAAAGAAGTAATGTTTTATTTATTAGCTTTTTGTGGGAAGGAGTAAGAGACATAATGTTATATCTCTAGTTTAGTTTGTGCTGTATATATATTTATATATAATATATGTTGTAATATATATACTAAAAGGTGCCATTTAAAAGGTGATAATCATTCAAATTGGATATACCAAAAGATGCTTATTGAAATGTTATAACCCTTCACATTTGATATATATTAAAAGTGCCTATTGGCCGAAAGTGTACCTATTGAATGAAAATATGCCTATTAAATGGAAATGTTTCTATTGACCTAAAATGTGCATATTGAATGAAAATGTGCTTGTTGAAGGGTTATAATCTTTTGGGTATAGATAGTGGTTCATATTCATTTGGTAACTTCTTCTCAACTTCTTCTCTTTTATATTTTTTAGAAGCGCAAGAAACCTATGGGTCTTTTCCAGAATTTCTCTTTGTAAGTCAGTTTTCTTTGTTAAATAGTAAAAAGGTTTAGGAATTAAGCCACACCAATAGTAGCAATAATAATACTGAATGATTTCTTCATTTGGTTACTTTTTCTCAACTTTTTATCTTTCAACTTTCTTAGAAATACAAGAAACTCGTGGATCTTCTTTGAAATTGCTATTTGTAAGTCAATTTTTTTTTTTTCTTTTCTTGTTAAATAATGAAAAGGTTCAGGAATGAACCACACCAACTGTAGCAACAATAATACTAAATGATTTCTTTATATGCTTTACAAATCTTATTATTCTCTAATTTCACATTCTCTTTCCTAAGAATCAAAACAATCCAAAAGTATTTAAATATATTATGTAATGTATATTATACCATGAAAACAGATAGAGAATCTACCAAATTCATATAATATATTATAACAATGATGATTATATATATAATACAATTGCAACAGTTATATAACAACTACAATGTATATTCCCTCAAAAAAAAAAAAAAAAACTACAATGTATAATAAATTAATAATAATCAAATGTTAACAAAATTTTTCAAAAGGTTTATCAAATAGTGCAATCAATTATTGCTATACATAAATATATATTGTGTAATATTCCAAACGGTGCAGGCAGTTAGTTTTGAGAAGAAAAAAATTAATGTTGAAAACAATACTCCCTTTACATGCAAACACGATTTTATTTATGCAAAACGCAATCACCAATATTAGAACTTATGGAATTATCCCAATTCAATCACAAAATAACTTCTCAAAACTTATTTAGTGCACGCACAGAAACTTTTCACGGAAATCACAAAAATAAATTGAGGAAAATCTGTCTTAAGATTATTGGATATTATTACACAAATAATTTACTTTTCTGATTTTGTGAAAAAGATCATTAAACAAAATATGTACAAATCTGTGGAAGACGCTTGGTCTCTTCTTTAAGAAGTTTACAATTCCTGCATGTGTTCCAGCATGTCTAGGGCCTTTGGCTAAAGTTTGGATGGCAGTGGCAATGAGATTAGGTTTGTAATGCTTGCTGATTTAGTGCTATACACAATTTGGTCAAGGTTGAATGGACTTGTGAAGGGAAGAATTGTCAGCAGATTTAGCCAATGGAAGTGTAGCCTCCCTTTCTGTAGGATTCTCACCAGTAGGAACCTAAGAAAGTTGCCTAAGCTCCGGTCGTAGATCAGGCTTCTTCTTCTCTGTTTCCTCTTTACTCTTTTGTTCTTCGTGGTTTTGAGTCTTCTGACTTTCATCTGCTGCTTTTAGTTTCTCTGCTTTGTTCTCTTTTATCTTTCTTTTTAGTTTTGTGAGCTTAGTCAGTAGTCACGTGACAAAGCATTGGAAAGTAGCAAAGAGAGTTTTTGAAACTTTCCAACTTTTTTATTAAGTTTGACCCTTCCCCCAACCGTAAATGTACTATCTTTCTTTCTTTTCTTTTTTTATTTTTTAACTTGTGGCTTTTTTTTTTCTTTTTTGTTTTTCATTATCTACGTACATACTATATTACTGTTTTAAACTTTTAATATTCTAAAAAGTGATAGTTGTTATTAACTTATTATTATAATTATAATTTAGGTAGATATTTAAGCGTAATATTGATATACTAGTTGAAACATAGACTTATAATTTTAATATTTTCAATAAATTATATAGGAAATATATGTATATAAATAAAATAAAATAAAAAACTGATAATATTGATTTTTTTATTTGGTATATATTTATATAATGTGAAAAAGTATGCTTAGCAATATATTAAAAATATATATATAAATATTTTTAATGATTTTTTAATTGCCGAGTCCCGCCGCACCTGCACCCACCTTTTTCAAAAATTGCCGAGTCCCGCACCCGCACCCGCACCCACCTGGACCTTATGTTAATTACATGACAGGATGGTTGGACAATGCAAAGTTCTATAGAAGTTCAATTATAATGCATACGGGGGTGGCTTCACTTGGAGCCCAGGGGGTTCAAATGAACCCCCTGAATTGAACCAAAAAATTATTATTATAATATATATATATATATATATATTTTCCTGTTTTGACACTTAAAATAAAAATTTGAACACCCAAACCTTAAGCCCAATTGAAATAAACTTAAATATAATCATTTTAACAATATTTTGACCTTTTCAAACACAAAGAAAATTCTCAATAACAAATCAATTTTATCTAAAATATGGGGAAAAAAAAGATTTAATTAGCCCAACAATAGATTTGCTAAATCTTTTTCTTTTTTTTTTCTTTTTTTATACAAGATAGAAATTCTACTCTGGCTAGTATGTGTGTGTAAAGCTTCCTCCTAGAGACTTGAACCCCGGCTCCTACCTCCCACATCCCATAAACATTTATACTTGTAGAGTGACAATTACACCAAGAGTGTGTGGTGGTGATTTGTTAAATCTTAAACCTTAGAAAAAAACTCATTTAGATCTTAAGAAATATTAAATAAATATATCAAATGGGAAATAAGTGGATGAATGATTGCTTGACTATGTACATTGAAATAGATATAGTTAGTAGGATTGATAATGAAGATATCATGCAACAATTTAAAATATGAAACATCATAGAAGGCAATTGTAAAACTTTATGTATTAAAGATTTTTTTTTTTTTTTTTGTGATGTTGATATATTTAATTTGTCTTTTGTTTAAAATTTTGTATAATTTATATTTCTTATTGAACCTCCTAGAAAATAATCTTAGAGCCGCCACTGAATGCATATAAGGTTGACTTGTCAAACTACCTACAAATCTCCAACTTCATCAACGTCCATCACCAACTACCTTATTATTAAGATGATGATATTTCCTAGCTTTACACTTGGGGCAAGTTTCTTTTAAGAGGGAGGGTTAGATGCAGCAACTTAACGATGCTTCAAATTGTCCAGCACCATCTAGACTGGCCGCAAGCATAGAAGTAGACGCAACAAGTCTAATGTAGTAGCATTACCTAGTGCAGTAGTAACAATCATACAATGCAGCAGCAGCGAATAAGGCTAGCAGCTAGTGTCAGTATCAGTAATAAATTTGGTTAGCAACCAATTAGCGCACTTGTATATATAGCTCATTGATTTACTACGTAGTTTTTAATGAATACATAGTCTGAGCCTAGTGCTTGTTCTACAAGAGTATTTATTATGTTTCTAATGAACTTAGCTTTCAATTTCATTTCATAATATAGTTTCCAAAAGATTTTCTTGCATAACACACAGTCAAGCACTACAAATACGAGTGATGCGAGCAACACACATTGAGAAGAGACTACCATCTGATCTCATATCAGACACAATAGTGACCATTACCCCCATCGTTGCACTGTTAGTCTTCAGCCCGATGTTGAAAAATAGAACCATCAAGGTTAATGAAGCACTGAAGTGAAAAGTAGACCAACCCTCAGAGGATATAATTACAAATCCCAAAGGTCTCCAATATATATCGTCATCCATCATTCTAACTCAGTGTACCGATATAGACTAGAAGACAGTACCGTGGTTTGTGCATGCTGAAAGCTCGAAAATGTGTTGAAAACACACGAGCTGTTTGGACCCCTAATTAAAAGCTACGGCTCGATTGATTTTACACTAACTTAATACTAAGTGCGGAAAAGTGTAAAAGCGAGCGAATAACCAAACAAGCTACTCTAATCCATAATTAAAGCAACACGGCAGTAAAATGTAAAGTAAAAGAGTAGGGAAGAAAGATGCAAATACAAGATAATACGCCGATGTGTTATCGAAGAGGAAACTGAAGAACTCAGCGAAAAACCTCTTCACTGCCCTCCAAGCGGTAATCGATCCACTAGACAATCAGTTGGGATACATGGGTTATCAAGAGACTCTTCAAGCCTAATCTACCCGATGTACCTAAGCCCTCCAAGCTCCTACTCCAACAAACCTTCTTGGAATCGTGTCTTGTCTAACTCTCTGGATCCCGCAACAAGCTCCACGTTACATCTGCCATCCTTGGCTTCTTCCAAAACTTCACTTGACACTCTGAAAGGGTGTGGTAAGTGTTTGGGTTATCAACCTCTCAATAGTATGGAAATGGAGAGGTAGGAGTTGAGGAAATTCCACAAGCAAATGTGTAGAGGATTGTGGCTATAACAATCTCTAACTCTCAAGGTGTTTGGCTAGAGTTTTCTCTCAGAAGCACTCCTTAACATTTGTGGGTAATGTGGGTATAAATAGTGTAGGCACAGAAAGTGTGTATCAGAATAGACAGGCTGGCAGAATAGAATGTCTTGCGGGTGTCTTGCGGGAAGGCCTTACCCGCGAGATACTCGCGAGACACAGTCTTCAATAGCTTGAGTCTTCACACCCTCTCTCTCTATCACACTACCCTTACAATTAAATCCCATAATAAATACAGGGTATTGAACAATAATTACAATCAAATTTGTCACGAAATAAAAGCCAACAAAAACACATAGTTGTAAATAACAACTTTACAATCTCCGCATTTGGCTATTCCATGACAAAACCCCTAAAACAGACTCTAGACTTAAACGTAAGTTTGAGAACAGTGGCAAAACTCACTCACACCTAATCTAGAAGCTAGGAAACACTTGCACATATATACCTGTTACTTGAAACACTTGCACTCAAACAAAACTTTCATTAAGCTTATAACAAGTTGAACACAAGGTACGTATATGAGCAAGTAAAGTGCGATCAAGTTTGTAAACATTATAAAACATGTAAGCATATCTTGATCAAACAAAAATAGTCATTAAAGAATGACTACAATGAAGATTTAACAAGTAAATGCTCATCCGGATATGCAATGCAATTAAGAACAATCCAAAGGATCAATTGCATATCCAACACTCAACCAATGCAAAATACATGAAGTATTTGCATCTAGGATACAAAATCCTACTAGGGCACAAGAGTGAGGTACTTAAGACATATTAACAATATCTTAAAAGTAAAAAAAAAAATAAAAAATAAAAAAAAATTTAAAAAAAAATGCTACAAAGCATAGAGATAATCACAGATACTGAGAATATACTGAAATTTAAAACAGAGTATTTAAAGCTTTAAACAAAAGTAGTAACAGTAAAAATTGTAAACAAAAACAGCAGTTATAAAGACTAAAAACAATTTAAACCACCTGTATGAACCAAAGATCATATGCTTAGGCTATGTCTATGCTCTGCTCCCCCTCTAAATGTGCAAGCTCTCCCCTCAAAATTTTCCCCCCTTTTTGACCGGAATGGCCAAAGGGCTAGAACTGATCAGATTCTAAATCTGATCCCTGCGCCAAAGACAAGTCACCGATCTAGGAAGACAATGTAGTGATCTGTCCTTGGAGGTATGCAAATTGTGTTACGGTGTGCTACACATAGGAGTCAAGTACTAAAGACATCTGGTCCATTTTATCTAGTAGATGATCCAGCCTGTCTAAACCTCGTGCTAGTGCAGAAGAGGATGGATGTGCTGAAGTCTCTAGAGCAGAAGTAAATCTATCAATCTCCTCCTCTGTATCTCCACCCTCATCTTTAACACGATTCTGTGGTATCGTATGCACCCCTGTTTTGGAGCCCTTGATGTGACCTGTGCTCCTATTGACTGTGTGCACCAATGGGATAGTCCCTCTGAACCACAGTAAGACCATTCGGAAGTTTCAGTCTTGCCTTAGCAATTAATCCCATAATCAGTGATGGAAAAGGCACTACAGTCCTTGAATTCTGCTTCTCAATGCTCCTTTTCAACACATGGACTATATGTCCACAAATATCTATCTCTTTGTGGGTAAAGAGATCATACAGAAATCTTGTCCTTGGAGCTGAAAGTGTAGTGAGGTTGGTGACCGGATATAAGTTGTGGATCATGACATATGCTAAAGCCCTCATCTCCGATGAAAATGGTATTGTGTTCATGGATGTTTCTTTGGTTTGCCACCAAGTATTCTTATCATCTCATCAGTAGGCCCGAATCTGTCCTCATACGACACTATAATTGGTTATGAGGGAGGACGAACCTCCAAAAAGTCTTGGATGATGTCCCTTGTAATCACAAATTCTTTGTGCCTTACCCATCACTCAATATGGTCCCCTTCGACAGTAGCATTGGAGAAAAACTCCTTGATTATCTCTGAATAAACAACCTCAATCGGGTTCAACAATTTGGTCCAAGTTCTTTCTTTGAACACCTCAAGTATGAAAGTGCCCTCAAACGATTCCAGTTACACGACCCTTTCCATGATGATCGTTTTGTCCTTATAGCAGTCATTATATTTCATATCAACTTCAGCAGACTTGAAATGATCAAAATCAGTGCGTGCACTTTTGGAAGATGATTTCTTGGTGGCTGCATGTTTGGTAGAAGACATCTGCACAATTACACATAGCAAACAAGAAACATGTACAAAGACACAAAACAGAACACTGAACTTGATTAGATTCAAGTTAGTCCAAAGAAAAGGTAAAATAACCTAAAACAGAGCATAAATAACTCAAAACAACGTGCTAAAACAGTTAAACCAAGTACACATAGACACAATGCATGAAATTAAGTAGGTGTGCATGTGTGTGCATATGTGTGCATGTGTTGATGCATGAGGATGCAGCATGAGATGCATGAGGTGTGCCTAGAGGTGTGCATGGCATGGCATTGAGGCACAAAATGGACAAAGTGTGTAAACCACACAACCATTTACCAAAACAAAGAAAGCATGATCATTGAAGACCAAACACAAACATTGGAACTCAGTAGAGTCCAATTCAACACAAAAATGTCATTCGGACATTCTGTCAAATACCTAACATGCAACAATGCACAAAAGTTATGGATAATGCATGAACGTGGTGAAAAATTGCCTCAATACATGCTAAAATGCCTCATGGGGCCAACACAGATGCATAAACAATAAATGGGACACAGCCCAATCAAAGATTCAATTTCCTCAGAGTTATTATTAGTAGGAGAGACAAAAATGATTTTATTTAAGGCATTAAAAGAAGTATTGCAAGGAGAGAGAGAATGATCTTACCCAAGACCTGTTTTGTCAGATGTAGATTTCTGGAAGTTGAGCATTTCATCCAGCTTTGCTCTTGAAGTCCTTTCCAATTAAGCTCTTACTTAAAACAATTTTGCATCTAGTTTCTTGGTCTTTTCCGCCAAGAAGTTTTTTTCAAACCGCAGTGCTTCAATGGTTTGATTAGCTTCATCAATTTTGGTGGAGAGTTCCGCTCATTCCAACTCCACCTCACTCAGCTTCCTCGTAACTAACCTATAAAGGATTTCATGTTTCTTAGAAACCTTGTACAGCTTTGAGTAGGCAATATGGATGTCATCGTGTTCGTCCATTTTCTCAAACTTGGACTCCATCAACTCTTCTTCCTCGTTAACCAGTTCTTCTACTTCCTTGGGAGAATCAATGGTCGCTGTGAAGGCGCTCACTATTCCCTCTTGATCACGATCATCAGAGTCTGTCTCTAGTTCTGTATCACTCAAGGTGGCAGCTAGGGGTTTGCTCTTGTTAATGGATTTGAGATACGTAGGACATTCTTGCTTCATGTGTCCATTCTAATACTTTACTCAAATGTTTGTAATTAATAACTAAGCAAGGAGTCACTCTTTCAATTTCAACATTTGTTTTTTTTTTAATCATAGAAAGTAGCACATGACTAGGGAGATTACTTTCCTGATCAGTTTCTTATCAAGCAAATCATGAATTTCTTTTTTACAAAACTCAACAGTTTCACTATTCATTTGAATAGGACGAGCTTTTTTAGGAATATTCTTTTCACTAAAATCCTTAACATATGGTAACTTAACAATATGCTTTTTTTTTTCTATTCCAAAAAACATTGGGGAGATCAAAGCAAACTTCATCAATTAATTTTTTTTTTATAAGAATTATCAATTTTTGATTGTAACAGGTCATTAGATAGTTGTTCAACCAATTCTTTCATCAAAAATAGGCATACCATCATCATCTTTTATAATAGAATTTTTGATAGATTCTCTAGAATCTTTAGTCAGGTATTTATCCCACCAATGATGAAGAGTTCTAGAAAAACAAGTAGTGAGAAGATCAACAATTTCACCATGATCAAGGTTGTGATTGGTAACATAAGCATTAGCAGCCATATACATATGATTCATTTTGTTAAGAACTTCTTGTTTAGGTAAACCATCAATATTCCACTCTTGGAGTTCATTAGCAGAAACAAAAAAAATTGGGTTTCAAAAAACCTTTCTTCAAATTGCATATCAGGAGGAGTAGGATTTGAACACCAATTTTTTGTAAAAGTCGTGGGATTGGGTTTGCCAACAAACCTTTTTATTTCAGGAATGTCAAGAACAAGTTTATCAAAACTTTCAGGTTTTTCAAAATCAGTGGGGTTGGAGGACAAAGAGTCAGAATCTGAATCTTCGATTGGAATAACCTCTTTACCTTTCCTGGAATAGCAATATATATATATATATAATGTTATTCAAATACAATGGCCACA
The DNA here is from genome assembly GCF_002906115.3 of Quercus suber. Taxonomy (NCBI): domain Eukaryota; kingdom Viridiplantae; phylum Streptophyta; class Magnoliopsida; order Fagales; family Fagaceae; genus Quercus; species Quercus suber. The sequence goes on along the minus strand of NW_027069511.1, from coordinate 1,948,668 downwards.
AGAAAACAATTAAGACATTTATCTAATGGCATGTGAACGAATTGAAAGATGAATGGTTGAGACATTTTTCTTACTTGAATAATGAGGTAAGTAAAAAAATTTAGATATCAAATGACAAAGTACATGCCAAGATAATCTGGTTGCAATAGAGTTAAAAACATATATTTGAAATTATATATAAGCATGTATTAAAAGCATTTAGAAATGTAAAAAGAGTGTAGAAGAATTATATCATGAAATTGGAATAAACTATGGATGCTTAAGCCTAATTTTTAATAGTTTGTAGCCAAAATAAATGGCTTTTCAAAATAAAAAACGATATTTCTTACAATGTGTGTTACTTAACAATGACATGATATTTATAAAAGAAACCATATATATATATATATAAATAAACTATCAAACATTGATATATATTCCTAAATTGAAATAGAACCACAATGCATCTAATATTAAACACAACTATTATATCATTTTTCAAGATATTGGATTATGAAATTAGTTTTAAAAATTGTAAATTTCTAATATGTTTTTATTCTTTATCAAATTAGCTATCCAATAGGGCATTTGTACTTGCGTTTTATGTTTCGGGATGCATGTTGATATTATTAGAAGTGAAACTTGTGTGTTTGTTTTAATTAGATTTTTAAATGATAAACTAGACTCCTTTGTGTTTGTGCTTTGTGTTTGTGCTATTTAAAAAGTAATGCATGTAACCAAGTAATTTGTTACATGACTAACAAATAGAAATACATGTTTTTTAAACAAATTTAAAATAAAGAAAAAATTGATTAAAAAAATAAAGGTTAACCTGACTCAACTTAACCCCACCCTCAACTTAATTGACAGAAACCCCAATTGACTTAACCCTTGCTGTCGGTTTTGCCCTGTACCTATAATAGAGCCCACTACTCTGATCCACGATATTCCAGCCAGCAATGTAATAACCTAGCATGAAATCCTAAACTGGCCCTTCCAAAGGAACTCTACTTTGATCTTAGTAAGAACTCAAATCCCCTAGGGGCTACTGGGTTACTAGTCGTTTACCTAGGTTACCAAGGTCGTTGACTTGTTGGCTGTCGCCAACCTTCTGCGGAGTTCGGAAGTTAGGTGGTTATCCTGCCTTCAAGCCTTTTCAAAAACAAATATATTGTGACTTTTGAATCATGCCTCTTCATAAGTAATTGCACTTTTATTAGTATGTCTGGCTTTTGCGAAATATGACATGTAACAAAATAAAAAACTATTATGAAACTTTATGATCTAACCAAATGGCATTATTTAAACTACAATCTAATTAACTTATAAATGTTCACACATCTAAAAACCATAATTCTTGAAAAACGCTTGTTTGAACGAAAATATGTCAATGATGGATTAATTTATATATTACATTTTTTTTTATTTCAAATTTTTATTCAACAGCTTATAAGGTTTGTGAAGGTCCCTTTTTGACAGTGTCCAGGTCCAAGTTGAAGCGAGGACCTCATGGGCCTTTTGTTGTAGTTTGAAGGGACTGAGCTTGGTTCACCACAACTAAATGAGTTGTTTACGAACCAAGTAGTTCATAGAGTAAGAATCTTACAATACGTACATACTAACAAGCAAGAATATATGTATTGAACAGTAAGGAAAAACAGCAAAAGAAAACAACATAAATAAGAAATATGTAAATAACTGTTAAGGATCCTCAGACCCGTGTAAATTATTTCATTATTTTTCTTAATTATGGGTTACAATGTGCTCATTAAGATGTGTTACAAGGTCCAAATAAGCTCAAAATTTACAGACTTAGATGGCTATCTAGGCCTCTAAGACTTGCAAAGTTTGAATCCCTTTGAATCCAAGTATGTTCTATAGTGACTATTTTTTGGGATACCGGGCAATATTTATCTGTTTTCTTTAAGTTTTTTACAGATTTTTCTCAATAATTTTATTGTGATTTACTATTGTTGACAGCCCCTTCAATACTGGCTGCTTCTCCAAAACCAAGAGTTGATTAGGGAGATTACACTAAGGAGACAACGTCATGAAAGATATGTGGAGCGACAAGCCCAGAGTCAAGAAGTTAGAGAATGAGAAAATGCTGAGCATGAGAACCAATCAAGGGGTACCGTTTCACGAAGAGTGCCACACTTGGAGAGGGAGATGGATCAAATGAGGAAGGCCATGGATGAGATGAGGGAGAACATTAGAAGGGTGAATCCCATTGATGATTTAGTTCATCGAATTGATTCCCTTTTCATGGCTTCCATCAATAGTCATCCCCTACCTTCTAAGTTCAAGATGCCTTCCTTGGACTCATATGATGGAACGCGTAGCCCATGTGATCATATCGCTACCTTCAAGACTACAATGCACCTTTAAGGGGTTCCAGATGAGATTATGTGTAAGGCCTTCCTTACCACCCTTAAAGGCCTAGCACGAGTATGGTTTAACAAGATACCTCCAAACACTATAGGTTCTTTCAATGAATTTAGTAAGTTGTTTGTCAACAACTTTATCAGAGGACAAAGGCATAAGCACTCCTCATCTAGCCTGTTGGCCATTGAGTAAGAGGAAAATGAAAGCTTACAGTCCTTTATTACTCGCTTTAACAGGGAAGCCCTAATGGTAGATGAGATGGATGACAAGTTGTTATTGGCAGCCTTCCATAATGGGGTTAGTTCCTATTTGTTCATCCACAAGCTTTATGATCAAGAGCCACATACCATGGCTGAACTTGTCCATTTAGCCCAAAGCTTCATGAATGCAGTGGATGCAATAATTGCTAAAAAAAGGAAGAGAGCTAAACAAATGGAAGTAGATCTCCCATGCCATCTTGAATAGGGTCCTTGTCTAAAGAAGGCTTGGACAAGAGAAAAGAAAGATTGAGACAACAGGAAGGCAAGTTCATCTTCAACAAGGAGTTAGCATTATACTCCTTTGAACACTCCACTAGAAAAAGTGCTTATGCAAATCAAGGATGACCTGTCCTTGAAATGGCCAGAAAAAATGAAGGAAGATTCCAACAAGCGCAATAGGAACAAGTATTGCTGCTTCCACAGAGATCATGGGCATGACACGGACGAGTGTTTTGACTTGAAGCAGCAAATAGAGAATCTCATCAGGCAAGGAAAATTGAGAAACTTTCTTGGACGAGATCACAAGGACGAGTAGTTGAAGGGAAAAGTAGAAGAATGTTAGGACATATGTGATTCACTTGTTAGGAACATATGTCACTATTTTATGTAATTAGCTAATGCACTTTAATTGTATTTGGGTAAATCTAGGATGTGTTTAATATTTCAACAAACTGTGTTTCAAGATCAAGTGTTGAAGCCATGCAAGTCTGTCCAAGATTCAAACTGAAAAGTGCAAGGTCATTAAAGCTCGACAGCTAGCATCTATCAAGCTTGAAGAGCTGTTCTAGCCCCATGGCTTGATAACTGCTCGACAGATGGTTATCTGTTGAGGTTTATGAAAAATAGAATTTCAGTTCTATTTTGACTCTAATCCATGATTATGTGTTTAAGTTTTGTTTTCTCACAACTCCAGACATATAAAAGGATTATTTTAAGGGCCATCAAAGTGGACACAAATTGCACAAGTGTTTAGCAAAGTTTGTTTAAGCAAATTGTGACCGGAGACAGAGTTTTTCCCTAGTTCATTGTTCATGTGTAGAAGTTACTGTGTTTGTGCACTGTAGGGTTTTGTGACCAAGCATCTTCTTGATCTTCATCGTCTGGATGAACCGAAGAACTTTCCAGCCAACAACCTTCTCTATTTGGTGATTGAAGTCACGTACTGGGATCTGCACAATTGATTAGTTACGTACTGGGAGCCATGCATCAAAAGAGTTCAACTGTAGGTTAGTATAAGGTACTGAGATTCCTTTACTTGTGAAGAGGAATAAAATTGGAGGTGATGGATCTACTTAGATGGACTTGATAGTGCTAGGCAAATGGGCTAATAGTGAATGAATCCTATGTGAACAGACATAGGGTGGGCAAATCAAAGGGTCATGTGGCGCTTAACTGGTCATTAGGTGGTCTCCAAGAAACCCTAAGTGGAAACGACTTGCGTCTTACGATTAACCCTAGTCCATAAAGTCTCAATATGAATAGAATTCTAACACGATGAGGATTCTGGAATATACGCACATTAATGGAGATCTTTCCTATAAGGAAAAGACTTGTTACGCAAGCATGAGAGTTTGGCTCTACACTACTATAAAAACCCAAAGACCCTCAGAAAACAGGTATGCATAATTCACCCGAGCTCTAGCACATAAGAGTTATAGAAAGGTTTTCTGACTTAACCTTCGGAGGGTCTTTGGCCAGTACCACACCGGTACTCTTCTAGAGTTTTCTCTTTTTGTTATGCAGGTATTGTTTTGAGCGTGCGAGGACCATGTGGCTTACTGATTGATTTTTCAACATCATCAATTGGCACCGTTTGTGGGAAATCTTCGTGTGATTCGCAGGACACACTATCGTTTCCTGGACAAAAAGTTGCATGGTGTTCACTCGCTCAATGGCAACCACCAATGACATTCAAGGAGATAAACCACCCACAACTGCCCTCGAGAGATAGGTTCAGACTCTCGTCGCTACCATGGAACACCTCACTAAACAAAACTGCAACTTAGAGGAGTAGCTGTGCTAGAAAAATGCAGCATTGAATACCCAAAAGGAAGATCAAGAAGGAACCAGTGCTGAAAGAAGGAACTAAGAGAAGCTGGAAGGCAGTAACGTACCAAGTAGACAAGAATGATAGAAAACCAGCCGTCCTTTCGACTTGGATACGGTTCCCCCTCAAATAGTCACAAAGATGCAGATGATGAAGGAGCAGATGGACCTAGTGACCCCGACGACCTAGTCCACCGAATTGACTCACCCTTCACCAAATCCATCTCATCCTTCCCCCTCCCGCCAAAGTTTCATATGCTGCAAGTGGAAAACTATGACAGAGCCAAGGACCCCTTAAATTACCTAGAATCTTTCAAGACCTTAATGCACCTTCAAGGGGTGCCTGATAAGAACATGTGCCAAGCCTTCCCGACCACGCTGAAGGGACCCACAAGGATATGGTTCAGCAGGTTGATGCCTAACTCCATCGGCACCTTCAAAGAATTGAACGCCCAGTTCGCCTCACACTTTATTGAAGGACACAGGTACAAGAAGTCCACTGCATGCCTAATGAACATTAAGCAGTGGAAAGGCAAGATGCTGAGATCCTACATCACCCACTTCAACAAAGAAGCCCTCTCGATCGATGAAGCAGACGATAAGATCCTTGTAGCCACCTTCACAAATGGACTATGAAAGGGTAAGTTCCTGTTCTCCTTATACAAGAAATACCCAAAAACTATGTCAGACGTGCTATACAGGGCAACCAAGTACATAAACGCAGAAGATGCAATGTTGGCTCAAGAAGAGAAGCCCAAGAAAAGAGAGAGACAAGAAGACATACGGCAGGACAAGGGACCGAAGAGCGTAAGGACCAAAGAACAACGGGAGGATAGGCACTCGAAACCCCACACGGGGAAATTCACGAGTTTCACCCCACTGATTGCTCTGATTGACCAAGTCTTGATGCAAATTAAGGACAAAGGAGCCTTGGCCTTTCCCAGCAAGCTGAAGGGAGATCCTAATAAGAGGTCTAGGGACAAGTATTGCCAATTCCAACGCGATCATGGCCATGACACATCTGACTGTTATGACATGAAGCAACAAATCAAAGTACTTATCTGACAAGGAAAACTGTAGAGGTTCGTCAGGAAGGAGAGGACGGATCAACCACAAGAGCAGGCTCCCCGATGGGAGAATGAGCACCCCAGGCCATCCGTAAGGGACATTAGAATGATTGTAGGTGGCACGACAGCCACTAGGTCGTCCAAAAAGGCTAGAAAAACTTACCTAAGGATGATTCAAAATGTCCAACTGATGGGCTCCATTCCAAAGATGACACAGATGGACAATCCCGTCATTAGGTTCTCAGAAGAAGATGCCTGGCGTCTTCGCCACCCACATGACGATGCACTCGTAGTCAACATACAAGTAGGAGATTATAATATGCACCGAATTCTAGTCGACAATGGCAGCTCAGCTGACATCCTTTACTACCCGGCATTCCAATAGATGTGGATTAATAGAAAATGATTGATTCTGATGAACGCTCTGCTCATTGGATTCGGAGGAACATGGGTCTTCCCTATTAGTGCAGTCACATTATCCGTGAAAGTAGGCGACTACCCCCAATAGATCGCTAAGGATGTAACCTTCCTTGTGGTTGATTGCTCGTCCACTTACAATGCCATCATAGGGCAGCCTACCCTCAACTCATGGAAGGCTATAACCTCAACCTACCACTTGATGATCAAATCCCCTATGGATTACGGAGTAGGGGAGCTATGCGGATATCAGGTGGTTGCGTGCGAATGCTATATAGCAATGATGGAGACGGATGACCACCTCCAGGTCATGAACATAGAAGAACATCGGATGACCACAGAACCCACGGAAGAGCTCGAAGAGATACCCCTCGATGACTCCAAAAATGATCGAACAGTGAGGATTGGTACCTTTGCCAGCCTGACGGTTCACCAAGCGCTGACAACCTTCCTCAGGGATAACCGGGACATATTTACTTGGAGTCATAAAGACATGCCGGGAATAGATCCCTCCATCATGTTGCACAGACTGAATATGTCACCCACCTTCACACCCATCCGTCAGAAGAAGAGGGTATTTACCCCCAAGCGGGACCAAGCTATAGCAGAGGAAGTACGCAAGCTATAAGAGGAGAACTTCATTAGGGAAGTCTACTACCCCGACTAGCTGGCAAATGTGGTAATGGTCAAGAAAACCAACGGAAAGTGGAGGATGTACGTAGACTTCACCGACCTAAACAAGGCATGTCCAAAAGATAGTTACCCCCTTCCACGGGTTGACATCCTGGTTGACTCTATGACACAACACCAGTTGTTGAGCTTCATGGATGCTTTTTTAGGCTACAATCAAATCAGAATTGACGAAGCCAATTAGGAAAAGACATCATTCGTCACCAGTCAGGGCCTCTTCTGCTATAGAGTAATGCCATTTGGCCTCAAACGTGGGAGCGACATATCAAAGGCCTATAAACAAAATGATCGCGTAGGAAATTGGGAGAAATGTCCAAGTCTATGTTGACAACATGCTGGTAAAAAGCTGAAAGGAGGAAGATCACGTAGAGGACCTCAGAGAAACATTTGACACCCTTTGCTCCTACAACATGAAACTCAATCCAGGAAAATGTGCTTTCAGAGTGACAGCAGGAAAGTTCCTAGGGTTCATGGTGTCTCAAAGGGGTATCGAGGCCAACCCAGACAAGATCCGAGCCATAATGGAGATGGCACCTCCAAGGAATGTCAAAGAAGTCTAAAGCCTCAACGGCAAGATTGCAACGCTGAACAGATTTGTATTAAGGGCGACGAATAAGTGTCTACCATTCTTCTGCATGCTGAAGAAGTCTTTTGAATGAACGATCGAGTGTCAACAGGCATTCGAGGATTTGAAGGCCTATCTCTCATCCCCTTCGTTGCTAAGTCCTTCCCAGCCTAGGGAAAAACTATACCTCTACTTAGCAGTATCCTCGGCGGCCGTCAGTGCAACATTAGTCAAGGAAGAAGATAAGGTACAGAAGCTTGTGTACTACACGAGTCGTGCGCTCCGAGGTGCAGAAGAGAGATACCCACCAATGGAGAAGCTCGCCTTCGCTTTAGTTACCACGGCTCGCAAGCTCAAGCCCTACTTCCAAACTTACACAATGATCGTCCTAATGGATAAACCCCTAAAGAGAGTAATAAGTAATCCTAAAGCTGCCAGAATAGTGGCATTATGGGCAATCGAATTGAGTGAATTCGACATACAATATCACCCCGCTCTACCATTAAGGGACAGGTGGTCGTCGACTTCATTGCAGAGTTCACCAACGTAGAAGGATAAGGGGCAAAAGAGGTCCTATAATGGAGCATCCACATAAACGAATCCTCTAATAAGCAAGCAAGTTGAGCTGGCATGATACTCTATAGCTTGGAAGGGGATAAGATCGAATGCATGGTCCTCTTGGATATCCTTACGACTAACAATGAAGCAAAGTATAAAGCCTTAGTAGCAAGACTAGACCTCGCAAAAGCCGCAGGAGCTAAAAATTTGGTCCTCTATTGCAATTCCTAAGTGGTGATAAGTCAGGTTAACGAATAATACGACTGCAGGAATGAATGGATGAAAAATTACCTAGAACAGGTGAAAGACTGAGTCAACAATCTCCAAGAAAAATTCATTCAAATCCCGAGGGAGGAGAACGAGCATGCCGAACTCGCTAAAGCTGCATCAGCAGAACATATGGTCATCCCTAGTCAGGTACTGTCCTTCATTCAGATTTCACCACTAATAGATGCATTAGTGCGCAAGAGGTAGGATCCGAGAACCATTGGACAATACCAATCATGTCTTACCTGAAGGAGGGCGTGCTGCCAGAAGGGAAGGAGGCTGCCAGAAAATTAAAGTTCCAAGCTGCCCGCTTCATCCTAATCGAAGACGTTCTTTAAAAAAGAGGTTTCTCTCGACCCTACCTATGGTGTCTCAGCCCCGAAGAAGAAGATAATGTTATGAGAGAAGTTCACAAGGGGATTTGCGAGAACCATTCGGGTGTGTGCTCGTTAGTACATAAGCTAATCAGGGCAGGATACTATCGGCCAACCATGTAGAATGATGCCCATGCATATGTCAAGGCTTGCGACAAATGTCAAAGATTTCACAACCTCATTAAGCAACCAACAGAGGAGCTTACCCCTATGATGGCCCTGCGGCCGTTCGCTCAATAGGGGCTAGATATCATAGGACCATTCCAAATAGCAGTTAGGCGGCTAAAGTTCCTAGTGGTTGGCATTGACTACTTCACCAAATGGGTGGAAGCGGAAGCTTTAGCCACTATTACAGTAGGCTACCAACAGTAGACAAGCAGCAACACTCCTCATTTCCAATCTATTTCTTTCTAGTTTTATAGTTTTTGTTACCTACAGTTCCTTTTAAGCCCAAAAGGCAAGTTTTTTATTTATTTTTTCAAAAACAATTTCTATGCATGAATTATCATCATAATAAGAGGAGTTATTCAAAATCACCTTATTCATATATATATTCCTGCAGACAAAGTCCATAAGAAGGGACGGGTTCACAAGTCCACAAAATGGATAGATTCAATCCATAAAATAGACGGACTCCAATTAGGAACCCCATAAGTTCACAAAGTGGATGGTTCACATTGAATCAACAACAAGCCCATTAGTGGGCAGGCTTATCCTAGAAGATGATATATAGTTCACAAAGTGAACGGATTCAACATAAAGTTGGATTAATATTACAAGTCCATGAAAGGACAGTTCACACAGTGAACAGGTTCAAATAATAGATTAATATTACAAGTGAAAGGATGGTTCACATAGTGAACGGGTTCAACATAAAATTGGATTAATATTACAAGTCCTTGATAGGACGATTCACATAGTGAACGGATTCAACGTAGTAGATTAATATTACAAGTCATTGAAAGGACGGTTCACATAGTGAACAGGTTCAACATAAAGTTGGATTAATATTACAAGTCTTTGATAGGACGGCTCACATAGTAAATGGATTCAACGTAGTAGATTAATATTACAAGTCCTTGAAAGGATGGTTCACATAGTGAATGGGTTCAACGTAATAAATTAATATTTCAAGCCCTTGAAAGGATGGCCACAAAGTGAATGGGTTCAACATCACGTTGAACCTATAACAAGTCCATGCGTGGACAGACTCATCCTAAAGGATGACAATTATTAAGGTTCACATAAACAGGTTCAACATAGTATGGTTCAATACTGCGGTTGAATTCCATGCCCTCAAGGTGGACAGAAGGATGATCATGACAGTTATATTCATGCAAAAAAGTCTATCAAGATTACCCAAAAGCATATAAGTAGACAAACAGAGAGAGTGAACAATTTTAAAGTTACTCGAAAATCTAAAAGGTGTCTACAAAAAAATTAAAATTGTTTTCCAAATGATTTAAAAAGAAAAGAAAAAAAATACACAATCTAAACAAGGGTTTCATTCTTTTCTTCAACATATAGATCCTCAGGACGACGGGCCTGATCATCATCTGGGTTCTTTTGACTCTCAACAACATTTCGCCTGTCACCATGAGGGTCATCAGCAAAAAGCTTATTGGTACTCTGGGAATGGGCAGGCTAAATGGAGGTTTAGTCCTGGGTGTTGATATTGACATGAGACACGTCCAGGTCTGGATAAGAAGTCTTGACTTAATGGAGAGCATCATCAAAGCCTTCAGCAAATGATTCTCCAAGCTCTTCCAAAAGGGCATCAGAGTCTCGGTATTCCCATATCGCTCTATCCTTCACCTGATAAAGTTGGTCCTTGGCATCATGGATCTCTTTCTCCTTATCTTCCAAGACCTGCTTTAATTCCTTCACCTACTTCTCAAGCACGTCCCTAGTTTCCTCCAACTGGGCAAGCTTTTTCTCCTAGACCACTTTCTAGGCCCTCAGCTCATTCAACTCGTCCTCTATCCACCTTGCCTTCGCCCGTATACGGTCCAACGCCATCTCATGGTTTAGGCATCGTCCCATCAGCCCTTTCATCATCAACATTGCTTGAAAGCAAAGGTGGTTAGTGACAGAGGTAAATGGATGAAAAGGATAATGTGTGGACGGGCATGACTTACTTAAGCAACACAAAAGAGACTCGTCTCCTCTATAGCCTCCGTGGCATGGTTACTTAAGTTCTCATAGTTGTCGGGCGTTATGATGGATGATAGTTTCTCTAAAGCATACTTAGGATCTTCACAAAGGAGGACGGGTGGCTTCTCTTGGGCAGTAGACAGACCCTTTATAAAACCCTTTCTCGCTCCATGCTTGGCAGGGGTAACCATCTTTGTGCCCTCAGCCTCTCATCCCACAATAGGCTCTAAGATGGTTTTGGGTTTCTTAGGAGGCGACCTTGCTTCTCTAGCAGCTTTCTTTTTATGGATGGGTTAGGTAAACCCGTCTCCTTCGAGAGCTGTCCTTCCACCTCCTTCTTTTTGGCCGCTTGTTGTTTGATGACGGCCCTTCTCTTGGCATCATCCATTTCTACACAAAGGAAGACGAATGGTTTAGAATGAAATAGTAAAAACCAAGAAACCAAAAGATGGGGTAATGGACCTACGTTGATGAACTTGAGCATCGTATCGATGGGCGCCTAGAGTTGGTTCTGGTCCGTCGTGGTACCAGTGGATTGTATTTAAGGTGACCAGCTTGGACCACGAATTTTCCTCTCCTCTAGTTTAGACTTGCTAAAAATTCTCTCCAAAATACTCCACTGCTCTAGTGAGACTTATGGACGGTCCCGAACTGTAAAAAATGACGGTTAGAGTGATACGTTAAATAGAAACTGAACCGAATATCGACGGATACATACCAGATGAAGGCAATATGCCCCATGTTATGTCGACGGGCATATATTCAATGTCACCAGGATGACACATCCATTCGTCACCTTTCATGAAAAAATAACGACTCTTCCAGTCTTTGTTGGAGTCGAGGGTCTCACACACGAGCCCTTTGACTGGGCAATCTCATCAGGATGGTAACAATGTAGGAATCCCTGCATCGTCAACCTCCTGGCACCATCGAACATTGCCCCATACAAAACCTCCATGCCTAGGAAGACCCTCTAGGAATTTGGAGAAATTTGGTTGACGGACAAGCCTAAATGTTGAAGGAGTTGATGGTGGAGTGAACTTAAGGGAAATCTAAGCCTGCCTTTAGCATTTGCTCGTAAACCCTGACACCTTTAACACCGTCATAGTAGCATTTCTCCGACTTGTAAGGTAGACGGAGAGGTATATTGTCAGGTATTTGGTACTTGGCCCTAAGTTTTTTGAAGTGAGGCTCTTTGATCGGAATTAAAGTCATTGACCGTCCATATGGGTAATATGATGAACTCCTTAAGTCTGTCAAGACCCACAACGGATTGAACTGGGGGCTCAACATCATCCAGGCCTTCACTATAGTCATCCTTTAGCCTTTCCATCTCTAAACCCTTATCCCTTTAGGAAGGAGAACTGGCTAACGGACTCCTTTCTTCACTCAAATTGCCAGGGTCTTTGCGACCTGACGGGTACACTTCATTGTAGCTCACCCCATTGCGAACAAACAACTGGTTACTCGACGCACTAGACATAACCCACACATGACAGTAAATCCTAAGACTCTAACGGGTCTATAATGGATGACGGTAGTACCAAGTCTAGAAATAGTGCATAAAAATTTAAGAGTGCTTACCAGGTTGGAATTGGACAATCAAAGGCGTTGCTGACGGATGCAACAATTGAACGATATGTTCATCTGATAGCGACAACGAGTGCGCTCTGATTGTAGATTTCGGTGGAAAGTAAAGGAATGAGAGAGGAAGAGATTTTGGTTTATATAGAGGGAACGGGACGAAAGACGAAGGGACACTTCGATCCCAGTGAGCGACCATTCAGTAAACGCCACGTGTCCTTCATCATTAATGATCTTAGATCAGCCTATCAAGGCTAAGGATATTCCTCAAGAGGCCAGATTGAACCGTTACCCCACAGGTCCTTCCACCCATAGGTCACGGACCCATGGGGTGAGGGGCCAACTAAAGAGGAAGAGAATTAGAGGTGATAGATCTACATAGATGGACTTGACAGTGCTAGGCAAATGGGCTAATAGTGAACGGATCCTATGTGAACGGACATAGGGTGGATGGATCAAAGGGTCACGTGGCACTCAATTGGTCATTAGGTGGTCTCCAAGAAACTCTAAATGGAAACGAATTGCATCTCACGATTAACCATAGTCCATAAAGTCCCAATATGAATAGAATTCTAACATGAGGAGGATTTTGGAATATATGTGCATTTGAATGGAAGGAGGAGTGTCAAAAGGCCTTCTAAGAAGTCCGGTCTCTTACTGGGTGAGTTACTGCCCTTAACAGGTTTGTCTCTAAATCTACTGACAAGTGTTTACCATTTTTTAAGGTTTTTAAGAAAGCGTTTGAATGGATGGATGAGTGTCAAAAGGCCTTCCAAGACCTCAAGACCTACCTCACAACAACTCCTCTGCTAAGCCTGTCTATACCAAGTGAAGAATTATACTTGTTTTTGGCAGTGTCTCTACATGCAGTGAGCTCAGCATTAATTAGAGAAGAAGGGAAGATACAGAAATCGGTTTATTATACAAGCCGAGTGCTAAGAGGAACGGAAAGACGATATCCCATTATGGAAAAGTTAGCGTTTGTTTTGGTCACAGCTTCTAGGAAGTTACAACATTATTTGCAGGCTTATGTCATTAACATCTTGACAGATCATCCACTTAAGAAGGTGATGAACAAGTTAGAAGCCACAGGATGACTAATCCAATCGGCCGTAGAACTTAGTGAGTTTGATGTCAGGTACCAACCAAAAAGCCCGATAAAAGCTCAAGTATTGGCAAATTTCATTGCAGAGTTCACTCCCAACCAAGGTGAGTTAGACAAGGTTGATGGAGCTCAGAAGTGGATCGTCTATATGGATGGTCCGTGCTAAAATCCCCTGAAGGGTTAAGTTGAAATATGAATCTCGTCTACAATATCAAACAACCAACAATAAAGCTGAATATGAAGCTCCCCTTAAAGGGTTGGAATTGGCTAAGTCATTAGGGGCAGAGTCAATAGTCGTCCAAGGAGATTCTCAATTGATCATAAATCAAGTGAATGGAGTATGTGAAGCTAAGGAAGATTGTATGAAAAGGAATCTTGATAAGGTGAAGCGGCTTGTCAAAAAGTTTAAAGAAGCTGATTTTTTTCAAGTCCTAAGGGAGGAAAACATGGAAGCAGATGCTTTGGCTAAAGCAGCTTCAGCAAAGGGGGCTATGGTCGAGTATGACAAAGTCCAGCATATGCCAAGCATAGATCTTCCAGAGGTACAACAAATTGAAGGAGAAGAATATTGGATGACTCCAATAGTTGTTTACCTCAAAGATGGAAGGCTTCCGAAGGACAAGAACGAGGCTAGAAAGTATAGGATCAAAGCTGCTAATTATATCCACATAGACGAGGTAGTATACAAAAGAGGCTTCTCTTAGCCCTACTTAAGGTGCCTAGCTCCGGACGAGTCAAACAATGTGTTGAGGGAAGTTCATGAAGAAGCATGTGGAAACCACTTAGGAGCAAGAGCACTAGTCCATAAAGTCGTCTGTACAGGTTACTACTGGCCAACTATTCAAGCAGATGCTAAGGCTTATGTCAAGGTGTGTGACCAATGTCAACGCTTCAACAACGTCCCTAGAGAACCATCGGAGTATCTCACCCTGATGATATCCCCATGGCCCTTTGCACAATGGGGATTGGATATCTTAGGTCCCTTTCCACTTAAAACCAGGCAGATGAAATTTTTGATTGTAAGGATCGATTACTTTACTAAGTGGGTGGAAGCTAAACCCTTAGCAAATATCACACAGCAAAATGTCAAAAACTTCGTTTGAAAGAGCACTGTATGTAGGTTTGGGGTACCTAGGGTACTAATGTCAGACAATGGATAACAATTTGACAACACACCTTTTAGAGACTTTTGTAAGCAATTTGGAATAAAGAATCATTATTTCTCAACCGCCCACCCACAAGAAAATGGACAATTAGAAGTTAAAAACCGATCCTTGTTAAAAATCATCAAGACTCAACTTAAAGGGGCAAAGGGAGTATGGCCAGATGAGCAGTCAAGAGGACCCCCACTGGGGAAACTCCTTTCAAGCTAGCTGGTGGAGGTGAATCAATTATACCTGCATAAGTGCACATGGCAAACCACAAGGTGATGAAGTATCAAGACGAGAATAATGAAGAACAACTTCGTCTCAACCTTGATTTAATAAACAAGGTAAGGATGAACGCGGAGCAAAAGACAACAAGGTATAAAAATGTCATGGCTAGACAATATGATGCAATGGTGAAACCCATTCGCTTCAACATTGGGGACCTTATCCTAAAAAGGGCCTCTTTGGCAACCAGAAATCTAGCCCATGGGAAACTAGGACCTAATTGGGAAAGAACCTACAAGGTTATTAATTGCAAGAGACAAGGATCATATTACTTAGAAGCCTTGGATGGGAGAAAGCTAGAGCACCCCTGGAATGTTGAGCATTTAAGAAGATATTATCAATAGGACATTAGCCTGGACGAGATCATCCTAGACGTTATGGTTGCCTTGGACGAGCTGAAGTTGTGTGTTACTTTCTATTGCTTGCATTTACTTGTGTTTGTTATTAGTATTATATGTTGTTTTTTAATTCCATAAGGGCATTAGCTTCTAAGCATGTGCCAGAACTTGTGGACGATGTTTGGTAAATATGGTTTGGATTTCCAATGTATGTAAGGTTGTATAAATTTCCAATTCTTATGTTATTGAAGCTCTCATCAAAACTAATCCACAGGAAAGGCTAAAAGCCCAAGATGAATAAAATCTATGGACACAGGGATGTAACGTCTATATGCTTTCCTTGAAATAAGGATAAAGTAGAGAAATAAGCTTAAGGCATATTCATCTGACCAATGGGTGAGGTAAACCCTTAAGCATCTTCGTCCAACCAATGGATGAGAAAATGCGTGCACAAAAGAATATTCAAAATCCATGGATAAATATAACTGGCCAAAACAATCCAATCTTTGGACGAGTAAAAGCTAGAAACATGTTGCCTAAAGATGAGTCCTACAGACGAAAAAGAGAACCAGCTGTCAAATCTCTAGACGTATTCAAGATAGAATCTACTCAAAGACGATCGTCTAACAGCGACCAAAAAAAGAGAGAGAGAGAGAGAGAGAGGGTTTAAACAATTATAAACAGAAGATAAAAATATTGAATAAAAATAAATAAATAAACATACCTTTAGGATGAAGGTTCCCTAACTCTCCAGTATAGGGAGCAAATGGATCCCTGCCAACCTTAATAGGGTGTCTAACCTAAAAACCAGAGATGAAGAAAAACTTCGACTTCTAGTTTCTATCAAATGTTACAAGTGATTTTATTAGTCTACAATCTTTGCCCATGTTACAAGTGATTTTATTAGTCTACAATCTTTGCCCCTGGCTATGAACTGATAAAAGCCAAGGGACTGTTTAATCTCTGAGGGTTTGTAGCAATAGAGGAACTCGTCCACAGTAAGAGGATGATCCCCTTCAAATACTTCCCTCCATAAAACTTGCATAGAGACGGCCAGCCTCCATGCATTGGGATTAAATTGACATACTCCTAAACCTAACCTAGTAAGTAACTCCCTAGCAAAGGCATTGAGAGGTAGCCTAAGTCCCCCTAGAAGGTAGGCTTCATAAACACCAATTCCAAGATAAGGGTTGCAACACCACTCCCCACGAATAGCTAACCTAGGGTTAAGGTCATCTAAAATTTGATACCAACTCCTAAGGGAAGTAAGTCTATTTTCATCCATCTTGGAATGGATGCCTACGGCATAACTATATACTGTCTCTATCAAGTTTAAAGGAATGGACAAGGGAACACTCGTCAAGGTGCCAACTCATGACTCAAAAGGTGCCCTCATCCTAAGTTGTTCCTGAAGAACCTTTAAAGGAACCCCAAGAACACCATACATGTATTGCTCGTCCGTGGTGTCCCTCTACTACTACTGTTATTGCTACTACTACCACTACTAGAACCACTATAACTAGTAGTGCCATGGTATTTGTCTATCTCCTTATCAATACTACTACTAGATGAAGAAACGACAATCTCAGACATCTTAAAGAAACTTGAAGGAAAACCTAAAAATGAGGATGAAGAGAATACCTGGCTCTAGACGAAGAAGGACTAAAGAAGCGAAATACTTCTAGATGAGGCTAGATGACGAATGTCAAAGGAGAAAATTTAGGAAATTTGAAGGGCAAGAGAGGAATTCTACTATTTATAGACAGTGAAATTTAGCATCTAAAATGATGCGACCAACTAGAGAATGCTACGTGGCATTTTCCTTGAAAAGTTAAATCGATGCAACAAGTCACTAATGAGTTCATGACACGTGGCACAACCTAGAATAATAAAATTCGACCATAGAAATGGTGACACATGGCACGACATCTAACAACTAATGTAAGGGCACGCGTCAAAAAAACAACAATAAATTCTACTGTACTCTGGACGACCCTTGGATAAGGGGGCAACTAATGGTGAACTAAAAAGTGTTAGGACATATGTGTTAGGACAGAGTACAGTAGAACATATGTGTTTGGACATATGTATTTTCGTTTGTTAAGAGCATATGTCATTTATTTATGTAAATTGGCTAATCCTTTACAAAACGCACTCTACTTGTAATTGGGTAGTTCAAGGTATTTTTAATACTTCAAGAAACAAGTTTTCTAGGTCAAGTGTTGAATTCATTAAGTCTGTCCAACAAAAACAAGCTGAAGTGCAAAATCATTAAAGCTCGACACCTGCTCGATAGTTCCTCGACACCTGCTATCTGTCGAGATTTATAAATCAGATTTTTTGATCTGATTTCTTGGGATCCGTGAATGTGTCTTTAGGTCTTCTTTTCTCCTAACCCTAGACATATAAAAGGATTATTTTAAGAGCCGTCAAATTGTACACAAGTTGAAAAGGCATTGAGCAAACTCTGTTCAAGCAATTTGTACACAAGTTGCTGTGTATTTGCACCAAAGGGTTTTGTGACCAAGCATCTTCCTGATCTTCATCGTGTAGGATGAACTGAAGAACTTTGCATTCAATCTCTCCTTCTAAGTTGGTGTTTGAAGTCGCGTATTGGGATCCGCGCATTGGTTAGTCACGTACTTGGGAGCCGTGCATCAAAAGGGGGAACTGTCACTACAGATCAAGTCCAATTGGGTATTGGGGTAAGGGTTCAACTGTAGGTTGGTAAGGTACTTGGGATTCATTTACTTTTAACCACTTGATTTGATAATAGTGGAGTTTCGGGAGTGGTGACCTGAAAATCACCCGGTGGGGTTTTTACTGTTAGGGTTTTCCTCATTCGTAAACAAATCACTGTGTCATTTAATTTCCGCTGCATATTTAGTTGTTTGGTGATTTGTTTGTGCTTCCACGCAATTTCATAATAAATTGATTAATTGATAACTTGGCTAATTAATTAATTGGCTTAATCACAAGGGTTCATTCAGTTTGTGGCTTATCAAGTGGTATCAGAGCAAGCACACTCTGGTTAGGTTTTAATCTTTGCTGTGCTTGATCAATTGACCCCTGTTTGTCATGGATAGAGGACAGTCATTAATTATACCTCATTTATTTGATGGGACTAACTATGCATACTGGAAAGTACGCATGAGAGCTTTTTTGTAGTTCTTAGATGAAAATGTGTGGCAAGCTGTAGAGATTGGCTGGACTTAGCCAAAGGAAGTGCCGGCCGATTGGGATGAAGCCAAGATCAAGGCGGCAAACTTCAACAGCAGGGCATTGAATGCGTTGTTCAGTGTGGTCACCAATGAGGAGTTCAAGAAGATATCCTCAATAGAAACTACTAAGGAGGCATGGACCATCCTCCAGACAACCTATGAGGGCACAAAGGCTATCAAGGATTCAAAACTTCAAAGGCTCACAACAAGCTATGAAGAAATAAAGATAGAGGAGGATGGGTCGTTCGATGAGTTCTATGCCAAGCTTAAGGACATAGTGAACTCAGCCTTCAATCTTGGAGAAACCATCCCTGAACCCAAGATTGTAAGGAAGGTACTCAGATCTCTACCCGAGAGATTCCATGTGAAGATTACTGCTATAGAGGAATCAAAGGATGTTGACAAAATTCCTTTAACTAAGCTGGTTGGAAACTTGCAGACCTACGAGACAGGATTATCTAGGATTGGCAAGTCGGGTAAAGGCAAGAGCATGGCCTTGAAGGCAAAAAGCAGTGATACAGATGAGTCTTCCGATGATGAAGATTCCAGTCCTACATTACAAGGCAGTTCAAGAAGTTTATGAAGAATGCCAATGGGAGGAGCTTCGATAAGGACCGCAAATAATCCAATTCTTTCTAGTCTAAGGTGCAAGACAGAGGGAAAAAGGATGCTAAGGAAGGCGGTTAGTACACTGTTCCTACCAAACCAAAGTGTTTTGGATGTCATGGATTCGATCACATGAAGCATGAATACCCGACATATCTCAAGAGCATTGGGAAGAGTAAGGCACTTGCTGCAACCTTGAGTGACACTAAACCTGAAGATGATTTCGGCAATGAGGATGACGGAATCTTAAATGCCTTCACTGCCACAGTCAATCCTACTGAAGGGATTGTTGAAGAAATGGACAAAAAAGAAAAACTGGTGGAGTCCAAATTCGAGAAGATGGATGATCAAGATGATATCCATTCAGCCTATGAGAAGCTTTACAAGCTCTCTAAGAAGCATGAGAAATTGTATAGGCTGGCCAGCAAGAAGTTCAGTGATGTGGAACTTGATCGTGAAGAGTTGTCCACAAAGTTTGATGAGGCGAATCAAACTATTGGATCATTGAGGTTTGAGAACAATTTCTTGACTGAGAAAACCAAGAAGCTCGAAGCGGAGCTGTTTTAAGTCAGAGCTCAACTAGAGAGGACTTCAAGTGCAAAGCTTGATGAGATGCTTAGCATCTAGAAATCTGCTTCGAATCGAACAGGTTTAGGGTATGGTCTTTCTTCCTCTCATATTGCTTCTACTAGTGCTACTGTTTTTGTTTCTCCTACTAATAATACTGATATTGAGAACACTGATAATAAAACTAAATTAGCTAGTGAGAACTTAGACAAGGGTAAATCTATCTTAGGAGCACCCCCTAAACTGGATAAGAAAGATGTTAAAAACCCTAGGGCTAAGAAGGCTAACTCTCAAAAGCCTAAACAAAAGAAGCAGCATCTCTGTCATCATTGTGGAGCTGCCGGTCATACTCGACCAAATTGCTATAAGTGGCTAGCTACTCAACAGAGCAATGGCATGATAGCATCTGGAAGCCAAAATCAGCTTCAATCCTCTCTGGCTCCTCTTGGAGATCTTCTTAAAGCCCTCATGTTCCTTTCGAACTTGAACGGTTTCAATTCTTCCCCCTCACAGCCGATTCAAGGGTTCAATCAAAGGAAAGGCTCTTCCAGGGTGTGGAAGAAAAAAGACTTTAAGTGATTTTATCACTTTCTTCTATCTTTTTGTTTTTCTTGTTTGTTGCATTGCTTGTGTGTTTTGCATTTATCTTTGAGTCAGTCTAGTTTTATGCTTTGCTTTGTTTAACATGTTTTTGTGTGTTTACTTTCAGTTTTTTTTTTTTTTTTTGATATAAAAATTTAAAAAAAAAATTGAAAAATTAGAAAAATACAAAAACAGTGTGTGTTTTGTGTACTTTGGTACTTGTGTACCTTGGATGGCCATTGAAACAAAGTTTCTAAACTTTATATCTTGTGTAGCTTAGATGAGCATCTCTATGCACAACTAAGCAAATAAGCTCTGTGGCTCTTGTTTGTAATGAGTAAGATTAAGTTATATCTTAAACTTAACACTCATATCACTCTTTTTCATGGGTAGGACTAGAAAATCCTAAAAGAAAGGCATAAATAACCATCTCACCACTGTTGTCCGCCAATCATAATATGACACCTGTATGCTTCGGCATAGCAAAAGTGCAGTGTCAAAGACATTCATATGCTTCAGTATAGTAAAAGTGCGATGTCAAATACTTAACATCTTGGGTATTTCTTTTCTCTCTTTTTATGCCCATGCATGATATGCTAAAAATAAAAGAAAATATGCAAAGAAAAATAAAAAGCAAAAAGATCAAAATGCTTTAAATATGATTGCAAGCGTGTTTTCTAAGAGATGTGGGAGTTATAGGATGTACCTCGAAGGTGATAGTCTCCATCAAACAGTTATGATTGTGTGTGAATTAAAGTTATTTTCTCATATCTCAAATCGTCATAACATGTATACACATATGCAATCTTGCAATGTTTTTCACACACAACACACAATATTCTTTACTACTATTGATACATGTACAGGTACAATGTGATTTGGCCATCACAAGTGTTTACATGTGCTACTGTATGCTCACTAAACTGTCTTGACTTGTTTTTGAAAAATAAAATTGGTTAGACTTGTTTAGTGTGTGTGTGTGTTTCTAAGGATCCATGTGCTTAAATGTTTTGTTGAGAGATGATTTTGAGAGATTAATATGTTGATTGGATCATTGGTTGAGGTGTATGTTAGATTCCATTCATGTCTATGTTTTTCACTTCTCGAAAAAATGCTTTTAACTGCTAGCTCGACACCTCCTCGATACCTTCTTATCTGTCGAGCTTCTCAAGCCTTTTTCTTATCGCAATCTCGATACCTCTTCGACACTTGATGGATCGATCGAGAAAGTTTCTGTCTCCTCGATACCTTCTCGATACCTTGTCAATTAATCGAGCTTCTGTTCTTTGAAAGTGGTTCTTGTTCCTTGATACCTCTCGACACCTTCAGTTGTCGAAGGCTTTTTCCTCGACACCTACCTCGACAGCTTCCTCGATACCCCTCGACACCTCAGTTGTCGAGATTTATTGAAGCTCCTATATAAGCTGCTGTCGCGATCTGAACTTCATTTTCTCAATCTCTCTCGACCTATCAGTGGCTGTTCATCTCCCTAACCTCTTTTTCTCACTCAAAATCTTCAACCCACGTGATTTTTGGCCATTCCTTGCTTCAAATCACTTGGTAAGATCTCTTTTTCCTTCTTTATTCATGCATTTCATGTTTTGAATCTTAGGTTTTGGGTTTTTAAAAAATTTTGAGGTTTTTCAAAATTAATGAGTTTTTCTTGAAATTTTGGATTAGGTTTTCACTTAAATGTGTTCAAAATGTCATACATTGCATTACATATGCATTAGAATGGTATTTTCATGCATTTAGATGTATGTTCTATGCTTGTGTGCTAGTAAGATTGGATTGGGCTGAGCCCATGATGCTTTTTACTTTGCATGTCACATGTTCATGTATTCCCCATGCATACGTACTCATTGTTCAATATATTTGATATATATGAACTGTTTTGGGACTTTTCTGATTGTCTGTTTCTCTATCTCTTTCTCATTCTGTTTACGTTAGTAGTGTCTATGGCACCTAAGCGTAAATCCACTCCTGCTCGGAACTATCTGCGTTCTGGAGCTTCTTCATCTTCTGATTCTGCTCCTCTTAATCTTCGGTTCCATGATGGTGATGCCCATAAGGCATTTTCAGAGAACTTTTCTAGACAAGGTGTTCATTCGGAACACCAAGTCATTTTGGCGGACTTCGCCGACACTGACCTTCCCTCTATCATTCACAGTAAGGGATGGGAGTCACTGTGTGACGTCCTGGTCACATGTCCTCTCGTGCTTATTCAAGAGTTTTACTCTAACATGCACAGGATCGATCATTCAGTACCTCTCTTTTTCACTCGCGTCTGAGGTACGCGCATCCCTGTCACACCGCAGCTAGTTGTGGATGTGCTTAGGATTCCTAAGATAGAGTTTCCTGACTATCCTTGAGCGTCTGAGGACTGTGTCCAAAGATGAGCTCATTTCTGCTTTTTATGAGCGCCCCGCTGATTGGGGTGAACATCAGTATACATCATGTAGACCTTTTGCTAAAGGTCCTAGATTCTAAAACATGGTGATGACTTTTGTACTCCATCCACTCTCTCACTACAACTTCATCACAGAGCCTCGTGCTCGATTTTTGTTATCTCTTCTTGAGCATCTTTCTATAGATTTTCCTTCTCATTTCATTCTTTCTATCATTGATGTTCATTTAGATTCAGCGTCCCGTGATAAGCTCATCTTTCCTTCCGCTATCACTAGGATCTTACGCCATTTTTCCATCCCTTTTCCTATGTCCGACCACTTCACACACATTTGTGCCATAGATGCCGCTACCGTCAAACGTAGTGAGGCTCAGTTTAGGTCCAGACAAATGGATTTCACTCCTCCCTCCTGTTCAGCTCTATCCAGATCTGCTCCATCTACATCTGCTCCTTCTTCCTCTATGGGCGATGTATCTCTTAGAGACATCATGGCGCAACTGCAGCACATGGATGCTCACCTCGATACACTCCCCACTGAGTTGTATCAGGTGAATGTTCGTGTTGGTTGTATTGCATGACGGCAGGCGACCATGGGTGGTTTTGCTTCTAAGGCTACTCCTTAACCACCTCCTCCAGCAACTTCTGACTCTGAGGTTGATGATGATGATGGTGATGACGATGAGGCTTCGGATGATGATGATGGAGATGCTAGCTCTACTGATGAGATGTCTACATGACACTCTACCCTTTGTCACTCTTGACAAAATGGGGGAATAGTTTTGGGTTATGAGAGTAGTCATCTTAGGGGAAGTGTTGATATTTGAGGGATGTAGTGAGGCTTTGATTTATCTTTTTCTTTTCTATCTTTTAGTTACATTGATCTTGTATATTTTCTCTTTATACACATGATTCATTATACTTGTATGCAATCTATTATTTCTGTTTCACACAAGATGCCTTAATGAGTTTTGTGTAAAGTGTTTCAGAAATACGAATTGTCAAAGTCTACTTGCCATAAACTCTTTTCTTGCAAAGTTTTTCAAGAGTTTGTGATAGGATAGATTTTATTATATTCAACAAGTGAATATGAGTTGAGTGATTTATGACTTTTCTCATATGTTCATTTGTTTGTTGGTGGTTTTGTCACGGATTGCCAAAGGGGGAGATTGTTAGGACATATGTGTTTTCACTTGTTAAGAACATATGTCATTTATTTATATAAATTGGCTAATCCTTTGACAAAATGCACTCTACTTGTAATTGGGTAGTTCTAGGTGTTTTTAAAACTTCAAGAAACAAGGTTTCAAGATCAAATGTTGAAGTCATCAAGTCTGTCCAAGAAAAACAAGCTAAAGTGCAAAATCATTAAAACTCGACACCTGCTCGATAGCTCCTTGACACCTGTTATCTGTCGAGATTTATAAAATCAGATTTTCTAATCTGATTTCTTGGGATCCATGAATATGTCTTTGGGCCTTCTTTTCTCATAACCCTAAACATATAAAAGGATTATTTTAAGAGCCGTCAAATTGTACACAAGTTGAAAAAGCATTGAGCAAACTCTGTTCAAGCAATTTGTGATTAAAGACGAAGTTCTTAACCTAATTCATCTTCTCTGAAGAAGTTGCTGTGTATTTGTACCAAAGGGTTTTGTGGCCAAGCATCTTCTTGATCTTCATCGTATAGGATGAATTGAAGAATTTTGTAGCCAACCTCTCCCTCTAAGTTAGTGTCTGAAGTCGCATACTGGGATCCACGTATTGGTTAGTCATGTACTTGGGAGCCGTGCATCAAAAGGGAGAACTGTCACTACAGATCAAGTCCAATTGGGTATTAGGGTAAGGGTTCAACTGTAGGTTGGTAAGGTACTTGGGATTCCTTTACTTGTAACTGCTTGATTTGATAATAGTGGAGTTTCGAGAGTGGTGACCTGAAAATCACCCGGTGGGGTTTTTGCTGTTAGTGTTTTACCCATTCGTAAATAGATCACCATGTCATTTAACTTCCGTTGCATATTTAGTTGTTTGGTGATTTGTTTGTGCTTCCACACAATTGCATGATAAATTGATTAATTGATAACTTGGCTAGTTAATTAATTGGTTTAATCACAAGGGTCATTCAGTTTGTGGCCTATCAGAAAGGTTTATCCTAACATAAGAAGGTCGTCCCTCGTAGGAAGATCGTCGATGGGCATGAGGGTCGTCCATCAGGAAAGTTCCTAGACGACCCCGAGCACTTAGGAAATTTCTAGAAATGGGTTTATTTACAAAAGCTTGTAAATCGAACCATGTGCTACTATTTTGAAACATGAGCAAGATCCTTGTTCATCACTATAATGTTCTATTAAGTACTTAACTTCCAACGACAGATGTAGAAAATAAGATTTAACATTCTAACTTCTGTAGCAGTTGTGAAGGTTAAGTCTGAACCTTCTAACTTCCACAAATATAGGGGAAGTTAAAAAACAAGTAACCACTCCAAAGCTCATTATATAAGGACTCATCCACATCAAATGGAAGTAAGTTTTCACTACTCCTAAAGTTGGAATTCTAAAGTTCCAGAGAAAAAACTAACTTAAGCATCGGAGGGTTCTTGGCTGGTTCATCTCGGTCACCTTTGATCTTGTGTCTTTTTCTTTTCAGACCTTTCAAGCAATCACTAGCCCATTGAAGCCCGGAGCATTCAGGTTACTGATTTTCTTTGCATCATCATTAGATATTTGTTAAAAATGATTATTGGATTAATTAGCAAATAACACAAAAGCTTATAGTAGATTCTAGTTAACTCAACTGGTAAAGTCTCTTATGGTTGAATAAGAGATCGGGGTTCAATCCTCGCCTACACCAAAAAACTTATTAGTGTCTTGGTCTGATGACAAAAAGCTATTATCAAGAGTGGACGCCATAGGTTGAAACTCTCTTAATAAAATATATATATATATATATATATAAGCTATAAAAAGAGAATAACTGAAAAACTAACCGCCTAAAACTAACTAACAATCATACGTGCAGGCTAATATCAAAATTAACACAGCTAGTATATTACATGTTGTTTTAGTCAACATGGAACAAAACTATAGTAGTTTTTCTTCTTCTTTTAATCTGCGGTTGCTCTTGTCTTCTTTGAATGCTTCATTGAGTTTGATGATCTCTTTCTTCTTCTTATCTCTGCTTTGATACTCCCCCTCAAGAGGAACTGCTTTATGTATATTAACCATTACCATTTTGCAAACTAGATTTGAGAATTAATTGAAATTCAATGCCTTATTTAGCAAATCTGCAATTTGACATTGGATTTTGACATGACTCAACTTAATAACATTTTCCTATAGTTTGTCCCTAACTACATAACAATCAATCTCAATATGTTTTGTTCTTCAATGAAATATTGGGTTCGAGCCAGTGGTGGAGCCAAAAATTTGTCTTTGAAGGGGCCAAGTTTAAAAGGAGATCATAAATTTTTAACCTGTATATACTATATTTATATTATGTACAATGAAAAATGCTATATTCATAACAAATTTTTGGTGATAGATTGTTACTGGTTGTAATCTAAAACCACCACTAAAATGATTTTTTTACCCACCAATAACAAAAAAAAATAACAATTCACCACCTAAAATTTAATTTGAAAATATTGTTGAAATGTTGTGGACATGGTATTTTTCTATGTACAATAATCTAAAATAGAATTATAAATAAATTTCTATGTCATTGAATACATAAAAAATAAAATAAAATAAAAACATATAATCAAAAAAGTGAATAACTAATCATATATTTTTGTCAAATTTATAATAATATATTATATTTATATGCTATATAATATAGTATATTTATCATTTGCCATTAAAAAAAAAAGAAAGAGAAATGCTATGTTCATAATATTTTGACAACATATTTACCTTAAATCTCAAGTGACAAGTTATTATTGTTGTTATTGGTAGGTAAAAAATTAATTTCAATTGTGAATTTAAATTAGAACTAGTAAACAATTTGAACCAATATCAACTTACTAACTATAATCTATTGTGAAGATATTTTAACATAGCACTTCTTAAAAATATAAAGAATAATAGAACAAGAGAATGAAAGCCAATAAGCCACGTACCTACCCGGGAGTAACTGAGATCACCTTTCCCTTTTGAAGTGTACAGTTTTAAAACTATACATGTGTGGTCCTCTTGCATTAGAGCAAGTAGTAAAATATTTTTGGACTTAGAAATCCGTGAAGCACTAAAAGGCTTTAGAAAAAAAAAAAAGCTAGACGAAAAGAAGAAATAGTTTCCTACTCCTAATATTTTCCTAGAACACAGATTTGAGACAAGAAACTGTCAAGCTCGTTACATTCCTATAAATTCAAAAAAAAAAAAAAATTGGAGGGGCCGTGGCTCCCTTCAGCCACAACATAGCTCCGCCACTAGTTCGAGCAAATGTGTAAAGCTATTTGGCTATCACAAAATAGTAATGCGCCTCTAATGTGATCTATGCCAATGTCTCTAAGAAAGTACAAATTCCATACTATTTCACATGTGGCTATGTAACACCCCAAGCATTTTTTTTCTTAAGCAAATTTTAGATGTGAATAATATTTCAAATGAATTTTATTTTTCTTTAAGGTGGTTAATTATAATTGTAGAGGTCTTATGAATATCTAAAGCATATAATGGCATTTTTGTAATTTGTGGTAATGAGCTTAGTAAAAATTAAGGAAGTGTTGAAATCTAAGGGTAGAGTGGTAAATGTCTCCTCAAGATATTTGTAGTTAATGGTCCACAATCAGCACAGCTCCCTCCTTGGATCAACACGTTCTCTCCCTCTGCTTGTGTTCTTCTCTAGCTTCTTCTTCTCTTCTTGTTTTCTCCACCCCATGGCCGACCCATTGCAAGCTTCCTCTACTCACCACCACCCATTACCACCACTTAAAGCAACCTAAACCACAATAGCACCACTCCATTTTAATGGAGGCAGCAAGTGTTCTCCTTGAGTTGCTGAAACAGTGGTGTAAAAGTGAAATTTTCTTGATCCACTTCCTTATTGTTTTGGTTATGGTCTTAAGCTTATGTAGAATCGATCTCTTGGGTGGGGATAATATTTTGATATGGGTTGTGTGAGATGTTTCTTTTAGTTTTGTACGATTTATGGTTTTGTATGAGTTTTGCTAAACTTTGTTTTGTGGTCGCTTGTTGTGTTAATTTCTTAAAATTCTGGTGTTTATGTATAGTACCAATGCTAAAATGGTTTGTTGAGGATGAACATATGATATTTCTTGAAAGGGGATACGAAGTTTGGTGTTCAAAAAGACCATTTGGCCGTACTTAATTTGTTTTCTATAGAAACTCTGCACACATTGTAGTTAAAAGTTCATAATAACCACCATAGATTAAAGGCGAAAAGCACATTTTAGTCCCTACATTTTTAGGCGATTTCTATTTTAGTCCCTAAATTTTATTTTTACCGCTTTTAGTCCCTATCCTGAAAAACGGTTCCGTTTTGGTCCTTGCCGTTACATCAGAAACGGATATTGCTGACGTGACAAACGGCGATAATAAATAATATTTGTTTAATGTCCACGTGGCCTAATTAATAATAAAAAAATATTTTTTGACATTAAAAAATGCCACGTCAGCATATAAATTAAAAAAAATAATTTATTAATTTTAACTAAATAAAAAAAAATTAAAAACAGAATAAAAATTAAAAATTTTATGAATTGAGATCTAAGTGTGTATTGATCAAGAACAACAAGAACACAAACTTAAACCCAATTACATAAACCCAGAAATTAAAAAAAAAAAAAAAAAAAAAACATGAGATCCCTGCTATAAAAGGCAAGGTGTTCTCCGCGCCGATTGATCGGCTACCACGCTGCGAACTGCTCTCATTTCTCTCTCTCTCTCTTTCTCTGATTCTGTAAATACAAAATCCCCTAATTTTCACAAACCCTAGGGTTTCCCTATTTTCGTATATGAGATATCAATCGAAACGATGCCGTTTTGAGCGCAGACCACAGTGAAAGATAGAGAGAGAGAGAGAGAGAGAGGGGTTGATCGGAGAGAAAGGAAGGGTGGGGGCAAAGATGTATAGGGAGAGAGGGGTCGGAGGTTCGAGGTCGGAGGTCGGAGTCGGAGTCGGAGTCGGGCCCCAGCTCGATCGGAAGCAATGGATCAACGAGGTACTCGATAAGCAGCTCGAGCGATCCTCGCCGTCCACCTCCAGACCTTCGTTGATCAACGGCAAGGATAAGTCCGTGTTCTTTGTTTTGATTGTTGGGTTTATGTTTGTGTTCTTGCTGGAGATCAGTTTGTGTTTGGTTTAAGTTGATTTTGTGTTGGTTTCTCGGAAAAATGAGAAAATCTGGGTTTGAGTTGTGATTTTGTATATCTGGGTTTTGTGGTTTGAGAAAATCTGAGTTTTTTGGTTTGAAAAAATCTAAGAAGATCTGCTGTTGGTTTTGTGTTTGTGTTCTTGCTGGATATCGATTTGTGTTTGTGTTTGTGTTCTTACATTTGGTTGACAAGAGAGGGCAAGAAAATGTGAGAAAATTTAGACTCTAAAATCTGGGTTTGTGTTCCTTAGTGTTCTTTGGGAAGAACTTATTTTTTTTGGATTTTAGCTGAACAGAGTGAGAAAGAAATGGCCGAAGCTGATGGGTGTTTTTTTTTCTTTTTTTTTTTTTTTTTTTGAAACTGTGTTTTTTCTTTCTTTGTTCTTGGATCTGGAATTATGTTCATTTTGATATTCTTCAAGGTATACTTTGATCTTAGGGTTTGGTTTTTTTTTTTTTTTAAATTTCTGGGTTTATGTAATTTCTTGTTGTTCTTGTTCAATCAAACTTAGATCTCAATTCATAAAATTTTTAATTTTTTATTCTGTTTTTAATTTTTTTTATTTAGTTAAAATTAATAAATTATTTTTTTTAATTTATATGCTGACGTGGCATTTTTTAATGTCAAAAAATATTTTTTTATTATTAATTAGGCCACGTGGACATTAAACAAATATTATTTATTATCGCCGTTTGTCACGTCAGCAATATCCGTTTCTGATGTAACGGCAAGGACCAAAACGGAACCGTTTTTCAGGATAGGGACTAAAAGCGGTAAAAATAAAATTTAGGGACTAAAATAGAAATCGCCTAAAAATGTAGGGACTAAAATGTGCTTTTCGCCTAGATTAAATCTAGAAGCCAAAGATGGCTGTAATGAAAGCTAAACACATACCTTTACCTGGATCAANTAGGCTTGATACTTGTGTTTCTAGGTTCTAAAGTACTTGGTGATAGAACTAGTAACTTGATTGGTTGAAGGAGGTGCCCGATTGAGGTAAATTTGGAATGGACTACTGAGATAAGTAGATTTTTAATGGAATTTTGGAAAATAATCGTGTTTTATAAATGTTGTTTTTGGGTCATATACATTTTGGAAAATTAAATATGGATATATGTTTTCTTAAAAGTATTGTGTTGTGACCCTATTATACATTATTACATATCAAAAGAGCATCATATTTGGTATTGCATTTGGGGAAATGCATGAATTATTCATATGGAAAAATGAGCATCTTTTATTTAATCTTAATAAGAAAATCTTGGATTTTATGGTGTATACCTTACAAACTTTATAGAAGTTAGATTATTTAAGGTTTTTTGAAACTACCTGGATGTGAACTATGTGTTTCAAAGTAATGTAACCTATGAGTTTATGTTGTTTTAACACCATGCCATGTGTGATTTTCCGGTGATCACCTGATTTGGTTATCGTGGTCTTTGTGACAACGGAATCAAGTTTAGGTCAGTGCCCTTTCACTTTGGATGACGCGTTCTTCCCTGCTGTCCATGAAGGGAAGAGGATTCCTTGATTGTGGGTGGGTGAGACTGTTGTCCATGGGGCCAAGAGACCACATGCAAGAGAGGTCCTATTTGACGTGCTCTCTCTGCTGCCCATAGGGGGAGAGAAAAACCTTGAGGGTATAGGTGAGACTACTGTCCGTGGGGCCAAGAGTTTGCATACCAGAGATGACAATATCATGCCAGTTGTGAATGGGTGGATCCCTTGACCGGTCTAAGTGGTAATGTGGTATATTTGTAATAATTTACCTTATGTTAGATATTATGGCTTTGGGAATTATAGTGTTGGTGCTCACAGATTATAGTATATAGTTTTAAGGTATTTACTTTGAGAAACTTTGTGTTTCATTATTAAATCATTCTTGTCATATTATTATTATTAAAGATGAAACTTACATTTCCTCCACCCCCATTAATTATGTTACTTACTATGTCTTAGCTCATCCCATTCTCCAACAGTTTTTCAAATAAATTTGCTATACCTCGGGCATGGAGCTTGTTTTATTGGTGGTGATTGGAGCATTATGCTAATTGAGAGATTTATGCTATGATTGGTTGGTGACTCGACTTTCTAAATTTATCGAGGCCATACCTAATGCTACTGGAGATTGAGTTCTTAAGGTTTGTTAGCCTTGAGTGGGGTAGGCCTAGATTTTTGTTGAGGTTGTGTACCTTAGAGAAGATCATGATTTTGTGTTTATTTTATTTGGAGCGTTGAATTGTTAAGTACATTTGGAGACACATGATGTGTAGTTTGTATTGCTTGTAAATGTGTCATAGAGCTCTAACTTGTATTGTGGAGAGATCAAATATTTATTTACTTTATCAAATGGAAAGAAAAAAAAAATCCATACAGTCTCTCGAAGGCCTGATTTCTCATGCTTTGGACCCTTTTGGGTTTGGGGCGTGACAGATAATGTGGAGTGTTGTCATGGCTTCATGGCAAAGATGAATGTTGACACAGCTTTGATGCAAATGAAGTGTTGACGTGGCTTCATGGCAAAGATGAATATTGGCATGGCTTCAATGTAAATAAAGTGTCGAGGCAGCTTTATGGTAAAAGAAGAGTACTGGTGCGGCTTCATTACAAAGGCAAATGATGTTGAGACTTCATAGTAGATGCAAGTGCAAATATTAATTCAGTAGACAAAGTAATGGTGATGCTTCAATGCAAATGCAAGTGTTGGTGCAGCTTCATGACAAAGATAAGTGGTGACACAATTTCAATGCAAAGAAAAACGTGGATGCAACTTCATTGTGAAGGCAAGTGTTAATATGGCTTCAGTACAAGGACAAATACTAGTGCGGCTTCATGGTAAATACTCTTGATATGGCTACGTTGCAAAGATTCTTGATGTGGCTACGTTGCAAAGATTCTTGATGTGGCTGGTGCAGCTTAATTGCCAAGACAAAGGCCAGTACAACTTCAAGGTCAAGTACTAGTAATAGCATCATTGTGTCATGAATATCGGTGATAACATTGTTACCTAGATGATTGCCATTATGAGAACGTCAAGGATGGATATCGCTAAGAGATTGTTGTTGCAAGGCAAGAATGTGATAATATGGAGACAAATATCACTATAAGAACATTGTGTTCAATGGAATGTAAAAGCCGCCAAATAAATATGAACATCAGGCTAAGAACGTTGATGTAAAGCTTGACGTTAAAGCCCAAAGAACAAGGAAAGAATGCTACATAACCAAAACAAACAACAACTTAGAAGAAAATCTGATGGCATGTCTTAAAAAAAAAAAAAAAAACAAAAAAAGATGTGAACTACGGAGCATGTGCCTAAGTGATGAAGGAAGACAATTTTGAAGGTAGACTTTGCAAACTCAAATGAACTCAGAATTAAAGAAAACTGCACCGAAAGTTGAAATGAAAGATGACATACAAAATACGGTAGCTCACCAACTACCTCCTGACCCTCAAGTCTAAGCACAGACGCCGCTTTGTCAGAGCTGCTACCATAAAAGAACAAGAAAAGCCAATACAAGACAAATGGTCACCCACAGCCTTCTTTTTCAGATTTGTAAAAAACCTGACATCATTTCACAAAAATGAACCCACAATGATCTTAAATGGACTTCGACCTCCAAAACCCAGAAAATTTAATCTCAACGGAGCTACCATGTGCTTTCACACGCCGCCAAAAGCTTTGTAGATTGCGGCCTACTCCTTCATATTTGTACAAATCCAGACTTCATTTCAAGGAAGTTGCATTACTAGTCGATCCAGAAGGCCCCGATCTGCAAAACCTGAAAATTTCAGATCCAAAATCATTGCCACGTGCCTCTAGGAGCTCTGAGAAATGCTGCCTCAATGAACATGTGCCTCCACGTGCCACCATAAGTACTCACGTGCTCACACGCACCAACATTACTCCCACGTGTCTCCATGATGCCTCACGTGCTAACATGCGCCCCTCTAGCAGTATGATGTCATGATGATGTCATCCTCTACTACCTGGTTTGACCCGGACTGACCTGGAAATTTGACCCGGATCTGAATCGCCTGTAAAAAAGGAAAAAAAGAAAAAGGTTTCAAACAAGTTGGACCTTTGACTTTGACCAAAGAGTCAAAATTTTCAAAATGGACCTATCCCACTTAGTTTTTCAAGTGCATTCTGATTTTGGGATCCGTTTCTTCATTCGAAAATTGCGCACACGTCCGATTTCTAAAAAGTTGACTTTTTCATAAATCTTGACCAAAAGTCAAAGTTTTCAAGAAGGACCTGTCTTGCTCAATTTTTGCATACATTTTGATTTTGGAGTCCGTTTCTTCATTTGAGACTCTAAAATTGCACAAATGGTTCGATTCCAGTATAGTTGACTTTTGAGTTGAAGTTTACCAAAAGTCAAAATTTTCAAGTCAGACTTGTCTTGCTCAGTTTTTCGCGTAAATTCTGACTTTGGAGTCTATTTCTTCATTTGAGAATCCATCTAAAATTGCACAAATGGTTCGATTCCAGGATAGTTGACTTTTGAGTTGAAGTTTACCAAAAGTCAAAATTTTCAAGACAGACTTGTCTTGCTCAGTTTTTCGCTTAAATTCTGATTTTGGAGTCTATTTCTTCATTTGAGAATCCAAAATTGCTTAAATAATGTGATTCTACAACTGTTAGCTTTGATGTGAACTTTGACCAAGAATCAAGATGCCCAAGCAAAGCTTATGCCACCCAGTTTTTCGCGAAGATTCTGATCTTGAAATCCATTTATTTGTTTAGGACTTGGAAACCACCAATTTGACCCACTTCTCCGAAGTATTGACAGTGTCCAAAACTCAAGCACCCAAAATCAAAGTTTGAGATTTGTCCATTTAGCCTGGATTCCCTTAAGGTTTTCCTCTAGACTTTATCAAGGCTTCCCTTTCAAAGAACAGTTGAACTCTCACAAGTGTGTCCTAAACTCAAAATTACGTTGGCTCACCAATTCAACCTACCATTCCTGTTTGGTGCCTCCAATTCTCACAAAAAATTGTCATCCATCATTTTCATCTAACATACCCATCTACCATTCTCCGTCTCTCCACTATAACTAGAAGGTTCGGATTCATTGAAGTTCATTAAGAAAAAAAACACCAAATCATGAAATGAAGATTTGCTTCTTTCAAATTTTCAAATCCTCATTCTCACAGCCATTTCTCACTATAGCTTCATCATTCTCAATACCTAGCATCCAATATTGCTTCGTAATTAGCTTGAACTCAACCTTCTCATGGTTCAGTAGAAGCCCTCCTCACAACATCATTGTAGTTTTGAGATCCAAACAAACTTTGTTTCTCCACTTAACAACCACATTTGTCCATAAAATTTCCCATAACCTAGCTCACATCATAATCTCGTGCAGCCTTAGATCTACCTAGCTAGGAGATCTAAGTCTAGCAGACACACCTATTTCTAAGCTCAAGAGACCTTCTAACTGCTTTGAGAACTCCATAGTCCTTCTTAAGTTGTTTGGTCTTCCAGCAGAAGCAAAGGTTTGGAACAAATAGCAACTTGGCTGGTTTCTAAAACCAGGATCACAAGTTAGCTCTATCTTTCATTTTTTGGGATTTTCCAACATATTGCAAGATCACAACTCCATATCTCTCAACTGACCTCCCGACTTTGTCCATATCTTTCAACAAGTGTCATTATATAGGGGTTTTAAAAGTGTTGGGGTATCCTACAAATTTTCTCCTATCCAATACTTATAGCAATCTCCAAGGTCCCATCTTATCAAAAATCAATCTCTGGTTTCCACCAAAGCCTCAGTCCATGTCGCCATCAGCGTAGGACATAAAGGGCATCACTACTAATACTTCAGAACACATTTTTTTTGGAATTACTCCAACATAGATTCTGCTTGAATTATTTCAAAAAGTATACTTTTGAAATTACTTCAACTTAACCTCCGTCAGCATGGTCCTGTCACACAAGCACATTTGACTACTTTCCTCTAGACTCTGCTCGACATTAGTCAATCCCATATCCTAAAATACCCCAGAAACATCTACACCAAAAATTCCCTTACGTACAAGGCCAACTCCATGGTATTGTCTGTTTCACCCATTCACCATCTTTGCTTCATCTCCGTCTTCTTCATAACTACAACCTGCAAACCCAAAATCCATAAGCTTCTGAAATTACCTCAACTTAACTTAAGCAACACGATGATGCATGCACACTCAACCACTTTCCTACATGTCCTCTCCGTAATTCGAAGTATATCCTTCTGAGATAACTTCACCAGGAGTTCTTAAAAATGCAAGGCTAGCCCCATAGGTCTGCATACTATACCCAGCCAACAACCTTGCCTCATCACCATATTCTACACCCTATGATCGCCACCAACGATCCAAAATACTCCTCTGAAATTACCATAGCTTAACCTCTACTGATATGATTCAATCACCAAGTACATCTAGCTACTTGCAAATGACTTTTTGTCCCATTGACCCATTTCAAATACCATGGAACACTCTTTTGAAATTACTTCAACTTAATCTCTGTTGAGAAGGCTTAGTCATGAAGGTACATTCAACTACTAGCTGATCATTTAGCTGTCTCATTAGAACCTTTCATATGGGTGAGTCTGCTCTTCTGAAATTACTTCATCCTGTTGAAAGCTTCACCACCTTCAACTACTTCACTTGAAGAGTCAAGTGTACAAATCTGTTTTAGAAACTCATTCCCTCACCACACTTCGAAACTGTGTGCGTGAACGAATCTCGAGGGGCCATTTGTAGAGAGGGAATATTCTTGACTTATCACAATCTGACACATCATATACCAAGTCCACAAAATACGGCCAACTACAAAGTGTCATGTACTCCTACCAGGTTTTACTATCACTACTTAGAAACCAACAAAAATTTGCCAAGTATCGTTGTAATAGGGGCATAAAATGCATGCAAAAGCCAATCACACATCAGCGTGTGTAAGCGATGACATAAAAAGCCCAGTGCATGTAAGCGATGACATAGGTAGTCCAATCGGGTGCTGACATGTGTCACCTTGAAAATCAAAACATTTTGACCAATCAAAAGATGCCACGTGTCTTGGAGAAAAAGTCTTACAGCTCCTCTAATCAGAGTGCAACACATGTCACCAATTGAACTTCGCCATGTGTCGCTCACCCACCCCCAAACTCCTATATATAGAAGCCTTCCTAAGGCATTTCTACACACCAAGACATCTAGAGCACAAGTAGCATCAGAAAAGATTCAGAAGCACTTAGAAGTATAGAAGCTCTATAGGAATCAAGCCTCAAAGCTTTCAAGAACTTCAAGAACTTCAACCTTAAAATCGAAGAACATTCGAAGCAAAATCATCCAAACTATTTGCCTAGATCCTAAAGTTTGCTGGAATCAAGCTCAAAAGCCTCCAGAAACATTAACAAACCATAAATCAATGAAGCTCTACGGATTTAAGGCTCCAATTCAAAGAAGAAGAACGCACGAAGAACACATGAAGAACAAGAAGAACGT
The DNA here is from genome assembly GCF_002906115.3 of Quercus suber. NCBI lineage: Eukaryota > Viridiplantae > Streptophyta > Magnoliopsida > Fagales > Fagaceae > Quercus > Quercus suber. Next base: position 1,912,238 of record NW_027069511.1, on the reverse strand, counting down.
GAAGAACAAAGAATTTCTAACAAGCTCATAGCCAGAGATTCATTGTAATTCCTTTTTTAAGATCTTCGATCCATTCCTTAGCCAAATTAAAGGACACTTTGTGTTCGAATCAAAATCACATTACCATAATTCCAATCAATAAGTCTTGCAAGGAGATCGAATCAGATGATCACTCTTTTGTAAATTTAGAGAATTGCACCACATATTCATCAATGCAAATTCGTATTTGTGAAACTATTTTACTTGTTTGATTTATTTCAAACTAGAAATTTAGTCGTCTACAAGTGGTAAAATGCATTTAAGAAGACAAAATGGGGTAGCAACAGGTAGCTTTTGAATCGGAGTTATGACTAAGTCTAAAGGGTCCGTAGAATGGAGCCTAGACAAAGTACCCAAAGCAAGAGAAAACAAAAGAAAAAAAGAAAGGATGAAATGCGATTCTTAGTTTGTTTTGAAGTAAAATATTTTTCGTGATATTTTTTTTTTCAACTATTTGTTTACCTATAAAATATATTCCATTGACCCTAAATTCCTTTGTAAAGAGCTGTAAACCATTTTACCTTTAAAAATTTGGTATTTTTTTTTTTTACAAAAACACATAGTGGCCCTCTCTCCATTTGGTGGCCAGGTCGTTGGTCCAATACTGGCTGTCTAGTAATCGAAGTTACTATTTCGGCAGTTGGTACCATCTTCCAACGTTAAGTGCCAGTGGTTAAGTTAGAGGAGATGGTAGTTCCAACGGTCTAGTCACTAGTCACTAAGTTGTTGATTTTGGTGGTGTGTGCTTGAAAAAGTTTACATGTTGCACAGAATACCTTAAATTATTTTACTAAAAATGTTTTACATATAATTTTTTTTTATATAAAATATTTCAAATGCTACGAAACAAAAGGGAGCGAAACACATTTGAGTTTTTACAAAAAGGTCAAAAATTCCAAAGTTATTTTTATTCACTATTTAGTGCCCGTTTGGTTCGGCGTTTTGACCCCAAAAGTTGGCTTTTTAAAAAAGCCAGCCCAAGTTCAGCGTTTGGTGATTATAAAACACAACTTTGTCAAAAAGTTGCGTTTTATATTTGTGAAGGAAATGAGCATTTCAGTTATGGACATTTTCGGTCCATTTTGTAAAAGCTGGACTGGGCGTTTGAGATATATCCGTTGGGTGAGATGAATTACCAAAATTTCCCTTCAATAAAGGGCAAGGCGTCTTCTTCAGATCACGCACAGCCTCAGCAAATCTCATCTCTCTGCTTTGCGCAAGCCAACTCACGCCTCTCATCTCATCTCATCCCATCTCTCTGCTCTCCCTTTGCCCTGAAGCTTACTCACACAATAAAATTAATCAAACCACAACAATAAAAGCAAAAAAAAATCTTGCTCTCATAAAACTAATATAATTTAAACAACAAATCTAAAATCAAAACAACAACAATAGCAGATCAAGAACAGAAAAAGAAAAAAAAAATTAGAACAACAATGATGGGACTGACCAAGAATGTCAATAGAAGTCGATCTGACGAATCTAAAATCAGAAACAACAACTAATCACGGACAAGGAATTCCAAATAGAAGCTCAGACCAGGTGAGTCAATCATACTCTTTACTGACGAACTTATCCGAACCATTCAATGCAGACAACACGGTTCGAGAGACAACTATACAATCCGTTGGAAGGTAATAATGGCACACTAAAGGGCCTCAGGCGTTACGAAAAGGAGCATTGAAGACCTCCATAACTACTTAACGGCTAGAGGCCAGGAAAGGGTATATAAGCCTCCCACATTGCTGAAGAAGAGGGAGATACACACAGAAATTCACTAAGACATTTTCTTGAATTCTTTCCAATTGCATTTTTTAAACATTCTTTTACTGACTTTGGCATCGGAGGCGTCGTGGCAGGCACCACACCGGTGTTCATCTTTAAAGGTTAGAAGATCATCTTCGTCCGTCGAACAAGCACTGACGAGTTCACACTCATCAGTTTGGCGCCGTCTGTGGGGACTCTTCTTCGTGTTCAAACTTGGAATAGCAGTTTCCTACCCTTGTTCGTTTCAGGATGGAGTCCAATCAAGATCCCGTAGCCCTAGTTCAACAAGTCCAGGCACTTGCAGCCACGGTAGAAGAGCTGACTAAGCAAAACTAGGAGATGAAGCAACGACTTCAGCAGGAGGAAAATCGCTTGAGAGGAAATCAAGAAGGTGAAGGGGAAAGTTGCAGAAGAAGCGACCATCGAGGGCCAAATACTCCCGTCGAGCAAAATTCGGACATTCTTCGGGAAATGAGGAGGGAGATGGACGAACTAAGGGATGCCATCAAAGAAAAAATAGATCGAAGCGTGGATCGACTGGTTCGGGCGACGGATTCACCATTCACAACAGCAGTCCTCGACTGCCCAGTGCCTTCGAAGTTCCGGCTACCTCAGCTCGAGCCCTTTGATGGGCTGAAAGACCCCCAAGATCACCTGAACACTTTCAAAACAACCCTGGGGCTTCAACAGCCCCCAGACGAAATACTGTGTCGTTCATTCCCAACAACACTTAAGGGAGCTGCCCGGGAATGGTTCACGAAATTGCCAAGGTCTTCAATCGACACATTCGAGCAGCTGAGCAATGCTTTCCTGTGACATTTCATTGGAGGGCAACGACTAAAGAGGACCGCGGATCACCTGCTCACCATCAGGCAAGGAGAAAAGGAAACATTGAGGTCGTATGTGAAGCGCTTCACCAGGGAGACATTGGAGGTGGACGAGGCTGACGATATGGTACAGTTGACAACTTTCAAAGCAGGATTGAAGTCTAGGGATCTCGTCAGTTCGCTTGCGAAGAACCCCCCAAAGACGATGGCTGAAATGCTCCTTAAAGCGCAGAAATACATGAATGCCGAGGACGCATTGGCTGCTATCCGGGACAAGGAGAGAACGGAGGACAAGGAGAAAAGGGAGGACGACCGTAGAGGACAGAAGCGAGATCGTTCGGATCGTCGAAATAATGACGGGGTCAGAAGGAAAGATGATAAAAGTGCACGGACGGTAAAATTCACTCCTCTTGTCATGCCTATTGACAAAATCCTGACACAGATTCAAGATGAACATTACCTTAAATGGCCGCGGCCATTACACTCGTCCCCTAACGTCCGTGACAGAAGTAAGTATTGTCGATTCCACAAAGATCATGGCCATTACACTGAGGACTGTAGGGATCTCAAAGAACAAATAGAGGAGTTGATACGGAAAGGAAAGTTGCAGAAGTTTATAAAGAAGGGAGAATACAACAAAATCCGAGGTGAAAACAAGGGCCAACATGAGTCCTCGTCGAAAAGCGGGAGTCGTCAGTCCCAACCTCCCCAAAATGTGATCGGGGAAATACAGACGATTTCAGGCGGACCTATCTCAGGGTGTTCGTTCAAATCACTCAAGAAAGCGCACCAACGACAAGTGAATAACGTCCACACGGAGCCCTCACCTAAGCACAGACGAAGTGATCAAGACATTACCTTTAACAAGAACGATGCTCGGGGAGTGAAACAGCCTCACAATGACCCTTTGGTCGTCATGCTAACTATAGAAGGGTTTAACACGAAAAGGGTCCTCGTGGACAACGGCAGCTCCGCTGACATCATTTACTTTCCTGCATTTCAACAATTGAAACTGGACCCAAGAAGACTGCGTCCATTTGACTCCCCCCTCGTCAGCTTCAGCGGCGACAGAGTGTACCCAAAAGGCATAGTAACATTGGCCGTCACGGTAGGGACATACCCGAGGCAATTGACCCGTCATATAGACTTCCTGGTGGTAGATTGTCCTTCGTCGTATAACGTCATTATTGGGAGGCCAGCACTCAATAAGTGGAAAGCGTCCACATCTACCTACTGCCTGAAGGTAAAATTCCCAACAGAAAATGGCGTCGGGGAAGTTTCTTATAACACCCAATAAAGCTACAAAATTGGGCAAGGTTTTCTATTACACTTAGAGAGTTAAAGGCATCACACAATTGCTTTGATTTATAGATATAGATGTGTAAATTCCTTATCACCATCATCTTTACACCGATAAGACAACCCTTACACTTGTTATTTTAGAACTTGTCCAGAAATATCATAATAAAATAGGCATAAGATTTTGTCACAAGCTATTTGACCAGATAGGATCAACCTCGAGTGGGATTGGCTAAGTGATGCTGAAAAGGTTTGCCATGAGAGAAGAAACTACAACAATCAGGCCTAGCCAAGGTCTATCAATAAGTGATTGTCTAATAATGAGCAACAAACATCCACCTTTCAGCTGAACAACAAGGCTTATCTCTCATGAATGTCAATCATATCCACTTTAATCTTTTAAAAACCCTCATCACACAAATTATACCAGCTTCAAATTATTTCACAGATACATAACAATTATTTGTGGTAACACAATGATATGCTCCTCTAAATTATCTATCATAAAGTACAATTTCAGCCTCAACTAACCCAAATTAATCAACCCCACCCCCCCCCCCCCCAAAAAAAAAGGTATCTTTACAGAATAATAAAGCAAGCACACCCAGAAACTTAACCAATCCCAAATTCATCAAAAATAAAATAATAAAGAACTGGTTAAATCAATCTTTAAGTTGAAGCTGCCCAAACTGAACACAATCTTCCACAAATTATGTGCACCCACCATAGGAAACATGAAGTGAGAGAACTAAAAGCACCCAATAAAGCTCTGAGCTTTTAGTTCCAAAAAGTACAACTGGAAAAACCCCAATTCCAAAAAAACCTTATCAAATCCAAACAATACTAAAAATAAACACAAATAACACAAACAATATCTGAAACAAAACAAAACAAGAACATACAGACAAGATTATGCGAAAGAACAAGAGGGAAAGAGAGTATGATTACAATGGAATCAAGCTTGCTGGGAGACATGGCTGAGCTGAGGCTTGGTGTTTATCTGACATAAAATGTGATTTTTATTGAGCAAATTGGCCTTTTAAACTGGATGGTCTGTTAGTTAAGACATCTTCTCAACGTTCTAAAACTCTCTATATAAGAGAGAGAGAGAGAGAGTTTTGGAGATGGGGTCCCACAAAAGTAAGCGTGGCGACGAGTCAAAGCGAGTGGGGACGACTCTCTAGTGTCTGTGTTGTGTGTTCGAGTTTGTTGAGATGAGAGGTGAGAGACGAGAAAACTAGTACAGCCCACAAACATGTGCAAGAGTCAACCAACTACTCCAAACCCAAACCATTTATTTATGAACGTGAAAGTACGAAACTACTGTGTAATCAGGCTCGCTTTTGCCTTTTTTTTTTTTTTTTTTTTTTTTTTGCCTGTTTTGGTCATCTGAATTTGGAATTGGTGGGTGTCATTCTTGTACTTGTACTGCAAAAGTGTGCTCTTTTTGGATCAGTTGGCTTTGGGGTTTAGAATTAGATCGCCACCTTTGCCTACACACATATGGAATATGGATATGGATGATATAAAAATCTTGAGAGTCTGTAATTGGAAGCAATCTCAATTTCACGTGAATTTGTTATTGATACAATAATAATATCAGCAATTCTGAGAGGTTGTGTATGAGTCTAGATACACTTTAAGTCAGAATTTGCAAAATTCAATGTATTAGTACTAGTAATTTTTTTTTTAGGCAAATTACAATTTCTATGAGTTGACCGAAATTTAAGTTATTTATATATAATTTAAAATTTAATATTTTATCCACTTTAAGTTAATTCAGTTAAAGTTCTGTAACCCACTTTGTTTAAAACAAGATTATATATAATTTTACTTCACTTTTACGTCTCTCTCCTTCAAAAATACAAAAAATATAAAATACAATATCAAATAAGATAAATTAAAAAAAAATCCAACAGAAAACTTACATAATGAGATTTTAAACTACAAGTAGACAACTTAAATTTCAATTAAATCTCAAGTGTGTAAAGTATCAAATTTCAAACCACAAGTAGGCAACTTAAATTTCGACCAAATACAGATAAGTAAGTTGTAATTTGCACTTTTTCTTTTTAGAACAATGTAGATTTTTTTTTCCTTGTTTTAATTGCTTCTAAATCAAAAGTGGGAGTAAATTCATAATGCTGTCTTTCTCAAAAAAAAATATATATATATATATATATATGTATACACATAATGCTTGTAATTGTACATAATCCTTATCCTATAAAGTTTTCTTTTCTCTCTTTGTTTTTTCCTCAATTCAATGGACAGATCAGCCCATTCTATTAGAAGAAATCTCAATAGAAAGAGCTAAGAGGGGATGATTATTAGCATTATCAAATTACTTATTTAAGATTTTTTTTTTTTTTTTTTGAGAATCACTTATTTAAGAATTTAAAGTAACCAATTTTTCTTTCTTTCTTTTTAAAGGATGGTTATTAGCTTAATAATTTTTAAGAAAAAATAGTAATAGTATTGAAAACAAATATTTTTTGCATTAATTAACTATTTAAAATTAGATTATTATTACCTTTTAATTTTTATTATTAATTTTAACTTCCAAGACACATCAAATAGTTGCTATAGCTTTCCCAAGAGTTTTATAACTTTACTGATTGACACCTCCTAATATATTTTCTGTTTGTTCCCCTTTTTGAGAAGAACCTTCAATACCTTTAATAAAGATATTTTGTTTCGAATCTCCCAATTAAATTATATATATATATATATATATATATATATATTTGCTACAGCTATAATGTCACAATCGTGCCTTTGTGAAGTAAAGTCCAAATTGTCCGAATAAGTGGTGGCAAGAACCTACCAAAGAAACCCAAAAAAAGAAAGAAAGAAATTGTTTACCAAATTGCCAAAGGCTTGTTGGTGAGGGAAAATTTTAAGTACTTCCGGAACACGAAAAAATTATGTTTTTTCTTTTCACATTCATGATAGATCCAATCATGAATATGAAAAGAGAAAGTTTCTTCCTTGGCGCTCCAAAAGTATTTAAGAATTACTTATGAGAATATAGTGGCACAAATACATTTACATTATTTTTCATAATTGTTAAATTTGTATATTATCATTATTGGTATTGTTTATTTATAAGTAATATTGCATTAATCATAACAACAATTAAAAAAAAAAATCACTTTAACAAGTTGTGAAAAAATTTAATTTTTGGTTTTGTGAATCTATATATATATCACTACTCTTTGGATTATTTATGTCCAGGACACCTGCCACCAGTCCACCTCCAAGGTTTGACAAGAGTTATTTATGACTTTCTGCAGAACTTTTAGAAAGTTAAGGGAGAGAAAATTCATTAGTCAATCACTAATCGCAGAATGCCACAGAATTGCATAATGGTAAGTTAGTGACCCCTAGGTTATTATAAGTATTCAAGCCACTAAGTTCACACTATAGATAAGATAAACTTAATTAGAAGAAATGTATAGGCTTTTGTGGTTGGCAATAAAATAATCACCTGCATTTCTCATCCTCATTTATTTATTTATTTCCTAAGTTTTTCAACCTTAATTCAGTTGAATATCTCTTTACATTCATCAGCTCTGACGTAATTAGCGGGACAAGAGAACAGAGAGACAACAAACTATTCTTTATTTTCTAATTATAAAAATAAAAAACTATTATTTCTTTCTTTCTTTCTTTCTTTCTTTATGTCCTTGAGATTGATGGTAACTCAAGGGACAGCTTGTCTGAATCATTGTTTCAATAATTGGAACGGGTAAGGAAAAAAGAAAAACACACACACACATCATAAATTTTTTTTTATGGATACATTATCACATTATTGACTATAGAAAAAACTTAACTATAATTTATTAGGTGTTACTATCCGTTTTCTAATATAAATCAATTGCATAATTGTATTAAACAATTAAACAAAAAATAGTATAATTTTTAAAGGATAATTAAAGTTAACCATATCATTCGCTGATCAATATAATAAAATCACACAACCTAAAGTATAATAAAATAAATTTCAAAATAACAAGAAGTTTAACATTTTTTTGTTGTTGAATATTGTGAGATTGTTTGAATAAGTAAACATTTTTGCTTGTACTTCTCCTTCCTGATTAGAAGATTTATGAGTTGAAATCAAAACGGGGTGGAGAAGACAAAAGAGAATAGAGTAGGAAAGTAGTTTCCAACAAACTCTACGACATCGACATGCAATGGTGATCTCTCTGTTGAAGAATAAAGGAAGCACCCATTACTGAAAAATTCTTGATATTGACGAGGACAGAGCACACAGATTCTTCTGTAAAAAGGATTGTATTTTTTTTTTTTTTTTAGTAAATGAAAGTTTAGATGAGAGGAGACTACTTTATATAGGGCCAGGACAAGCTACAGGTCTCAGAAGGGACTTACATTTGACTTATAAATTGCCCATCAAAGAGTATTGCTTGTAACAGAACTTGAACCTAGGCTTTTTTGGTTGAAGAGTACAATTAAGTGGCTTGGTGTGTAGAATGTAGAATTCCAACACAAAACATGCAAGAAATGTTAAATTTACTTGAAATCTGTTAATAGTTGCTCCATTCCACTTGTTAAGGAGGAATAAAATCTCATTAATTTGGAAAGTTAACTGCTGCTAATAAACAAATACACTTTTAAGTTTTAACTAAATGTTGTGTGATTTTTAATAAAAAAAAAGTTCATCAATTGCAATAAAAGAACTCAACCTTAACCAACACACTTCAATACTCGTTAACCGAAACCAATTTACTTTTAAGTCTTCATGTGGGTAAGGATAAGACAACTTATGATTTAATAACTTTATGTGAATCCATGTGGTTAAAATTCTCAATCCCCAAGAAATTGATTTAATGGTTCTTAAAGTCTCATAAAATATATGAGATCATATATAGTTCAAAATCTTTAACCATCATCTTGGAGTCAATCCAAAAGATTTTATTGATTGGGTCTCACATTTCAATTGTAACAATTGTTTATACTTTCATGGAAGAATTGAAATTACCAACTGATTAGTCATCAGTAAAGGTTAAGGTTTTGTTAATGCAAGATTGTAGGAAAAAGTAGCCAAAATAAAGACAATGGAAAAGTCCAAAAGAAAGAAGCGACAATTATGCAAAGAAAAATCAACCCAATTAACACTAATTGTTTTTAATTATCAAGTTTTACCATCGCAGCACCAGAAATATGAAGAAGTTAAGGGATTTTTTAAGAACACTATTTGTTTTTATGTTGAAAGTCAGCATGTTGGGACGGAATTTGTCAAAGCTTAATTTACTTTTGACCAATAAGTGTTTGTTATTTCTCACGACCTTCACACCATGAATGCAATCTTGAATTATGATATCCACATATCTGCGTACGCAACCAAAACTTTGATGGAGGCCAATTCAATAACGTCCCCACAATTTTTTTTTGTCATCCTTGTTTGACCACAATCCACAATGACCAGTTAGGTGGGTAGCTGATGAAAGAGATGTTGATATCTAATTAATTGTTATTTGTTTTCTCAAAAAAAAAAAATTGCTTTTAGAAAAATAAAATTATTGTTATACTATATATTCTGTGTGTGTATATATATATATATATATATATTTTTTTTTATAGAGTTTCAACCTATAACATCTTGCTTCTAATGATTGTGTTTTTTATCATTAGTCTAAGACACTAATCGGTTTTTTATGTAGGCAGAGATTGAACCTTAAATTTCTTATTCAACTATCAGAAATTTTACAAATTGAGCTACCTTATATGTAAATAGTAAATACCTAGTCTTATTTATTTATTTATTAAAGGTTCTAAGTGTAAAATAGAGCCTAATAGGCAAATTTTGACATTTTTCTTAATGGAGTTGATAAAATGTTGGCTAAATTATTTGTTACTTTCTCATGCATTGTCTGGGATAGGGCAAAGCCAGGGAGTAGGGGTTGTTGCCTTAACATTATAAAACGGTATATTATTATATAAGGCTTAGAAGTTAGCAATGGCAGCTCTAGGAATTTTGTTTAGGGTGTTTTTTAGAAAGCATAAACTACATCATCTTATTTCTTTTTAGCCTTTAGGTAATTAGGTTTGATTTAATGTTATTAATTTCATTCCGTTGCCGGTAAACAAACTAGAACAGTAACCCACCCTATTCTACTTCGGAAAAAATTTCAGGTCATTCCAGGTGTTTCGGTAAATACCAACCGAAATTCAAGATTCGGCCGGCATGAAGTTTGTGCTTAAAATATATATATATAATATATATATATATATATTGTTCTTAAAACCAAAACAAATTTGCATTTTTTAAACCAAAAAACCTCAAAAGGAAAAAAGAAAAGAAAAGAACAAAAGTACCTGTACAGCTAAAAAACAAAATCGTATTGAGAAATTTGAGACTCAACTTAAGAAGAGGCACTGCCACATTGGTATTAGTAGAAGACACAGAAGTTACGAACAAGGAGAAAGGCAAAACGTAGATGTAAAAGTGTAGATGAAAATGTGATAAAATTTAAAAGTATAAAGTGTAAAAATCAAAGAGACAAAAGATGTGTGTGGTTAAGAATAAATAAAAAAATAATAATTAAAAATGAGAAGTAAGTAATATATGTTTGATGAGGAAAAATAATACTATAATAAGAAATAATAAAAGGTTTAAAATTGTGTTAAATCAAGTCACTGCCCAGCCTGTAGTAGTTTTATTATAATTTTTTTTCAGATTTTAGTTCAATTTTTTTTCTGACTTTTTCCTTTTTGCTTGACAGGTCCCAATATATTATTAATTTGCTCAAATTATGGACCAAAATTTAATTTTTATTGGCATAAAAAAAATTAAGAGTAAAAAAATTAAGAGTGGTCCCAAAATTTTTTTTTAAGGTAAATAAATATAAAATTTTAAATTATTATACACATATATATATATATATATATTTTTTTTTTTTCATGTCAGATAGTCCTGTAACCATCCTGACCAGCCGCTGGTGGAAGTTAGAATGTTCTTAAATGCAATAATATTCCAATTCTTATGGAGCCAAAGGTTCCAAATGGCAAAAGAAGAATAAAATATTCCAGGGAAACAAAGCATTATTAGTGCTAGAATTCTTTTTCGTTCACATACAAAGATGCAGGCTGTAAAAATCACGCATGAACAAAAAAGCTTGGGCGCTATTCCAAAAGCATTTGGCATAGAGGCAATTTTGGCACAATAAAATCTCTCCTTAGCAGGTACTAATTAATCAATATTATTCTATTTTCTTCTGAACTAAATTGGTAGATGTCACAATGACATCATCCCTTAGTTGGCTTAAAGGTAAGATCAATCTTGAGGTGGTCTCATCCTCCAATGAAAGTTCAAAGAAGCTTTTAATTGGTAAGATTCTATCCAACTAGTCCTTTCCAAGGAATTTAGTCAAAGAAATTTTGGTGAAAGCTTGGAATGTAATAAATGATATAGAAGTGACTGTAGTAGACAAGAACATTTTTATGTTTTCATTTCTACATGAGGCAGACGTGAGACGTGCTTGGGATAGTCAAGGACGAGCATTTAATCCTAAAACGTTTCTGCTTTGATATCAATGTGTCTAAAGTAGATTTTTCCACCACTGAATTCTAGATTCAGATCCATGGTCTCCCGCTCAACAAAAGAAGTAAGGAGAACGTGCTGAAAATTGGTAGTATAGCGGGTAAAGCTTTGGATACTGATTTAATTGGTCCTGGTTCTGGGATTTGGAGCAAAAGTGTTAGAGTTCGGGTTGAATTAGACATCCGTTGCCCGTTAGTGCCAGGTTTCCCTTTGGAAAGGGATAATCTTCCTGTACTGTGGATTCCTTTTAAGTTTGAAAAATTGGGGAATTTTTGTTTTGGTTGTGGTTTGCTTAGCCATGATCTTCGTAACTGTCAGGAATTGGGAGTCTAGAATTGTGGTTTCTTTGGGAAATGGCTAAGAGCGGATAATGGTGAATTTCAACCGAGTATCAAGTTGGATGATTTTCTCATTCCAAATCGTCAAGCGATGGTGTCCACGCTCCCAGCTTCAAGGCTCTCTGTTCAAATAAACCAGTCCAGTCGAATCCAATTAGCCAAGGATTCTCGGGATGAAATGATTACAGGGGAGGTACATGGCAAAAGAGAAGTGATGGGACTGACGAATGTCATAAACTCACTGACGATTACACCATCACGGACGATTCCATGCTCAGACCAGGTGAGTCAATCATACTCTTTACTGACGAACTTATCCGAACCATTCAATGCAGACAAAACGGTTCGAGAGACAACTGTACAATCCGTTGGAAGGTAATAATGGCACACTAAAGGGCCTCAGGCGTTACGAAAAGGAGCATTGAAGACCTCCATAACTACTCAACGGCTAGAGGCCAGGAAAGGATATATAAGCCTCCCACATTGCTGAAG
>NW_027069511.1:1804112-1897250 GCF_002906115.3 Quercus suber | reverse complement strand
GTAAAAATCGAAGAGACAAAAGATGTGTGTGGTTAAGAATAAATAAAAAAATAATAATTAAAAATGAGAAGTAAGTAATATATGTTTGATGAGGAAAAATAATACTATAATAAGAAATAATAAAAGGTTTAAAATTGTGTTAAATCAAGCCACTGCCCAGCCTGTAGTAGTTTTATTATAATTTTTTTTTCAGATTTTAGTTCAATTTTTTTTCTGACTTTTTCCTTTTTGCTTGACAGGTCCCAATATATTATTAATTTGCTCAAATTATGGACCAAAATTTAATTTTTATTGGCATAAAAAAAATTAAGAGTAAAAAAAATTAAGAGTGGTCCCAAAATTTTTTTTTAAGGTAAATAAATATAAAATTTTAAATTATTATACACATATATATATATATATATATATTTTTTTTTTTTCATGTCAGATAGTCCTGTAACCATCCTGACCAGCCGCTGGTGGAAGTTAGAATGTTCTTAAATGCAATAATATTCCAATTCTTATGGAGCCAAAGGTTCCAAATGGCAAAAGAAGAATAAAATATTCCAGGGAAACAAAGCATTATTAGTGCTAGAATTCTTTTTCGTTCACATACAAAGATGCAGGCTGTAAAAATCACGCATGAACAAAAAAGCTTGGGCGCTATTCCAAAAGCATTTGGCATAGAGGCAATTTTGGCACAATAAAATCTCTCCTTAGCAGGTACTAATTAATCAATATTATTCTATTTTCTTCTGAACTAAATTGGTAGATGTCACAATGACATCATCCCTTAGTTGGCTTAAAGGTAAGATCAATCTTGAGGTGGTCTCATCCTCCAATGAAAGTTCAAAGAAGCTTTTAATTGGTAAGATTCTATCCAACTAGTCCTTTCCAAGGAATTTAGTCAAAGAAATTTTGGTGAAAGCTTGGAATGTAATAAATGATATAGAAGTGACTGTAGTAGACAAGAACATTTTTATGTTTTCATTTCTACATGAGGCAGACGTGAGACGTGCTTGGGATAGTCAAGGACGAGCATTTAATCCTAAAACGTTTCTGCTTTGATATCAATGTGTCTAAAGTAGATTTTTCCACCACTGAATTCTAGATTCAGATCCATGGTCTCCCGCTCAACAAAAGAAGTAAGGAGAACGTGCTGAAAATTGGTAGTATAGCGGGTAAAGCTTTGGATACTGATTTAATTGGTCCTGGTTCTGGGATTTGGAGCAAAAGTGTTAGAGTTCGGGTTGAATTAGACATCCGTTGCCCGTTAGTGCCAGGTTTCCCTTTGGAAAGGGATAATCTTCCTGTACTGTGGATTCCTTTTAAGTTTGAAAAATTGGGGAATTTTTGTTTTGGTTGTGGTTTGCTTAGCCATGATCTTCGTAACTGTCAGGAATTGGGAGTCTAGAATTGTGGTTTCTTTGGGAAATGGCTAAGAGCGGATAATGGTGAATTTCAACCGAGTATCAAGTTGGATGATTTTCTCATTCCAAATCGTCAAGCGATGGTGTCCACGCTCCCAGCTTCAAGGCTCTCTGTTCAAATAAACCAGTCCAGTCGAATCCAATTAGCCAAGGATTCTCGGGATGAAATGATTACAGGGGAGGTACATGGCAAAAGAGAAGTGATGGGACTGACGAATGTCATAAACTCACTGACGATTACACCATCACGGACGATTCCATGCTCAGACCAGGTGAGTCAATCATACTCTTTACTGACGAACTTATCCGAACCATTCAATGCAGACAAAACGGTTCGAGAGACAACTGTACAATCCGTTGGAAGGTAATAATGGCACACTAAAGGGCCTCAGGCGTTACGAAAAGGAGCATTGAAGACCTCCATAACTACTCAACGGTTAGAGGCCAGGAAAGGATATATAAGCCTCCCACATTGCTGAAGGAGAGGTAGATACACACAGAAATTCGCTAAGACATTTTCTTGAATTCTTTCCAATTGCATTTTTAAACATTCTTTTACTGACTTTGGCATCGGAGGCGTCGTGGCAGGCACCACACCGGTGTTCATCTAAAGGTTGGAAGATCATCTCCGTCCGTCGAACAAGCACTGACGAGTTCACACTCATCAGTGGCGCCGTCTGTGGGGAAAAACTCTTCTTTGTGTTCAAACTCGGAATAGCAGTTTCCTACCCTTGTTCGTTTCAGGATGGAGTCCAATCAAGATCCGCAGCCCTAGTTCAACAAGTCCAGGCACTTGCAGCCACGGTAGAAGAGCTGACTAAGCAAAACCAGGAGATGAAGCAACGACTTCAGCAGGAGGAAAATCGCTTGAGAGGAAATCAAGAAGGTGAAGGGGAAAGTTGCAGAAGAAGCGACCATCGAGGGCCAAATACTCCCGTCGAGCAAAATTCGGACATTCTTCGGGAAATGAGGAGGGAGATGGACGAACTAAGGAAAGCCATCAAAGAAAAACAGATCGAAGCGTGGATCGATTGGTTCGGGCGACGGATTCACCATTCACAACAGCTGTCCTCGACTGCCCAGTGCCTTCGAAGTTCCGGCTACCTCAGCTCGAGCCCTTTGATGGGCTGAAAGACCCCCAAGATCACCTGAACACTTTCAAAACAACCCTGGGCTTCAACAGCCCCCAGACGAAATACTGTGTCGTTCATTCCCAACAACACTTAAGGGAGCTGCCCGGGAATGGTTCACGAAATTGCCAAGGTCTTCAATCGACACATTCGAGCAGCTGAGCAATGAAAAAAAAAAAAAAAAAAAAAAAAAAAAAAAAAAAAAAAAAAAAAAAAAAAAAAAAAAAAAAAAAAAAACGGAATGAAAAGTACAGGAAAAGACCCAAACCAAAGGAGAAGAAAAAAAGAATAAAGAAAAAGAAAAAGAAAAAAAACCAAAACAGATAGTACCTGTAACAGAGAGACCTTTAAAAAAAAAAAGGAGAGACAAAGAAGAAACAAACCCATGTGTAGACCTACAAAAGGTATATTGGTTAGCTCATTTTGTGAACCTTTTCCTCTTAGTTCTCTTCAAATTTTGGGGAGAAATAATTTTGGTGGGCTCGGGGTAAAAATACCCAGATCCCATCAATTTTTTTCTCCTCTTCCTCCTCTACCCAAACACTCACTAAAGATATTTTCTCTCCCACATTTTTCATCCTCCCTAAAATCTCCTCAACCGCAAACACACCCTTAGGATCAATTAGGTGTGGATGGTCAAGGAGGTTCCATTAGTCAAGTTAATAAATCTAAATAGATCTAATTAATAAGTGCCATTGAGACATTAGTTAATAGACTATTTTGCACTTGGGACATTTGTTAATAGACTATTTTAGAAAAGTTTTAATAGTATTTTTATGAAAAATATAAAAAAGTGTAAAAAAAAATTAATTACTCTTTTCATTTTCCATTAATTTTTTTTAAAATTAATACTCTTAGAACATTTGTTAAATTTTTCCAATCTAATTTGTTTGAGAAAGAAAAATTAAAGAGTAACAGTGAGTCTTGTTGTGAATACCTTCAGCGTGAGGGTAATGGTAGTGACAATCAATGTGAGTTTGGCCCAAAAAAAAAAACTAAAACTGATAAATCTGTCTATAAATGCCCAAATGTGAGGCAGTGAGTGTGACACACTTGATGGACTACACTTACCTCAAGAGGGCAACCCCGAGATCGATTCCCATAGTTCCTTAAATATATCAAGGTATCTAACCGGTGTGGACTTATGGGCCTGTCTTCTGAGGAAGTCTTTTGGGATTGAGTTTTTACCTTCTATACTCTTTCACATTAAAAAGAGAAAAAGGCTCCAAAGTCCATTTTCCATAGTCCAGAAGAACATCGAAATAGATCAAGAAGAGCCCATAAATGATGAAATGAAAAGGTTCCCCCAAAGGACCTAAACTATATAAACCCATTTTTGGGGGGTTGAAAATGACCCAATAGCACAATATGACAAAATATTTAGCAACTTAACACTGTTAAATATTTAGTAATCTACTATTATTTTATAAATCAAGTTTGGAGAACTTGAGTTTATAAAAATCGAGTTTCTTAAAAAAATGCTAGACTAGCGAGTGCCATCGTGCCACATTTTTAAGAAATTCGATTTTCATAAACTCGAGTTCTACGTAAAACTCGAGTTCTACAAACTTAATTACAAAACAATAGTAAATTGATAAATATTTTGCAAAGTAAATTACTAAATATTCTGTCAAATTGTGCTATTGGGTCATTTTTTTGTTATAAAAACGTTTATTATTTAGCCCAATCCTCGTTCTAGTTTGATAAGGGAAAAAAAAGTAAAAAAATTGTAAAACCAATCTTATCCAACCCAAAAAAGAAGAAGAAGCCCAATCTCTCGCAAAGTACTACTCACTCCTCCTCACTCACTCCACTCACAACTCACTTGTCTGTCTCCAAAAACACCAACAACACTCACTCACACACACAAAAGAAAAGGGTTTAACTTTGAACGCCCCAACAACACAATGGATTCCCTCCAAGCCACCTATAGAGACGAAGACGAAGAAGAAGACGATTCCACCAAACCCACTCCCACCCAATCATCCCCACTTACACTCACACCCACCACTACAACCACAACCACCACCACCGAATTCTTGCCCCCACCTCCACCACAAAATTCCAACAATGCCACCGAACCCCAAAACGACACAGCCACCAAACCGGACTCTCCGTCCTCAGACGACAAGTCGCCGCGTAGATCCACCCCAACAAACGACAACACCACCACAACCGAAAACGACAACGACACCACCACCACCACAAACGACGACGTCGACGACGACGCTGACGTTGATGTTGACGCTGATGCTGACGCTGACGTTGACGTTGACGTTGACGACGACGAAGAAGACCCACCTCCCAAAAAGCAAAAGCCCCTCTCTTCTCTCACCACCACGCCCCAACAGCAACAACAACAACAACAGCCCTCTCAAAACGACGCCGTTCCGACCCAAACCCAAACCCTAACCCTAACTCCAACCCCAACCCCAACCCCTCCTTTGCCCACAACAACGGCAAAGAAAGCGAAGAAGAAGAACAATAACGTGTGGGTCACGAAATCGACCCGAAAGGGGAAGAAGAAGAACAACAACAACAATCACAACAGCCACAACAACAACGGTTCTGCAGCACAAGCTTCCGAAGACACCGTACTTATCACTCCAATCCACAAATTCCCAGACAAATCCGACGACACCCCGGAGCTCAAAATCTGCCTCTCGAAGATTTACAAAGCCGAGAAAGTCGAATTGACTGATGATAGGCTCAGTGCAGGGAGTACCAAAGGGTATAGGATGGTTAGAGCGACCCGCGGGGTCGAGGAAGGGTCTTGGTACTTTGAAATAAAGGTTGTGAGGTTGGGGGAAACGGGGCACACGCGGTTAGGGTGGTCCACGGAGAAAGGGGACTTGCAGGCGCCGGTTGGGTACGACGGGAATAGTTTCGGGTATAGGGACATTGATGGGAGTAAAGTGCATAAGGCGTTGAGGGAGAAGTATGGGGAGGAAGGGTATAAGGAAGGGGATGTTATTGGTTTTTATATTAATTTGCCCGAGGGCGCGGCTTATGCACCTAAGCCGCACCATTTGGTGCTGTATAAAGGTCAGAGGTACGCTTGTGCACCCCCGGATACCAAGGAGGAGCCGCCTAAGGTCGTGCCCGGTAAGTGGTTTTTGTTGTTGTTGTTGTTGTTGTTGTTGTGCTTAGTGGTTCAATAAGACTTCTATTGCAATGTGATGAATATGTTTAGTATGAGTGTGTGCAGTAAGACTTATGTTTTCAATGTGTTGAATATAATTTGTATTATTGTATATGTATTGAACTAACATGGAAAAGAGAGGATGTTAGATTTGGAAATTTGGAGGTGAACCAATCCTTGTCAGTTTTGAAGGACCTAATCCAGAGCCTAATGAACATTGTATCTGATAAACTAACCCAACTGAAATTGAAATTAGCTAGTTTTGGTTGGGGAGTAGGGCCAATGAGGTTCTAGATTTTGATTTTTATCTTGTATTTTTTTTCGAATCAACTGAAGTGAGGAGCACTCTGGAAATATTAAAAAGGTCTAGGATTATCACATGTTTATAATGAAATAGCTATAAATTATCCAAGAAAAATGAGAAAAATATATGGTCTGCAAGATGACCCTGCCTCTGAGCAAACTGGAACAGAGAGTCCACTTTGAGGGAAGATTATTAACCGTAGATTTCCTAGCATGCTTTAACTCTTTGAAACTTAAATTTAATTCTGATTCAATTAGTGTGTTAATGTTTGTACATTGTACGCTGTGATAGCAAAGATGGCTGAACCTGATCCAAGTAACTTGGTTTGGTATGACCTTAAACTGTTCAACCTGATGAGTGATGACAACAATAATAATAAAAAAACTAAAAAAAAACCAACTTTATCTGAAAATTACAGTTATTGTAAAGTTTTTTTACCCACCCAAAATCAATCCTACTGGAGCTGTTATCTTATCTGCAAAATTGCTGTTGCATCTAAATTTAATTGTGCTACACTTTTAAATTTGGGAGCACCTCTGGCTAAGAGTCCTTTCCATGTAGCTAGAAAAAATTCTGCCTTCTTGAACTCGTTTCACTTTAAGCATGGTTAGGTTGCTCTTTTCCCCCCTCTGTGTGTGTTGAACTTGGAATGTCAATATCCAAATTGTATTTTTTTCATCTGAAGGCTCATTATTCACTTTTTCTGCAAATGATTATCTTCTGTGCAGGAAGTGAGATATCTTTCTTCAAAAATGGGGTTTGCCAAGGGGTTGCTTTCAAGGATCTGTATGGTGGTCGCTACTACCCAGCTGCGTCAATGTATACTCTTCCAAATCAGCCAAATTGTGTAGTCAAGTTCAACTTTGGCCCTGATTTTGAATTCTTTCCAGAAGACTTTGATGGACGTCCAGTGCCTAAGCCCATGGTTGAAGTTCCTTATCATGGGTTTGATAACCGAGTTGAAAATGGAGCATCAAGTGAGAAGAAACATTAGCCAGCAAGTGGCTCCTTTCAACCTTAACTCTTGCGGAGCTTGGAGATGGATCTGAGTTTGACATTGTTGTAATTTTAGCTGTTAAAAATTGACTGACAAATTATTTGATGACACTGTAAACTTGAATTTTTCTATGAAAGAGAGAAAACGGCATGTTAAATATAATGATTTCGCTTGAGCCCAATGATATCTTTATATTTTTCTTCTAGATTTTAGTGGATATTCTGGTTTCAATTGTTGTGAGGTCTCTCTTGTAGTATGTTATTATAAGTGTGCTCTTGTATTCCTTTTTGCAATGATAAGATGGGTTCCTCATTGGAGGCTGAAAGCCAGCTTTTTTTCAGAAATTATGGCACACTTCCATTTAAATATTTCCTTTGCTTGCTGTTCAGGAATTATAATCTTTTGATGGGTATTTCTCTTCTGAAATAGCCAATGTTGTTGGTTGACAGGAGATGAAAACCTTAATGCTAACGTTTCTTCTGGTTTTATGGACCCAAAGTGGAAGATCAAACATCCAAGTGGTTCTCGTGTTTCTCTCTCTTGCATGTGCACAAGATGTCTACTCACACACAAACACATGAGCATATATTTCTTCAGGTTCAGTTTGGAATGGTTTTAAACAAGTATGTTGCAACAGGTTTATATTGTTATATTCTGGCACATCCTCCTTGTTAAGATGTACATCAAAAGAAGTTGCAAAGCTCAACTTCCATGCATCTATGGCCCTGTTAAGACTTAATATTATGTCATGCCAAATGTTTTCTGTGCTTGTGCATATTTCTCTGTTCCAGTTAAGGAAGGGGGTAGCTTGCTTGGTAGTGATCCTTTTAGCTAATTGAATCTATCCATCTGTCCTTATCTTGACAGGAGGTTCTTATGTGGAAGTATGAGTACTTCAACAAATTGGTGAAGTGCATGGAAGCAGAAGTGATTGATTCAAGATTAAGAAGCTCAGGTTGGTTGTATTGCTTTTAGATGAAAGTCTTGCTTTATCTAGCTGCTCATGTTGGTAACGGGACTCCTGTGGTTAGGTAGATTGATGCCTTGCTTATTTAGCGAAAGTGGAAACTACTATGCTTTACAGAAAACTTTTTTGCAGTTGAATTTCTTGTGGACTTGATATAGCTTATTTATTTCAATATCAATCTTTATTTTTATATAATTGAGTTTGAATTTAGTCTTTATGCAGCAGTTAGGAAGAGAAATAATGCTTAACCAATTATTTAGTATGAAATATAAGCAAATAAAGTTAAATCCTAAAGAAGTCTCAGCATCTATTGGCATCAATTACACTCAATCAGGTCCAACCGAATCAATCAACATTAATAGGTCCAATTCTGGTGTCCACACTAGAGATAGCCTCTCCATAAACTGAGAGAAATTTTACATCTTTCCCAAAATTCTTTACCACATTGTTTTATGAAGGGTTCACACTAAGGATGGCAATTGTCCTTTCTTTGCCAAGGTCCTCCCTTGTTAAAGGGATACGTAGGTGTGGGTTTCCTACTTATACTTCTTGGTTTTGAATTGGGATAGGTTTTACTGCCCCATCCTGCTCCATTGAATGTGAGTCAGAAAAACATGGGGGATGAGATGTTCTTTTCTTTTAAGCTGCATTTGGTTCTATATAAATCGAATTCCAAGTGTAAAATGAATGCAGAGGAAAATGAATTCTCGTAAGAAAAATGAAATCCTGGTGTTTGGTTCTGCAATAGAAAATAGTTCGTAAAACAATTTTCAGTGTTTGGTAACATTCTGAAAATGCTATTTTCCTACAAATTTTTCATATTTTCTCAACTTCCAAACAAATATTATAATAGGAAATCTGAATATATAAACCAAATCAACAATAAAACATAACAAAAAAAATTTAGTCTTTCTCAAAAATAAGCACCGATCATGAGAGAGGAAGAGGGAGAGATAGATTGAGAGAAAGAGAGAGGTAAAGGACCATAGATCGGTGGGTGGGTCTGAAGGAGGCGAGATGGGTGGGTGGGTCTGACAGCGGCGAGATCGGCAGGTGGGTCTAATAGCTTTGAGATCGGTGGGTGGGTCTGAAGGAGGCGACGGTGACGAGATTGGTTTGTAGATTAGAGATCGTGGGTGGGTCTGATAGCATCTCGGCTATGGTTGGTCAGAGGGAAAGAGAGAGGAAGAGAGAAGAGAAAGCTTCCTTGATCGGCGGTGTAGATCAGTGGCGAAGACGATGACGGTCTGGTGAGGTTGAGGCATGAACTTGCAGCTCGATCAGACCGGCGAAGTTTGGGTTGTCTTCTTCACTTTCCCTTCTAGCTCTCTCTGTGTCATCGGGTGTGTGAGTCCGCATGGAGGGGACGAGGACGGTGATCTGACCGGAGAGGATGTGCTTGGGAATTACTTCAGGTGGAGTGTGCTTGAGCTCTCTCTCACTCTCTCTCTTCGGGTGTGTTTTCCAGAAATTCATTGAAAGTAAAATAAGAGTGTAAACGGTTTTACAACCAAAGGGGGTTATTTTCCAGTCAATGTATACCGTATTTTTTGTAGCTGTCAAACACACACAAGGGTGTAAAACAATTTCCTGAAAGTGTTTTCAGGCGAAACAGCCAATAGAAAAACTACTATATAAAGTGAAACCTATATTAGTAGAAACTTGAAATTGTTACATGTAGAATGTAGTTCATTAATCTGCATGGTGTACATTTCTTCAAAAACACTGTACTCTACATGCTAAACTTCTTCTATCAAGGGCTACACTCTGCCCCATTTCGCCATCTTAGTGACTTGGGCAGAACTGTTGTTGAAAAAGTTCATAATTAGGACAGTGTCAGTTTTTGCTTCTAATGCATTGGGGAGTTGAGATCCTCTTGCAAAGACAACGAGTGGAGAGGTTGGTGTCTCTTGGAAGGGAAAGGAGGTGTTTTCCTAAATGAAGGCCTCTTTTTGAGATGGTGTAGAGTTTGTTTGGTGTAAAGTGTTCGAAAACAGGGTGAAGCTCTCTCCTTGAACTTGAGGATGGCAAAGAAGAGAAGTCTGCAAGATATGAGAATGACTACCACAGCACCCAAGTCCCACCACTTCGAATGATCCAGTTGAACACCAAGCATGCTAGTGAGTATAACCTCGCCTTTTAGTTTTGGGCCGCCAGGTACAAAAGAATCAAACTCAAGGCCAATCATATCGTTCTTGTATGCTCCCTGCATTTTTTTTTTTTGTATTATTTTAAAATGCAACCATATGGAAAGTTATTTTTGAAGTCATGCACAAGATACGCAGCATAAATTATGCATGCTTTATACCGGGCTAGACCAGAGCATCCATAATTGTAGACAATGGATTTAGAACAGTTATATACGTTGAAACTTGTAATTTTTTTTTGGGGAAAATTACCTGTATTGCCCATGCACCATAATTGATGTATGAAATTGGGTACCTCCAGAAAGGCTTGGGAAGATCTGGTAGGAGCCTGAAGTACCCAGCAGTCATCATCATAATTCCCTGATAATGACAATGAATTAGTATTTAGCTAAAGAGGGAGGCATAGAAAATGAAGTTATTTTTCTTACTATATATCCTGCTCCAATTATGACCCCCATCAAGAAGTTAGGAACAAGTGAAGCAATAATCATCATTGAACTCTCTACGACTGCAATAGCGCCAATAAGATCTAGGCAGACATACACCAAATGAGAAAATTCAGGCCGGAATTTCACCATGTAGTAAGTTATGGTTCCGGTAGCAATTGACATAACAGCCACAAATGGGAAAGAAGAGAGGAAATTGGACAGAATATACACAGAAATCCCATAATGTCCACTGAGCCTTTCTCTATAGAAAACCTGTTTAAGAAAATTAATCATCAATAACTTACAATAGCTGGTCTATGTTAGTCTAACCAAATTTTTGTTAAAATGAGTATTCTTCCACCATTCAAATAAATTAATGTACCTTCATTTCTTCTAGGAAGGATGGGAAGCCTCCAATGGACATGAATGTCATAAAGCCTGCTACAAATCCACCACAAGCTCCACGAGCCAAGATTGCAGTATAACTTGTTCCAACATCATAGAAGATGCTACCAACGCATAGAGATAAGGTTATATAGACTATGATCCTTAGCCAGTAATACCCTACATCTCTAGACATGTTCACAAAAGATCTAAGTGTCAACGTTGAGAGTTGCTTCCACCATTTGGCTTGGCTCCCACCTTTTCTCTCAATAGCAAGTCCTTCCTGAAGCATAAGCACTTGTTATTGACTAGTAGCAAAACTCGTACTCTTCTTGAATTTTAATTTGGTTCAAGAATTTTGTTTATCAGCATATCTTATAGATTGTCGATAATCCTTGAAACTAATTACTAGGATGTGAAATAATGTCCCTTGCAGCAGAACAATGAATCTTAATGTAGGAAACTGGAATTCATTAAGCATGTGTAAAATTTGCTTCCGAGAATATGTATTTTATGGATGCACTACATCTAGCAGCCAGCTATACCCGTTCAGCACTCAGTGAAAAATGAAAAGGGGATGATAAAATGCAACTTAAGATGGAAAATGGGCAATGAATGTTATTAGCTAAAGAAAGTAGAAAAAGGGACCAATGAAGAGTACTATTTAAACAAAAATAAAACTGGAATATTAAGAAATGCTTACAACAGTTGAGATTTCTCGAACCCTTATTCTTGCACTTGTCGCATACTCTGAGCACCTGTATTTCTCAATAAGCTTTGCTTTGATCTCCACTGCTGCTAAGTACATCATTGGATCTGATGATTTTTGGATTTCCTGTAATAAAAGACCAGCAAGTTGTAGTAAGCCATAATTTTCAGGTCAGAATGCATGCGACAATCAAAGGAGTGATAGGACATGAGATGGTAAAATGTGTTGGAACTAGGTCCAAGATGTATTTTGGAACTAAGACCAGCATGTTTTCACAACAGGCGAAAGGAAAATCTGATACCAAGCAGCATTTGAAAGTGTGATGTCACTTTTCAGAGGAGAACGCATAAAGCAGCAAACAAGCATCACTACTTTAAGTGACAAAAAATTCTATGAAAGTAAAAGTTGTACCATATACATACACGTATTCTGTGATGTTCCAACAAAGACATTGTCACTACATCAAAGTCTGAATTTATACAACGGAGGAAGTGATCGGAGGGATTTCTTCGACTTGGACATGGAAATCCGGCATTGGCAAAGAACTACAAAATAAATACAATAGATGAAATTTGATTGTAGGCCAAATCCTTGATGGATAGCATAGGGAAAAATATAAGTTACTATGATAGTTTGTACCTCAATGGCTAACTTTGCTGCTCCAAAATATACTGTTTGACCACCAGAAAGTAGAAAAAGATCATCAAAGAGTGCAAAAACCTCACTACTTGGCTGATGGATAGAAGCAACGACTGTTCTTCCATCATGAGCAATATTTCTAAGAGTTTGAACAACAAAGAAAGCTGAGGCACTGTCAAGGCCACTAGTAGGTTCATCAAGAAACAAGAGGCAAGGCCTTGTGAGGATTTCAAGGGCAATGCTTAGTCTCTTTTTCTCCCCTCCACTTATACCTCTTAAATGCCAGTTTCCAATCAGCCGGTCTGCACATTCTTGAAGTCCCATTTCTATAATTGTTCCCTCTACAATGCCATTAACTTCTTCTATGGTCATAGAAGTTGGAAGCCTCAGATTTGCTGAGTAAGTTAAGGTTTCTCTAACTGTTAGAGTTCCCAACAAAATATCCTCTTGGGTCACATAAGCCTGAAATTTTCAAAGGGAAAAGAAAGAACAGAGTTACCAGAGAAAAGTGGTCAAAGTGTCCCTATATTCTTGTACATTCATGTTGGTCTATGTATATAAATTACTTACAAGAACACCATAGTCTAGTCTCCTCTTCTTCCCATTAAGAAGAACATTTCCAGTCATGACAACGTTTCCAGAGAGCCTACCTGCAAAAACTCAAGCATCATTAATCTCACATTAACAAACCATGAATCTGGCAATAACAAAACAACACAATTAGCTAGCTGGTAATCAATTTGTAGTTCACCACTATTAGCTACCTATTTTTACTTTGTAATTAGATCAATGAGGAAGCACCCTAGTAAGCGGTGAAATCTCTTCTTTTACTTGCAAGGTTTTTTACACTTCCAAATTGTCAATATAACACAAGGTGGTGATTCTTTTTTCCAATAAATGTGGTAGAATTTGGGATAGGTAGCATAGGTCCTAGCGTGGGGATCTCATAGCTAAATAAACAGGAAAAAAAAAAAGAAAAAAAAAAGAGCTAAATCATTGATTTATTATCTATTCTTTTACACTTGATAAAAAATACTGGGGTTTTGCTCCGTTCAAATGGTAATTGTTTTTATTTTTATTGCTTTCCCAAAGTAATTTTTTTCCTTGTCTATTAAAAACCACGTCATTTTCATCACTCTCTAGCTGTTTGATACAAATGATCTCTTTGTATCATATGGTTTTAAACAAAATGAATCATATTTTTCATCCAAAATTAACGACGAATTCTCTCACATGTTATCGACTCTCACATAGAAGAAGGATGGTTTAATATGTTGCTTTTTCCATGATACTCTTCAAGGCCAGTGACCTATAGCCGCGTTTTAAAAACGCGGCCACAGGACCTTTTTTTTTTGTAGTGGTAATATATAATAACGTTTTTTTTTTTTCTCAATTTAGTAATAGCTACTAGCTAGACATTCAAATCATTTGGCTCGTCTTAATTGGTTTAATTTGCTCGCACTGAATCTGAAGTGAATATCATCTTAAATGTATGCCCAGTGCCCACTACTTTCTCCTCTAATGTCTTTGTAGGCATGGCTGGGCAGAAATTATTGAAGTTCAGCTGAGTTGGGACGAGATAATTTGAAATATTGGAAAAAAAAAAATTGGGCCAATCTATAGAGTACTATGTTTAAGATAAGAGAAATTAAATACATGCAGTTACTTGCATGACATAGGTTTTATTCAACCAAAATTAATTGCTAGTAATAAGTTGTTTATTGTCTCTACTTGAATCTTGTCGCAGTGGAATAGTGGCAACAAGCTAAAGAAAGAAAACATTTAGTAATGGATTTATGTGAAAGTAATGTTTATCAATTACAACTTATTAGATCAATATATGCAAGAAGAAAAAATTATAAAATAAAATAAAAAATTATCTTTTTATTATTCCTGAATATCATTTTAGGCTCTGTATCTACCAGTTCAATTTTAAATGCATAGACAATTAAAGTAAGATGTTTACTGACCCAATGCCAAAACATTCCATTCTCAGACCATAATGTACTTAATATCTCAGGCTTTTATTTTGATGTAATCATGTAAAGCCAAGTCACTCAAAAGAAAAAAAGAGAAAAAAAATATATATATATATATATTTAAATGAAAGATTGTCATATATATTAATTAGCACTGTATTAGGATCAAGATGTGCATCAATAGCTGTGTTACAGTGTTAAGAATTTTGGTAAGATACACTAGTTATTGTGCTACATGCTTTTGCCATGACTAACTTGCAAACCTAGCTATCAAGGTGAACATGCTTTGTTAAATGAATATCTTGCAAGTGATTCATGGAGTATCACTTTCTTTGCTTAGCTTGCTGGAAAACATTGCTTACTGCTCTTTTCACAGGCTAAGTTGGAACAATGGTACGTACCACCATCACCTTTAAAAAGAATAAAAAAGAGAAAAACAACAATTTACTCACCACCTTTTTCATGCACTTAACATATATTCTGAATGAAATTTCATTTGATGATCAACCCATGGCACACGTCAAAGAGTATCATAACTTAGAGACAAGTTTCATTTTTTCTATTAAGAGAAACTAGGTCAAAATCTTGTAAGTTAAAAATAAAAAAATAAAAAAATAAAATAAAAAAACTATGAGAGAGAGAGAGAGAACCTGCTAGAGAATCAAGAAGGGTGGATTTGCCAGAGCCGGATGGACCCATAATAGCCATGATCCTGCCAGGCTCAGCATAGCCACTGAGCCCATCAAGCAATCTCCTGGTGTGTCCATTTCCAAAGTTTGGAACTACAACGGTGAGATCTTCCCAAACCAAGTGCATTCCCCTACACATACTTCTCTCATGATCCACACCAACTTCACCAGTGTTCTCTGTTATTTCCATACTATTTATCTACCAATACAAACTTCTTTATTTTGAAGCAAAATAAGACTAAAAGAGAGAAGTAAATATAGAAGAACTAGGTGTTCATGTACTTTATATAGACTTGGTTAAGGACTAGCAGAGGCCACTTTGGTCATTGGCAATAATTATTTACTAGGGGCAATAATATATAATAAATAAATAAAAAGCAAATAACAATAAGACTAGGTACTTCACACAAATAAAAACAAAGGCACTTTTTTTTAATAATATTTATAATAAAAAACAAAGCACTTAATATAAATATATAACATAACTTTAATTGTTAAAGAGTGAGTTGTTTTTTTTTTTTTTTTTTTTTTCATAACTTTAATTGTTAAAGAGTGAGTTGTTTTTTTTTTTTTTTTTTTTATGTAGAGTACTACAGTAACCATATATTATGATAGAAGTCAATAATTTTCCCGAAAAAAAGAGTTACATCTAGCATGATGTAAATACATCTTTGGCAAAATAGTTACTAGGGCGCACAAACTGCACTGTGTTCTCGACAAACTACCACTAATGCTTTCATTTATGAAATTGCAGTGAAGAGAATGCGAGTTGAGACGCATTCATTGCTATTGGTTCTTGAACGGTGTTTTTTTTTTTTTTGTTTTTTTTCATACTCTATCTATATATATTTGGAGCTTTATATTTATCTTGGACTTTGGCTAACCGCTCAAACTGAGGTTACCTCAGTACCTGCAACATTTTTCAGAATCTCTCTCTTTCTATATATGCTATCTTAGGCTATATATCATATTTTAAAAGCTTAGTATTTTTTTTTGGGATAAATTAAAAGCTCAGCATAGCATTCAGTAGATGGTAACAACTCTAAAACCCCCCAACGAAACCACTGGCATCTTCTTGATAGCATTACACAATTTCACTGCACGCCATTCATCTAGATATGAATGAAGGAAACCCTTTTTCTATTCTATTTTTTGTTTATTTTGTCCCTTGCTTTCTTGTTTTGGTAGATGTAAGGACATTTTTGCATGGTAACTAATGCATTATTTGTGTATGGTTTTGCCAGTCATGGTAATAGCACTTGCGTACAAATCTTGTGACTTGCCATATATTGCGTGAATTATTTACTTAAATGCCACGGAAACCTTATAAAACATTGATTTAATTTCTCTCTCTCTTCTTGTTAAACATTGAGCTTTTAATAAGACAATTAGTCGCAAACCCAAACCCAAGTAATATGTAGGAAAATATAATATAATTATTTTAAAAGAATTTTATAAGAATATAATATAAAATTTGTAGGTTAAATTGTACATAATTGCATATATTATTATTATTATTTTTTTACAAGTTTTATGTAATAAATTATATAATATTGTTTTATATAAATGGAAAAGATGTTATTAAAATAACTTTTTTAAATATACCATAATCGGTTGACTAATTTGAACATAGCTGAGAATATTAAAAAATGCACAGCCTCATTCCATAGAACACATGTAACATATTACATTAAATTTAAATTACTAAATAAGTTTAAATTGTAGCATTTTCTTTTCTTTTCAGAAGGAATGTTCACACACATTTACACTTAGATTAGGTTAGAGTAGAATTTCTATCTTGTATAAAAATATATATATATATATATATAAAAGTATAATAATATCTATATTATTAAAGCTTTAATTTTAAGGTAATGTAGTGAATATTTATAATATTTATTACTTTTTTAAGGCCTATATCTCTAACTTCTAATGCTCATTTAAAACTATAAAGTTTATCCCAAATAGAATAAAATTTCATACTTTTCAACCTAAAAAATTAGGAAAAAAAAGAAAAAGAAAAAGAAATTTTGAGCCTAAAAAGAATTAATTTAAGGCCTAATTAGTCCAAAATGGACTGAAGGGGACCTAAATTTATCAAATGGACCTAATTGGATCGAATGAGACCGAATTAGACCTAATTGAACCAAATAGACTGAAAAGGAATGTAGGAGCGAAGTAGGCCTAATTGGACTAAAGTAGATCAAATGGACCAAATAGGACTAAAGTGGACTAAATGGACCAAAATAGTTCGAAGTGAACTGAAGTGGACTGAAATTGACCAAAATACTGAACTTTTTTAAAGGAGTGACATTTGTTTAACTCCCAAGTCCAAAAAAAAAGAAAAAAAGAAAACAAAAAAAAAAAAGGCATTGGTCAATATCTATACCAATGCCTTTTTAAAGGATAACCTTGCAATTCTGTCAAAACACTTGTTTTCCTAAAATCATTGTGGAAAGTAATTTTGCTGAACTCAATGATTTTTTGAATACTAATAGAATCTCTTTAGAAGAATGCATTTCTTTTCTCTTTCCTATTATACAACATGATACTATATAGATAATAAATTCTATTATCGTTTCTACTTAAAATTTAAAATTAAAAAAAAAAAAATCCATACCAAAACGGAGGATTATAAATTTATTGATCTCTCCTCCCATGGTGCCTTGTCGGAATTGGAAAATCATGGCCAGTGACTAACCATGATTTTATCTATTTATCTATTCTTTCATTGCTCTTACCTACATTATCTCCCTTTCTTCCTCCTAGCGATTAACTTAATTGTCAAGTGTCACCCCGTTTACCAAGGCATGATGGTCATGATATTACAAATTCTTGTGAGGTTAGAGGTAATGAAAGAAAAAAAAATGCTTCACATGGATTGTGGGGCCCGTGGGCCTGATAGCCTCGGCCCATCGAGTAGTAGGCCCAAGGCCCATGCCGAGGAACACTGACTATTCAGGGCTAAATTGGGGAAAACCTCTTTTCCCAATCCACGCCGAAGACCTCCTCATCCTCAATGGTGACTTTCGGGAAAGACCAAGCTCAAAGCAAGCTGTCACCTTCGCATTTAATGCATTCACCTAACCCCCCCTGGCCGCATTAATGGGGATATAACCCCTTGGCAGGGCAACGTTGATTAGAGTGAACCACTCGAGTACTGATAAGGCCTCTGATGGGACGGGCGGCCAGAAGAGAGGCAAATGAATGATCAACAGATGGAATAAGGAGATAGGAAGATGAAGACTATATAAAGAAAGCAAGTAAAGTAAAAGAAGGAGGAGGAAAAAAGAGAAGAAAAAGGCTTCCTCGGCCATGGGCCGAGGAGCCTCCTCCCAGTTGTATAGAAACTCTAAGTATCTTTTTATAAATAAAGGTTCATGCTTGATGATCGACGGCCAGCGCCTAAACCTTTAACCCACTCTCTATAAATTTATTGTTTGGGCTTGTTGGGCTGAAAACCCATCCAAACTGAGTCCCTACAATTGGCGTGGACATTAATGAAGGCGTGTTTCGCACACCGAAGCGTCAAGCGCGGAACACGAACGGACAAAGGGCGCTTCATAAATGAAAAAGATGGGGCCTTGAGCTGGAGGCGAGATCAACGCCACGTGTAAAGATCATAATCTGACCCAAGGAGAAATCATCTCCAGTAAAGCAGTCCGAGGACAAACCTCTACTTACAGAAAAATAGAAGTGGTAGACAGAGCCAAGGTATTGCATGGTCCTCGGACCCAAGCCTATGGTAAAACTATACACACCATTATACCTGGGTACTAGACAGAACCAAGGTCTTGTATGGTCCTCGGACCCAAACTTATGGAGAAACTAAATATTTACAGAAAAATAGAAGTGGTAGACAGAGCTAAGGTATTGCATGGTCCTCGGACCCAAGCCTATGGTAAAACTATACACACCATTATACCTGGGTACTAGACAGAACCAAGGTCTTGCATGGTCCTCGGACCCAAACCTTTAGGAAAACTAGATACTTGCAGAAAAATAGAAGTGGTAGACAGAGCCAAGGTATTGCATGGTCCTCGGACCCAAACCTATGGAAAACTAGATACTTATAGAAAAATGGAAGTACTAGACAGAGCCAAGGTATTGCATGGTCCTCGGACCCAAACCTATGGAAAACTAGATACTTATAGAAAAATGGAAGTACTAGACATAACCAAGGTATTGCATGGTCCTCGGACTCGAACCCATGAAGAAAATAACTATTTGAAGAAAAACCAAAGCGTTACTTAGAGTCAAGCTATAATACGGTCTTTAGATTTATATTTGAAGGATAACAGATGGTTTCATGAGGCTAACTCCAGAATAGAATACGAATATTGAGCAGAATACAATAGTAAAGCAAATAAAAGAAAATATCATTAGTTGGAAGCAAAGTATTAAGTATTCAGTTCAAACGGAAAGTACACAATTTCCTTACAACGCCACTAAGGCAAGAAACAAAATGAAATAAAAGAGAAAATAAACAAAATTATCCTATGTCGTATACTAGTCTCCCTGACTCAGTAGGTAAATTAATCCGATGAGCAAATCAAAAGGCTTTAGCCAAGGCCTAAGGGCTTGGTCTCGAAGGTTCTGCCGTAGGCCTCGCTACGTCTTGTGGTATTTCCTGACCCTCGGTTATAACTTCCTCCAACGTTTTCTGGGGCTCAACCTCCTCGGATGGTTGGTCAGTTAATGATGTATCCTCGGCGGTCTTATCGTGACTCTTAACCGCTGGTAATGAGGATCCCTCCTCGGGAGCAGCAGGTGCAACCTCGTGAATGGCAATAGGGTAATATACCCTGTCCTCCCTTCTAAGATCAGACGAGGCATCAACCCCTGCTTGGTTGAGGGCTTCATGCCAGGTTTGAGAACAGTAATGCCTGCACACTACAGGAACTTGAGCCCGAAGGGTGGCTTCAGTCTTAGCCACCCCATCTGCGAAAGCATCCTCCTCCGCCTTTTCCACAGAGTGCTCAGCGTCTATTTTTGCAAATACCGCCTCGTCTTTGGCTCTCACAGCCTCGTCCTTGGCATACTCGACAACACCTTTTTCATGGATTGCCTTGGTCAACTTCTCCTTCATATAGGTAATGTTCTCTTTGACAGTTTGTAATTGACCCTCAACGTCTTGCAAGCGATTAGTTTGATCCTCAGCTCGCTTCCTGGCCACGGCTAGGTCGGAGACAGCAGTATCCCTGGCCTTTGTCATTTCTGCCAGATCCTCGGTCGCCTTTTTTAGGTCAGCCTCAGATCTCTTGAGAGTATTGGCAGCCTCTAAGAACTTGTTACGCTCTTGCGCTAAGGCATTGCTATGGTCATCGACCTCCTCGCCTAACCTGAAAAGGGCCTGGATAGCCTGCCAATAAAAACAAGTAACTCCGTAAAGAGAAAGGAAGGTATTAAGTGACAAACTTTGAATAAAGTGAATAGGTGCCAAAGGACCCACCATTCCTAGATACTTCTTAAGGTCGAGGACAACCTCTACCCCAGTCATATTTCTTAGCTCGGCCATGTCAGTGGGAAGAAGAAGAGATTTCTCTAGGGCCTCGGCTACAAGAGCCCCTTGGCTCCTTGAGATTCCCGCATCGACGCGTTATCCATCAGGGGCTGATCATGGAGCATGGCAGCGGGCAGCCAGGCTTGAGCCTTGGACTGTGGATGGCCTTCTTACTCTTCCGTTGATCACCGAGCTTCAGTTGCTTCTGAGGCCTGCGAAACCTACCCTCCTCGGCGGGGAGTAGGATTTGCTCCCATCCATTGGCTCCTTACCCTTGGAAAGTCTCTTCCTTTTCGGGTCATGAGACTCGGTCTGGGGGCCTGTTACTGTGGAAGCAGAATACGACCTGGTTTGCACAGTTAAAATCTAGGGCGGAGGTGCTGGGGGCTGGGGCTGCAACTCTTCTGGTACACCTTTCTTGGAACTGCCTTCGAGCAGGTCAAGAAGATTGGTTTGGGGCTGTCTTTTTAAACCCATCTCAGTCGGAGTACCAACTCTTAAGGACTGGAGATCGGCTTCAGACAAATGAGGGTCTCCTAGATCACCAGAGGGATCCTCGGACTGATCAGCTAGGTTGAACACGCTATATTCGTCCTTAGAAGAACTCAGTTCAACCACCTCCCTTGCCTTCTTAGATAGTCCTTCCTCGGCCACCGTTACTTGCTGAGATAAGGAGGGACCTGCTAGCGGAATGCCTTCAGGTATATAAGACCCCCAGTAAATGCAAAACCGTCTTCCACCACGGTGATCTGCGTAAGCCGAGGGTCACGAGCTCTAATTACGTGCTTCAGGACTGGGAATGATTTCTGAGCTGGGTCGCATCCGAGGATGTGATGAGCAGCTCTGACCTGGTTATCGGTTTCGTTTAGGAAAAGGTCCGACCTAAGAACGGTCTCCAAATCCGCTTTGTTAACCAGATGGAAATGACGTGCAAAGGCGTGCGGATCTATGGCAAGAAAAGTGAAACTCCTATGGTTAGTCAACCAAATCGAATATACAGTTATAAAACTTGAAAATACTGAAACCTAAATTGTCTCCTACTTCGGATGTCCTACCCTGGCTCCCCTCTCTACTGTTGGCAATGAAAGCCGTTGTGCACTCTCCGACACTAAAGAAAATCTTGAGTCAACCCCTGTTGGAATCAGGAAGACACTGGATGAGACGAATCCTATCGTCCCTTGTCTTCATATAATACGTCTTACCCCTCAGGTGATGAAGGTTATAGCACCAGTTCACATCGTGGTGAGTTAGTCTCAGCCCCATTTTCTCATTCAAGATATCTACGCACCCTAATATCCTAAACACATTCGCGGCACACTGGGTAGGAGACAGGCGGAAATGCCTAAGATAATTGAGGGTCACCGGCCTCATAGGGATTCTCATCCCTCCTTCTACAAAAGCGAATATTGGATCACAACTTCACCCTCTCTCCTCTTAAGGTACCACTCCCCTTCTTCACAGTACTTCAAACTCACATTATTGGTATTCCATAGTCGACGATGAATTTGTTCATCATCTCGTCGGACTCAACCAACTTCTTAAACTTACCCATTCTCCAAAGATGACTAAAAGTTCTAAAAGAGAAAAGGAAGAGTAAAATCAAGGAAATTTTGGTCGCTAGAAAAGAAGACTTATAGAAGTATGCGATTCTCTTCAGGAAGAGTGCAAGTTGAACTAGACTTAGGTCATACGCATCAATGGTTGTAAGCGCGAAAATGATGAAACCAGGCGGTTCAAAACAAGTACTTATACTCCCCCTTAGGTTCCCCAAATGTAACCGCTTGTTCATAAAAGTAAGAGATCATATCGTTGAAAGTGGGAAACGTGTTGCCGTAAAAATTTAATGTGGCACCCATTGAGTCTTGAAACGCTAAAAACACGCATTAGGCAGTCAAAAAGCCGCCAGCATTAACACGAACTGAAGTGGGGGACTCGTCTAGAGAGCTCGCAGGTATCAAAACCCTCATCCCCGTCCGAGGACGAAGTGCAGCAAGGTTTTGAGGGGCTATTGTGGGGCCCGTGGGCCTGATAGCCTCGGCCCATCGGGTAGTAGGCCCAAGGCCCATGCCGAGGAACACTGACTATTCAGGGCTAAATTGGGGAAAACCTCTTTTCCCAATCCACGCCGAAGACCTCCTCATCCTGACAATGGTGACTTTCGGGAAAGACCAAGCTCAAAGCAAGCTGTCACCCTCGCATTTAATGCATTCACCTAACCCCCCCTGGCCGCATTATGGGATATAACCCCTTGGCAGGGCAACGTTGATCAGAGTGAACCACTTGAGTACTGATAAGGCCTCTGATGGACGGGCGGCCAGAAGAGAGGCAAATGAATGATCAACAGATGGAATAAGGAGATAGGAACACTACAAAAAACTTGGCCTATAGTGGCGTTTTTTTTAGGGCGTTTGTCAAAAACGCCTGTACTATAGTGGCAATAACGCCACTATAGGACCCTATAGGGCGTTCAGCAAGTCCTATAATGGCGTTTTATATAAACCTACTATAGGTACTCTATAGCAGCGTTTTTAAGGGCCTATAGCAACGTTTTTAAAAACGCCACTATAGGTCCGACCTATAATGGCGTTTCCCATGGTCTTACAAACCTGCTATAGGCACTTTTTTTTTTTTACTTTTTTTTAATTTTTTTTTCGGCTGGTTTAATTTCTTTTATAATTATAATAGACCTATAGTGGCGTTTGTTTGACAAACGCCACTATAGGCCCTTGTAAGTGTGGACCTATAGTGGCGTTTGTCAAACGCTACTATAGGTTCTTAAAAAAAAAAAAACATTACAACAAATTCACTACATTTTAACAACATTTTTACAACAAATCATGGTAATTAATTGTTTTAGTTCAAATTTGAATTTAGCACTGAGATTGCTTTTTTAACCCAACAATAAAAACCAATTACAACCCACATTTAAAATTTGTTATAAAAATATTGTTGTAAAAATATTTTATGGTATGTTTCAAACTATTCTTAAAAAAAAAAAAAAAAAAAAAAAATAATCCGTAAAAAAAAAGGGTGATATTTCTAGCTAGGAATATGCCATAGAATATTCCTAGAATATTCTATAGCATATTCCAAAATATTCCTTAAAAAAAAAAAAACTAAAAAAAAATCAATCCGTAAACACAAAAACTATGATTTGTTTTAGGATATGCCATAGAATATTCTATGGCATATTCTAAACTATTCTAAAAAAAAAAAAAAAAAAAAAAAAAAAAAAAAAAAACCNATCCAAACTGAGTCCCTACAATTGGCGTCGTCTGTGGGGAGGATTAGGGTGCTGGCCGGCGCACCAGGCGAGTGTTCTAAGTATTCGTTTTACAGTAGATTGAAAAAAAAAATATAGAAGATTTGACAGTAGAAAAAAAAGAAAGATCTTGATATTATTATTTCATGAATAGAAAAAGTACAAGTTACAATCAGAGGCTCAGGCAGGTGTGTTTCACATACAAATTTACAAGCTAATCCTACCAGCTATTTCTACAATCAGAGGCCCAGGTGGAGCCGCCCTAAGAGAAAACTAACCGGTGGGAAGTGTCAAGCCGTCCCTTTATTGGTATAAAGAGAATGGGAGAGCTTGACAAGAGGCAGAGAAGGGGGAGGGCCATCATGTTTCCAGGCCACCGACAACTCCCTTCTCGGCCAGGCGGAGCTGGAACAAAGAGAGGAGCAGATGCAGGGGCTCCGGGATACCTTCCCCCATGATGTTCCCTTGATTCTCTCCAATCCTCACGAGTGTTGGCCGTTGGAGACGGCAACACTCGAGTACCGCCCATAAGGTGAATTCGCACGTCTTCTTCGTCGGGGGTGCGCTCCGAGGAGAGACGTTAGGTACTCTAACAACATCCCTCTGGGACACCTTGTAGGGCGCCATCGGGGTTACACCTAGACTCTGCCGCACCGAAAGCCCAGTGGGGGCTGCGGCCATACCGGCTTTTCCCAGTTCCAGTCACAATTCCGGCGGGGTTGTTGAAAGGGCTTGGGAAGTTGGGAGAATGTGTTCTGTTTTTCTGTTGGTGTTGAAAGGTCCATGGGTTGTGGAGAAACTATCTCGCCACCTTTTATAGGGTGTGGGGGTTGGTGAGAATTAATTCATGCAGAGTTCGAAAAGAGAATTATCAGCTGGGCTAATAATGAAGCTACCAATTTCCAAGGAGGCCATAGACCGTTGGACTCGTGTTAATTTACGAGGACATTAATGAAGGCGTGTTTCGCACACCGAAGCGTCAAGCGCGGAACACGAACGGACAAAGGCGCTTCATAAATGAAAAAGATGGGGCCTTGAGCTGGAGGCGAGATCAACGCCACGTGTAAAGATCATAATCTGACCCAAGGAGAAATCATCTCCAGTAAAGCAGTCCGAGGACAAACCTCTACTTACAGAAAAATAGAAGTGGTAGACAGAGCCAAGGTATTGCATGGTCCTCGGACCCAAGCCTATGGTAAAACTATACACACCATTATACCTGGGTACTAGACAGAACCAAGGTCTTGTATGGTCCTCGGACCCAAACTATGGAGAAACTAATATTACAGAAAAATAGAAGTGGTAGACAGAGCTAAGGTATTGCATGGTCCTCGGACCCAAGCCTATGGTAAAACTATACACACCATTATACCTGGGTACTAGACAGAACCAAGGTCTTGCATGGTCCTCGGACCCAAACCTTGGAAGAACCTATGGTAAAAGCATATCATTCGACACCATGTATACCAAAATGGGATACAGATATGACATGGAACTAGACAAGGTAGCCAAGGTATTGCATGGTCCTCGGACCCAAACCTTTATGGAAAACTAGATACTCTATTGCAGAGAAAATAGAAGAATGGTAGACACTGAGACAAGAGTACTTGCATAAGGTCATTGCATGGTCCTGGACCAACCTATGGAAAACTAGATACTATGAAAAAGGAGTACTAGACAGAGCCAAGGTATTGCATGGTCTCGGACCCAAACCTATGGAAACTATACTTATAGAAAAATGGAAGTACTAGACATAACCAAGGTATTGCATGGTCCTCGGACTCGAACCCATGAAGAAAATAACTATTTGAAGAAAAACCAAAGCGTTACTTAGAGTCAAGCTATAATACGGTCTT
This sequence comes from Quercus suber, assembly GCF_002906115.3. Classification (NCBI taxonomy): domain Eukaryota; kingdom Viridiplantae; phylum Streptophyta; class Magnoliopsida; order Fagales; family Fagaceae; genus Quercus; species Quercus suber. The sequence continues at coordinate 1,871,705 of NW_027069511.1, read as the reverse complement.
TAGATTTATATTTGAAGGATAACAGATGGTTTCATGAGGCTAACTCCAGAATAGAATACGAATATTGAGCAGAATACAATAGTAAAGAATAAAAGAAAATATCATTAGTTGGAAGCAAAGTATTAAGTATTCAGTTCAAACGGAAAGTACACAATTTCCTTACAACGCCACTAAGGCAAGAAACAAAATGAAATAAAAGAGAAAATAAACAAAATTATCCTATGTCGTATACTAGTCTCCCTGACTCAGTAGGTAAATTAATCCGATGAGCAAATCAAAAGGCTTTAGCCAAGGCCTAAGGGCTTGGTCTCGAAGGTTCTGCCGTAGGCCTCGCTACGTCTTGTGGTATTTCCTGACCCTCGGTTATAACTTCCTCCAACGTTTTCTGGGGCTCAACCTCCTCGGATGGTTGGTCAGTTAATGATGTATCCTCGGCGGTCTTATCGTGACTCTAACCGCTGGTAATGAGGATCCCTCCTCGGGAGCAGCAGGTGCAACCTCGTGAATGGCAATAGGGTAATATACCCTGTCCTCCCTTCTAAGATCAGACGAGGCATCAACCCCTGCTTGGTTGAGGGCTTCATGCCAGGTTTGAGAACAGTAATGCCTGCACACTCAGGAACTTGAGCCCGAAGGGTGGCTTCAGTCTTAGCCACCCCATCTGCGAAAGCATCCTCCTCCGCCTTTTCCACAGAGGCTCAGCGTCTATTTTTGCAAATACCGCCTCGTCTTTGGCTCTCACAGCCTCGTCCTTGGCATACTCGACAACACCTTTTTCATGGATTGCCTTGGTCAACTTCTCCTTCATATAGGTAATGTTCTCTTTGACAGTTTGTAATTGACCCTCAACGTCTTGCAAGCGATTAGTTTGATCCTCAGCTCGCTTCCTGGCCACGGCTAGGTCGGAGACAGCAGTATGAATTGATTCAACGTTCAGGTAATATATATATATAAATATATAATTATATATTATTATATATTTATATTTAAATGAGAAGTGTTATATTAATAACATTTTTATAATGTTTTTACAAAAAATTATAAGTGGTTAGTTTTTATTCATTTAAATTTGAGCTGAACACTAAGATTACTTTTTTGCCTCAATAGTAACAACCAGTAACAATATGCCACTTAAAATTTGTTGTAAAAATATTGTAAAAATGTTGTGAACATGCGTTTCTCTATATATATATATATATGAGGTGCTACGTTTACAACATTTTTACAATATTTTCACAACAAATCATAAGTGGTTAGTTGTTATTAGTTCAAATTTGAACTTAACATTAAGATTACTTTTTTTTTCCCAATAATAACAACTAGTAACAACCTATCACTTAAAATTTGTTGTAAAAATATTGTGAAAATATTATGTACATATCATTTATATATGTATATATATAAAAGAACTAAACAAAAAAATTTTAAAATTCAAAATTCAAAACCCACCTAACCCCACGTACCCCCACTCACCTTATCAATTCATATTCTCTACGTTTAGCCAACTTGTTCAGACTTCCTTTTTTTTTTTTTCCCTTTCTTTCTTTCTTTTCTCCCTTATCTCCACTTCTTCAAACTTCTTCAGACTTCTTTTTCTCCCTTACTCCCACTCACCTTATCAATTCTTTTTCTCAACGTCTAGCTAGCTTCTCCACTCTTCTTTTCTCTCTTTTTTTTTCCTTCTTTCACTATTCTTTCACTACACACCTAGATTTATTCTTTTCTCTTCCTCTCCATTTTATTTTATTTCCCCTATTTTATTTGTGGTAGTGTTAATGTTAGTGGGTTTTGGATTTGAAGATGGTGCTGCAAGTAAGTATTTTTTTTAAAAAAATTTTAATGATTGTTTTGGTCTTTTCCTTGATTAATTTTTGTGAATTCTTTGGCTTTTTATTATTGGTAGGTATAGAGATCTCAAGTGTGATAATATCTTTGTTAATAGAACCAAAAAAGTAGTGAAAATTTTGAAATCTATTTGATGATTTCTTTTTGCAGGTTGGTCTATGGTGGCTGAATGTGTTCGGGTGGAGTTGCTATTTTTCTTTTTTTGGATGTGAGCATATTTTGTTTAACTTTGAATTTTTTTTGGTGGGATTGTGTTTCATTTTGAATTTGCTGGACTATAGTGTTTGTATTTTGTATTTTTTTGAATTTGTATTTTTTTAGATTTGGATTTGTAATTTGCTGAACGTATTTTGTTTCATTTAATTTAATTAAAATTGTAATATTAATCTAATTACAATCTTAATTCAATTAAAAAAAAAAAACTTTTTCACGTAAAAAAAATTCTTTTGATTACCAAAAATTAATTTTTTGGTAATCAAAATTTTTTTTGGCGGTGGTTTGGCTATAGTGGCGTTTCAAGAACGCCACTATTGTTCCGTCACTTTATACTTATAGTGGCGTTTACAAACGCCACTATAGACTAATTTTTTAAATTTTTAAAAAAGCTATAACCTTTTTCAAAAATAAAAAATTGATCTATAATAGCGTTTGCATGTGGTCCTATAGTGGCGTTTTTGTAAAACGCCATTATAGGTCTATAATGGCGGTACAATAGTGGCGTTTACAAACGCCACTATAGCCAAAATGGGCCTATAGTGGCGTTTTTAGTACCTATAGTGGCGTTTCACAAACGCCACTATAGGACCAGTTTTTTGTAGTGGAAGATGAAGACTATATAAGGAAAGCAAGTAAAGTAAAAGAAGGAGGAGGAAAAAAAAGAAGAAAAAGGCTTCCTCGGCCATGGGCCGAGGAGCCTCCTCCCAGTTGTATAGAAACTCTAAGTATCTTTTTATAAATAAAGGTTCATGCTTGATGATCGACGGCCAGCGCCTAAACCTTTAACCCACTCTCTATAAATTTATTGTTTGGGCTTGTTGGGCTGAAAACCCATCCAAACTGAGTCCCTACATGGATTATAGTAGAATTTTTATCTCTAAAAAAATTATTTTAAATTTCCACCATTACTCTGGTGACCAGAATCATTTCCTTCATTTGGTCCAAGTAAACACCAGTGAATTTTTTTCTTCATTTGGTCTAAATAAAACACCAAAGATTAGTGACTGATCGTTAGACAACTTCAAAGATAAAGCAGTATCGTTAGTTTCTTAATGCTCATTCCTAGATCAAAGTACCTTTTGTACAAATAAGAAGTCTATTTTTATGTGATATTTTCTTCTCCATAAAAATAGATATAGAATCTTTGCAACAATTACTTAGAAATATGTTTTCTTGAAGTGGATGATCTGGAGGTACTGTCTCCAGTTCGATCGCGCTCTTACTCATCTTGGGTAATTTGTCAATTAGTTCAAAAGGACAGAAAGTCAAGTGGTGCTTTAAGTTTATATAGACATACAGTAAATACAAGTTGGAAAAATAAGAAAAAGCAACACTAGCTGGGCAATGCCATGTCCCATGTGTGTTGATACTTCTTATCTGCATTAGAATACTAAAAAATTCCTATATTAAAAACTCAGAATTTTGTATTGTTGTTTTTCATTTGCTTATATTTGAGCAATAACAATGCTCATAAATAGCCACAGTTTTACTATAACAGCTGTAGCTTGTAAATCAAAAGTCTAAGTTGGTGCTTCTAGTGGAGAGGAGAATTGAGACCCTCTTGAGAAGATAGTGTGTGGAGAGGTTGATGCCTCTTTGAAGGGAATGATGGTATTTTCCTGAAGGAGGGCCTCTTATCAAGATGATGTAGGGCTCTCTTAGTAAAAAGTGTCTGACATAATGGTGAAGCTCTCTCCTTGAACTTGAGAATGATGAAGAAGAGTAGCCGGTAAAAAATGATGAGAACGACTAGAGCAGCCAAGTCCCACCACTTGGAATGATCTACTGGCATGCGATACAATTTTGTGATAACATCCTTGCCTTTCATTTTGGGGTCACCTGGTATAAGAGGATCGAATTCGAGTCCAATCAAGTCATTCTTGTAGGCTCCCTGGCCAATTTTGGTAAAAAAAATAATCAAAATCATTCATCAGTACAGTGGAAGTTGGACTAATTATAAAATAAACTAATTAGTGACCTATTTCTTAAACTTAAAGTAACCAGATGCAGTCAGTTATATATCTCAAAACATTATTGGGAGGCCTTAAATTTTCTTTGGTCACAATTTTTTGGAAAGTAAATCATATAACAAAACCAAGTAAACCTTTCTGAGCTGTTTATGCACCTAAAAGTAAAACAATTTACTTAACATTCTGGGCCTTGGAACACATTTCTGGTTGTAAAATACCAAAAAAAACTCATCTAGCCAAGAGGAAGAAAGTAACTACTTTTACAACTTTTGGTATTGATTTTGATTTATCTTCATTTTTCATATTTCATGAGTCATAACTGAACTAAATATATTTCTCAACCCCATCAGATACCTCAGTTGTTTTGACAGCATGAGCGATGAGCAAAATATGCATAACTTATTCACATAGACTGTACCTGTAGTGACCATGAGCCATAACTGAGATAGGAAACTGGGTAGCGCCAAAATGGCTTGGGAATATCAGACAGCAAGCGGAAGAACCCGGAGGTCATCATGAATATTCCCTGCATAAACAACCAATAGTGATGATGATGACAACTATGGCATGCTTAAGATGATGGAAATAAGACTTGTCTTAAGTATATGTTCTTACAATAATTCCTGCCCCTGTAATAATTCCCATTAGGAAATTTGGAACCAAAGAAGCTACAACCATCATGAGGCTCTCTATAACAGAAATGCAGGCATAAATGTTAAGGCAGTAGTAGACATAATGAGAAAATTCTGGCCGGAATTTCACCATGTAGTATGTAATAGTCCCAGTAGAAACTGCAATAGCAACCAAGAATGGAAATGAAGAAAGGAAGTTGGATAGAATATATACTGCTACTCCATAATACCCATTAAGCCTCTCTCGATAAAAAATCTGTTTCAAGGGTGAAAAAAATCATGAGGTTAAAATGAGAGGATAGAAAGTCCTCAGTAGACATTTTTTCCATATAATTTCATGAATGAGGTTGTTTACCTTCGTCTCTTCAATGAAGGATGGAAAGCCTCCAATTGACATAAATGTCATAAACCCTGTTACAAAACCACCACAGGCTCCTCTGGCTAAGATTGCTGTGTAGCCAGTGCCAACATCAAAATAGATGGTACCAACACATATAGATACAGCAATATAGATTATTATCCTCAGCCAGTAATATCCCACATCTCTAGACATGTTCACAGTTGATCTCTGTGTCAATGTTAAAAGTTGTTTCCACCAGCTTGCTTGACTGGACCTTTTTGTTTCAAATGCAATTCCTTCCTGCAAACATTAATTCATTCATATTTGTTATGAAAAATAACAAACATATCTGACATCACTCAATAACAGTTTCACGTTTTGGGATATAATTGTGTTTGTATATCAAACATATTAGTACAAATTTCTTTTTTACATGTTCTGGTGACATTGGTGTACTGTGGATCTTAATATGCACCATGCAGAAATCATCACTGGAATAAAAATGAATATCTAGGTTGAAATGCTTACAATGGTTGATATTTCTCGAATCCTAGTTTTTGCCCTTTTTGCATATGTTGACCACCTGTACTTCTCAGAAAGCCTTGCTTTGATCTCTGCTGTAGGCAAATTCATTAAAGAATCTGATGAAGTGGGGACATCCTATAATAACATGCCAGAGAATAATAATTACTAGGCATGTAGTAATGATTAGAAACTATAAAATAATAGTTATTAGTATCAAACACAGTTTGGAATAAAAATGAAAAAGATGAGGAGTTTGAAGAGTCTAAGGGGGCTTTCAGACATGAGTTTATTTTGCTTCCTTCCTTCAACAAAAAAAATTGGTATAGAAAGTAAATTTGTTCACAGTCGGCATGTTATTTGGTTAAGTAACAAAATGAGAACTACATAGCCTTTAAATTAACAGGAACATTCTACTTTGAAAATCAATAGAAACAGTAATAGCTGCTACTAGAATAGAAAGGAACTTTATGAGAGCTTGGAGACAAAGTTCGGAATTTCTGGGAAGGTTTGCAAGGCAATTAGGATAATTGATTATAAAACCTTATGATTGAATGCCATGTCAAGGCATAATTGATAGATTGCCAAATCTGGAAAGAAACAAAATGTGTCTCACATGTTTCTTTGTACTACTAAGGATATTTATGTAATCCTTAAGTACAAAATATTATGAGAATATGAATTGTTGCTGCTGTCAAAAACTTAGAGAAGTTGATATCTCAGGGATTATTTCATGAAGGTGAGAACTTGGTAGTTCTGAAATGAATTGTCTGCATTGGAAATTTACGAAACAACTTTGGATCCTGTTACTTCTATCAGTGTTACACCAGCCATGCTTTGCTAATAAGAGGCCTAGTGACTTTCATGACAAGATGGCAAATGTTACACCCTCAATCACCAAGAAAATGAATATTTTGAGTGAACTTCAAAGTCAAGTAGATTCTAAAAGAATCAAAGATGTTCCACATCTAATATATACAGAAATTAAAGAAATTGAAAGGGGATTTGCCACAGCAATTTCACATTAAACACAGCCACAGTAATATATACCAAGTATCCATATACCACCTAAAGAGTTTGGCTCAAAGTAAAACATACGTGAAGTCTTTGAGACCCTTTCAATGTGGCAGTTACAACGTCAAAATCTGAATTGACACAGCGTAGGAAATGATCAGAAGGATTCCTTCTACTTGGACATGGAAAACCCGCCTCAGCAAAGAACTGTAAGAATCATGAAACAGCTTAGATTACCAAGAAGATACTCATTATGAATTTTAAATCAAATTAAACCTTTTAAGAGTGAGATGTTCTTATTTTTTAAAACAGCAAAAATTTATTGTGCCAGCATCAAACTCTTATATTGCAAAGCCATGCTTGTGATAAAGAGGAATATGTAAACTATTATACCTCTATTGCCATCTTTGCTTCTCCAAAATAAACAGTTTCACCACTAGACAGTAAGAAAAGGTCATCAAAGAGTGCAAAGACTTCACTACTTGGCTGATGAATTGAAGAGATAATGGTCCGTCCATCACGAGCAATATTTCTAAGAGTTTGAACTACAAAGAAAGCTGAGGCACTATCAAGGCCACTGGTGGGTTCATCAAGACACAATAAACAAGGTCTTGTGAGGATTTCGAGTGCAATACTTAATCTTTTCTTCTCACCACCACTTAAGCCTCTTAAGTGCCAGTTGCCAATCAATCTATCTGCACAATCTTGGAGACCCATTTCAATGATTGTTCCCTCCACAACGCCATTGAGTTCTTCTTTGGTCATTTTAGTTGGAAGCCTCAAATGTGCTGAGTAAGTTAAGGTTTCCCTCACAGTGAGAGTTCCTAACAACACATCCTCTTGAGTTACATAAGCCTGAAATTTGCACATACAATAGTGAATTAAATTGAAACAAAATTAATCTACGTGCAGATTTAAAGACAAAAGGGTCAGCTAGATGACCATTGCAATCATTTTACAGCAATTTTATGCATATGGATTTAATTGATCATTTTGATCTCGAGGTTTCAAAAGTTTAGCATTTTCAACAGACTTAAACTTTATGTTACAAATAATCTGCAATGTCTAAAGAAATTATGAATGATAGTATTTCATTTTATTTAAGTTGAGGTAGGAAAGTGATCTAAATACTACATTTTTTGTTTTAATAAGTTATCAAATAATTTTAAAGTGAACTGTTGTAATGTGTTAGTGTTAGTCCTGTCACACACCTTTTTTTTTTTTTTTTTTTGGTTAATGTAACCAACAGTCTTACTTGATGAATATGTGGCCTTTTAACACTGTATCTAGATTGATCATTCAAGGAATCATTTTGACAGATGAACCCAATATAGATAAATCAATTCAATGGACACATAAAAGACTAAACTGAGGTAGCTATTGAAGGACATTCTTATTGCAATCTGGATGCTTCAAGGCTTGAATTTAAATCCATGATATTCAAAAGCTAGCATACGATACTTACAACAGCACCATAGTCTAGTGCTTCAAGGCTTGAATTTAAATCCATGATATTCAAAAGCTAGCGTACGATACTTACAACAACACCATTGTCTAGTGACCTCTTCTTCCCATTGAAAAGAATATTTCCAGTCATGACAACGTTTCTTGAGAGTCTACCTGTGTCAAGGTCAAGGATTCTTATATGTAAAAAAAATATAGGAGACAATAAGTCAATAACTAGATTGATCTTTTTTTAAATAAAAATACATTTTCTGTCTTGCCAAATAACAAGAGGTAAATATTATTAGAATAATAGTTAAATGATTAATTCACATGTTTCTAATAACTTAACGTGTAATATTTTAATATTAAAAATGCCAAGTGTTGAGCCTAACATGTTAAGGAGTCTGAGTTCACCATGAGTAGTAATGTTAGGACAATAATTAAATGATGAAATTTGTAATTTCTTAACAACTTAATTTTTGAGACAAGTTGTAGACCAAACTCTACACTATTAGAAACTTTAGAGTAGAAGAGGAACTCATCTTTAACCATAAAGACATAGTTCCAATTTTTTTTTTAAAGTGAAAATTTATTTTATTTTATTTTTTCTAATTTCTTTTTACTTTTCCCACATTATCACGCAAGGAAAAATAATATGAGATGGACAACCCCTGTAGTGGGCCACAATTAGTCAACAATGAATTAATTTTTCTTGTCGGCTGTCAATATCAAATTAAGTCTATGACTAGGATATTATTATGGTCGTCCAATGGGTGAAGAACTTGGGCCTTTTGTTTTGGGAGGCCCAATGACAAGGAAAGAAGAACAAAGCACAACAGGAAGAACAGTTAGGACCATAACTCTGAAAAGTGTATGCGGCGAATAAAAAAATTGTGAATTCATATAAATGTGAATTCATATAAAAGTGACCAAAATATAACGGCTATTCATAGTTTGCCAAGTTAAAGCTATAGCAAAGTTGTGGTACAAAAATTATAATCTTAGAACCACTCGATATTAATGGAAATGGCTGAAATTGAGATGGGACCTCAAAATAGACATTGTTAGGCAGGTTGCACAATTACCTGATCTGTGGTCCTATTGGGCTGACCATTCTTTGGTTTCAAGAGCTAATAGAATATCACTTATGATAGGCCCTAATTCCCACTTTGTGACAAAAATTGTAGCAAAAAATTGTTAGCCCAGACAACCTTATTTGAAGGATCAAAATAGGAAGCATTTGAACATTGACTCATTAATATATGTCGGTGGTGATGTTACAGCAACTCTAGATCTTATCCATGATTTGGACGCGTGTGCCAAACCAAGTTTGTCCCATAGCTTGATGGGATAAATCTAGTCCCTCTTGGGAAACCTTCTTGATTATTCATCAATGTTTTTCCAACAATCTACTAGTTGGTGTGGCGGACCTTTACAAATTACTAGGAGTTTTGTGGTTATCTCCCATAGGGAGAACCCAAATTCAAATATCTTCTTGTTGTAAGGAAAAGAAAATCCACTACTCAATTCTTCTTCTTAGAAAAAATAAATTCAAGAGAGAAGGGGTTTGATGATACTAGAAAACATTGATGAATTTGGGCCAATTACTGTTTGACAGAGTCAGCTAAAAAAAATTGAAAATTATGAAGAAAATTCAAGTTTGGGAAGGGAAAGAGTGGTCAACCAAATTCATGATTTTAAATAGAAAACTATGGTTTACATGTCTGTGCTCCCAAACTGCCAATAAAGCAAATCTTTAACCCTAGAAAAGGTTCTTTGTCCAGGCACAACAAATAGTCAAAAACATGCATTTCACCAAAAAATGCTGCCATAAACACAATCAAGTAAATCACACCATTAAAAAAAAAAAAAAAAAAAGACTAAATCACAACTTTATTTATGAATCAGAAAGAAACCTAGAAAGTATACATTATTTTTGTTACTTTGTCACCCAAAAAGTGAGGGAAATTCAGATTATTTCCTAGAAGGTGGGAACGAAAACACACCAATCATTTTGTATAGCAAGTACGATTTGAAAGAAGTAATTAGTAGACAGTCTTGATCTTTGTGCAGTTTGAATAAAGTAATTGGTAGACAGTCTTGAGTAATTGTTTTCCACTCAAGACTATCTACCAATTTATTTTTTCAAATTGCACAATGATAAGAATTTTGTACATTATTATTATCATATTGTGTCTCTCAAGATATGTTTAGAACAGAGGGAAGTGGAGAGGAAAGGACACCTAGAGATAGAGATAGAGAGAGTAACAAACCTGCTAATGAATCAAGGAGTGTGGATTTCCCAGACCCAGAAGGACCCATTATAGCCATGATCCTACCAGGCTCAGCATACCCAGTTAGTCCATGTAGCAACCTCTTGGTTGGTTTATTTTTCCCAAAGTTTGGAAGCACAACTGTGAGATCTTCCCACGCCAAATAGGTCCCTCTCTCAGCTCCCCCATTCCATACCACCTTCTCACCACCACCACCACCACCACCACTACTTTCACCACCTCCACCTCTATGAAAACTACTAGCTACCTCAATCTCCATAGTATATCTACCACCACACCTAAACTAAAAGTTTTTTAGATGTGTAGGTGATCAAGCAAAACGCATACTAATAAGAAAGAAAAGAGTACAGACGGCCATTTACATTATGTGACAGAACAACAGTCACCAGACACCTACCAATCAATGTTGCCTTGAATGGATGTGCATACAAAAATTATGAAGAGAGAGAGAGTGTGTGTGTGAGAGTTAATGGTTGTGGGTTAGAATTTAGATGAGAATCATATGGGTGGCAAGTAAAGGAAATTAATGCGGGGTGGTGGTGCATATGAAAAGTGTGCAGCTGGATATGCCTACTAGGTTAGGTTTTTGATAAAGTTGATGGCTGCTTATAACTATTAACCAATGCTTTATTAATCTGTGCAAGTAATTAAGACCCTTGGTCCACTCGTTTCAATTTGAAACATTTCACAATAGTGACTCCGATTGTGATACTAATTTGTCATGCCAACCAAGGAATGGTATGGTATTTAGTCATTAAATAAGCAAAAGTTGTTAGTAGTTATACGGTGAGGAATAGCTAGCTAGCTAGCTAAATAGTATTTGTATATACTTTTTATATAGTAGTACATGACAGAATTGAAGAGCTCTTTGCGGCCAAGAAACACACATGAAACATGATCTATTTCCGGAACTAAAACCTTCTTTTCTATTCCTACTCGCATTTCTTGTACAACATTTGCATTGTGCAAGGTAAATGGTATATGTAGAGGAATTTTAGCATCAAAGCAAAAAAGCAAGCCAACATCCGGTTTTGTATTTGTCTTGTATCCTAAAATAAATTTAGAATTGTGCTACAGTACCATCACTGTAGCACAATTGTAAAAGGAAATAATATTTTTTTATTCATTCCTCTCTCCTTTCACACTCTATCTCACGTCTCAATCTCTATCTCTCTCTCCGTGTCTCATTTTTGGTTTTTATTTATGTTTTGAAATATATTATTTTAATATGTTGTATTGTAAAATAAAAATTGGGATGTGAGATGTATTGTAAAATGGTATGGTATAATTGATAAAGTAGTTTTTTGAGATGGTAAAATAGAATATGATAGAGTTTCCGGATGGGAATGCTCTTAGGCTGTACTTACGTAATATGTATCACATTTCAATGGTAAATATTGGTAAAATGGCACATGCCACGACTCATTGGTAATTGAGCACTAGTAAACTGGCACATGCCATATATGTGCGGAAAATGTGTGTATATGGTTAAGAGAGAGAAGATGGTATCTAGGGGTGTGTTGCTAACCTGTCAATTCGAAAAAACTACCCCAATCTAACCCAATCCGCCTGGTTGAACCGTTTTCTTAGAGGTTAGTGAGTTGGGTTAAGTTGTGAATAATTTTATTTTATTTTTATTTTTTTACAGTGGGTCGGGTTGGGTTCGGGTCATAAGATTTATAAATCTGCCTAATCTAATCTAACCTAACCCACCTATATTTAATATATATTTTTAAAAATATTATGCAATTTTGTTATTTACTTTTTTGCCCATTTTCCTAAATAAAATACAAACTCTAAGTTCTCTCCATATAGTTTGATGTCATGCTTAGGATTATTTAGTTATAAATTTACTCTTATTTTATTATAAATTTTCAGTCTTTATAACTCTAAGTTACTACTACAAATGTTAGGTCATTTTGTAGTAGTACTCTAGTTATGTAATATATTATAAGTCTGTTTAAAAAACTATATATACTACTTTCGTGTTTGTGTGTTCTAATAAGTAATACTGTTGTGGGTTCCAGCTAGCTTAACTGGTAAAGTCTCTGATGGTTGTATAAGAGATCCGTGGTTCAATCCCTGCCTACAACAAAAACTGATTGGTGTCTTGGTATGATAATAAAGAGTAATTATCAGGAGCGAACACCATAGGTTAAAACTCTCTAAAAAAAAAAAAAAAAGTATTACTGTTTCCTCAAATAATAATAATAGTAATAATAGTAATTATTATTTTAAAAAAAAAAAAAAAACCGTCCAACCCGATATGTGCATAGATTATGGTCAGAATTTCCTATTGATTTTTATGGATGACTTAGTTAGACGACATCAAGATTTCTGTCGTTTATGGTAAACATATCTGATACACTGCCGTTTAAATGATAGTACTACCAGATTGTGCTTCACTTCTTCAAAGAATGGGAAACCAAAACCACAACCAGACCTAGTTAGACTTAGAGGCCTTAAACTTGGGGGGCAGAGCTTTAATGAATACTCCGTAGTAGCAGTTATCTCAGACAAAGAACCAAGAAAATCCAATGAAAATAGGTCCAATTATTACATACACGAATAGATATAGATTACTACACACTCCAAAATCTATAGGTAGTTGTCCCTCAAAATGAAAAATCTTATCATATGCTCAAAGGATTAAATCTACTCCAACTACCTATGCAGTTGAAACTTGAAACATGTTCCACCACATTACATAGAAGCTGAGTTTTCAAGAGTATAATGCAAAAGAGGAAATGCTAACGAGCACTCGTTAATAACTCATTTAAAGAAAGGTTTTATTAGAAATGAAAAAAAAAATTAATTAATATTTTGACAGTTTTTTTCAATATTTCTCATAAAAGTGGTATCAAAACTTTCCTAAAATTGATTATTAATAAGTGCCTTAAGCGCACTCGTTAGCATGACCCATGCAAAAGCAATAGAATTTTATATGGTACATACTTTTTTTTTTTGGGTACCATAATTATGTAATCTTAATCATTAAGATAGGATATTACCTTGTTTAATATATATTTTTAAAATAAAAAACAGGTCTAATTATTACATACACGAATAGATATAGATAACTACACACTCCAAAATCTATAGGTATTTGTCCCTCAAAATAAAAAATTCTTATCATATGCTCTAAGGATTAAATCTACTCCAACTACCTATGCAATTGAAACACGTTCCCCCACATTAAATAGAAGCTGAATTTTCAAGAGTATAATGCAAAAGCAATAGAATTTTATATGGTACATACTTTTTTTTTTGGGTACCATAATTATGTAATCTTAATCATTAAGATAGAATATTATTAACTTGTTTAATATATATTTTTATAATAAAAAATCATTAAGATTAAGTAGCTATGACATATACACACACTTTAAGTAGCAATAATACTGTAAAGTGTAAGACTATCTAGCTGCAAGCGACTTCTGACATTTAATCATGTAAAATGGGGCTTTTTTATAAGAAGGTCAACCCACTGGGGTCCCATTCTTATGAATTCATATAAAAATTTGTATTAACTCACTAAATGCTCCTCTATATAGCTACTGTAGTGCCATATTGCTGGAAAAAAAGTTAACATAAATATTGCACATCCTGCTAACATATGATGACTTTCATTTTAATTTTTAAAGCAACAACAAAAAAGCCTTTCATATCACTTGTTACAAAGAAGAAAAAGAAAAAGACAACTAAATATTGGCTGTTTCATATCATACTAGTACTTTGAAAAATTCCAAATTTATCTTACAAATCACTTGTTGATGAATCAAATAAACAGAAAAACCATGCTTGTGAGATTTGTTCAAATTATCTTGCTAATTTTTGTGAATTAATTGATATAAAGACTATAGGTGCCACAGAAGAAGAAGGAAAAAAAAAAAAGGAAAAAGAAAAAAGAAAAAGAAAAAAAAAAGAGAGCAATGTTTGTTTCACATCAATTGTTGCATACAATCATACACAAATATTTCATTGCAAATTGTGTGTATGTGTATGGTTGTGTGCAACAACCTAATGTGCATATTAGCCAAAACCAAATCCTGATAAATAAAATCTTGGACCGCTACTTGAAAGCCCATTGTAAACTTAGTTGGGAGAGAAATTTTATCTATTTGATAGCCATTCGTAGTACTTCACAAACAAATCTTAATATTACTATAATCAAGAGAATCCAAATGATATAATTAGACAAAAAGACAATGGCTGAGTGAATTCAAATTAGATTAGCATTGAGTTTCCATGTCAAACTGATCAATTTGGAAAAGATTTATTAAATGAAATCATATCTTGTTTGTTTGATAAAATTAGAGTAAATAATTTGGTATTTTTATTTTAGGAATAAAAGCAACCATCACAATTGAGAGAATAAAGAAAAAATATTCATAAATCATTGGCAACACATAAAACAATACTATAATCCCCTTACCATGAAATTATAATGAGAAAAACAAAAACCAAACATCAATTATCCCAAGAGAGGATTAACCACTGCTCCAACAAAAAGGGGTATCCTAGACTCGTCTTCCATGATCATGAACACGAAAGGATGATCAGCAACAAATGGTACGGGTGGTGGAGCATCTAAACAACAACCACAATCTAACTCAGTAACAGCAGCTGCTTCTGTTCCTGTTTCATTAACCTCGATAACTGCCTTATGATTAATAGATGCAGATGCAGGAAATTCTTGACCGTGTGGAGAACAAAGCATTATAGAAGGCTCTTTCAATCCCAATTCCTGCATAACCTGTGAAACTCGGAAACGACACGAAAACTTAAACTTTGGAATCCAAAAATAGCTCACTGTTGTTGGTTTTAACATAAGTTGATGCTTTAAGAACTCATCAGGATTGGTGTTAAGTTGTTGTAGTAAATTCTTTAACCCGTCTCTCTCATCTGGGAGATAGATATACATTGAGAATCGCCGTTGATCTTGCTCATTTTGATAAGGCAACCTGAGAACCTTGAAACCCTCAAATGATCCATATTGTTCCCATCCATACCCCTGGTACATGAAGGGAGCTTTGACTTCTTCTCCATTGAGTAGATAAAAGTTTTATCAGAAGTATTGCTAACATCAAAGATAGGATCCCAAGTTCCTTTGAAGTAAAGAGCATTTGCAAGGATAACTTTGAGCATATCAAGATCTTCACTACTGTCTAGGATCCCTTGTATAAGCCCTTTGGTTTCATTCTTAACCCATGAGTTTACTTCATCCACCACTTCATCACCCTTCACAAAATTATATCAATGATTAACAATCAATCTATGTTCATCAGCACTTTACAGCCAAAGAAACCATGCAGAGGAGGAATAGTAGCAGCAATAGTCGAATTACTTAATCAAAAAAAGGTTGTGCAATTAATTTTTTTTTTTTCTTTTGAATCTCATTGAATTACATATTTACTATATTCTTAAATCAAATTTTATTTACCATTCAATCCATACATTCATCTTTTATTCATAATAATCTTCAAATACAAAATTAATTTTAATATTTAAACATTTGATTTTGGATTCAATTTGAATCGGCATTTGACTCCAGCTTTCATCTATTTGGTTTGGAAAATATAGAAACTATCAATTTTTTTAAACTTAGTCAAAATCAGTAACAAATTGTTCAATGATTATATCAAATTTTCTCTTCAAAAGAAAATATTAATTTTTTTCTTGGCCAAGGAGACAATTTAATATTCTAAATTGTAAAAGCTATTATTATTTTTTTATTAAAAAAAAAAAATCTTGTTGCAAACAGATTATCAAAACGTAGTCATAATTAACCAAAGGCAAGATTCATCATGTTCGAAATTTCTTTTTACAAGATTTCAATTGCTAAAAATCTTGCTAGGGTTTTCACATTAAGTGAGTGTTTGGATTCACGTTTGCGCATCTGCGTTTTCACTTTTCAGCGTTTTCCTCTTCTTTTTTTTTTTTTTTTTAGCCGCAGTTGTTGACTTTTCTCCTGTGTACTGTTCATGAGACTATTCATTTTTTACTTTTCAGCAACTTTTTCATTAAAAATTGGTCCTATAGCAATATTTACACATTTAAAAATTATTTTGCTATAGTGTTTTCAGTTTTCAGCAAAATAAGTTGTATCCAAACGAACTCTAAAAAGAAAAAAAAAAAAAAAAGAGTAAATACGTAAGACACAGAAAGACACGAGTAGATTACCTTATTTTCAAAATCCATGGCTTTGGATTCAACTTTATAAATACTTTGGAGAGTTTCTTTGAAAAAAGGCTTCAAAGAATATCTTTGATCCACCCAACAACCATTAGCGACAGAGAGAAGAGGATCTCTAGGCTTCCAAGAGCCTTTACTTGATGCAACATTCATCAATTCTAAAGACTTGCTATTGAGTTCATCCATGCTTTTACAACCCAAAGAAGAAAGAAAGTCCTTTAATCCATATGCTCATCTGTTCCCGCAGTGAGCAAACTCAGCATGGTAGCGACTGGCAATGGTGAGCATGCAAAGTTTTTGTGAAAACCCTCCTTGGCTTCATTGAGAAGGGCTTGCTTCACTATTTGCAAATTGAAGTCCATGGTTTTGGCTGGGAACAAAGACGGCTTGTTAGTGCTAGCCTGCTAGGGTTTTATTATGATTTTGCACTAGCTAATATATATTTTGTCACAGAAACTGGAAAGGTCATGTATTCACGCTAAGGCTTTCTCTCTCTACATTATTTTCATACTCTATTAGTTTTTGAATTTTATCATATGTGCGCAATTGGTCCTTCAAGGTTTAAGTGAGCATAATTGGTACTTTAAATTTTCTAAATAAGTTCTTCGGTTAACTTGAGTGCAATTGTTTATTTTGAAAACTTGAAGGACTAATTGTGCTTATTTGAAATTTGAGGGACCAATTACACATATAGGGTAAACTTCAGGGATTAATATATATATATATATTGTGGGGAGAAAAAAACCAGAGCTACTTAATGGGCCCGGGACACCCTGTTAAGGACTATTATATTTCCGAGGAGCAATAGGTAGTTGGGGCGGCCCATCTGAAGCAGGAAGCCCAGAAGTAAAGGGGGAGTACCGTCCGAAGGGGTCATTACTGGTCCGAAGACGTCTTACTCCTCGGCCACAAATAGCCTTGATTAAACAAACGTGTGGAAGGTTCGAATAATCTTCCTAACAATCCCAATGATAATGATAAGATCTGGGTGGATCCGGAGATGATCAGAACTAAAAAATATCTAAAGGAAAAGCTGCTACCACCATATTTAATGCATTGCAACAGCTTTTCTGGCCGCATTTATGTGGAGAAGACCCCTGAACAGTGTAACCTCGGCTATCGCCACTCATAAAGAACTAAAGTAGACACATAACGTGACATGCACTTGAGTAGATACGTAGATGAAGAACAGGTGGACGATGGAGATGATAGGAGAGGATGCTATATAAAGAAGAAGGGTCCCTGATAACAGGGGGACAGAGGAGAGAGAGAAAAAGGAAGAGAAAAGTTTTACTGTAACTTTGAATGTTGTAACCATTGCTCACTTAATAAAACATCTCTTCGGACATTCATTTATGGAGTCGTTCAAGCATTAGTTCATGTTATCATCACTGCAAGTAACTTAGCCAACCATTGTTTACTTCATAACCAGTCTAGCTCTTTCGTCCACTCTCTACAAATTTATTGTCCTGGGTTCGCTGGGCTTTCAACCCATATCTTTTGAGTTTGGGCTACAAAAACGGACCCTATATATATATATATTAAGAAAGACATTATTTTCATACTTGATATTTATTAACTATGACAAATTGGTAGTCTTCTTCTTTTTTTTTTTTTTTTAACAACTCTCTCTGTTTACTACCCTTAAGATTCCAATAATTCACCAAAAGCAATATAATCTTATCTCTTATCCCTTCCTAGTTCCTGTTTATTAAGAGAATATGATTTTTTTGGTTTCCATTTTTCATTAGTTTTAGAACTAGCTCTACTATTTAGTTCAAATTAATTTTCTCAAAAACACAGCAATTAAATTAAGATCATAAAAGTATATTAACTAATAATTCAAAAATCTTTTTTTTTTTTTTTGAGTCCAAAGAAAGATATATAATTAAACTTAAAAGATAAATTTCAAGGAAAGACTTATTTGATCAGCTAACAACCACTAACCATGAAAAAATATATTCCGAAATAGCAAAACTTAAATATAGTTTCTTAGATGCTACATCCTCCTCTCTCATTATCTCTCTCCCTCACTCAAATTCAAGGGTAATCATCAATTCCTTCACTAGATAAGCATATCCATACTTTTCACAAAGATGCTACTGAGTCGCCTCACTAGCTGCTAAAGAGCAATCTATTCTTTGGTTAGAGTACTGATGGGTGCATAGGTGGGGGATTTGAAGTGAGAAAAGGCCACACACAAAGTCCACCTCTTACAGCATAAAAACTCAGAAATAATGCTGCTCTTTGGATTTTTCTTTTTCTTTTTTTTTTTTTTTTTGTGTGGCATGCTATGCGTTGATTCTGCCTGAAAGTGTCAATTTTTTAATTTTCTTTTCCGGCTGAATGCGAATTCTGTTGTACGTAGATTATGGTCAGGATTTCCTAGTGATTTTTATGGATAACTTAGATTAGACACTTAAAATTATGTAAGAATGGCTATCGGTTTAGAAAAAATGTCATATTTAATTTCTATTATTTATTTCTACTCAACATCAAATAGTTTTAATTTCATATAATTTAAAATTTATATATATATATATATTGAAGATTATACTATAAAAGTAGAAAGTTGATATCTACGTACGCAAGGTTGTCAAAATCGCGATCCGGATCGTAAAATCGCATGATTTTACGATCCCACCTCACCAAAAAGATTAAAATCGTAGTAAAATCGTAAAAATGTTAGGATCGTAGGTAGGATCGTGTAGGATCGTATAGGATCATAGGATCGTATGGGATCCTACCGATCCTACCATTTGGCTTTTTTTTTTTTCTTTTTTTTTTCTTTTTTAATGTGGGATTCATTTGGGTCATTTGGGTAAGTCCAGTAAGATAATCCACGGTCCACCTAAAGGTCCTAAACCCACAAGCCCAATGGGTTATCAGAACCCAATAATAAATTGAAGTCCCAAATTTACCCCTATCTCAACATAAAATCTCAAAAAAACCTTTAGTATTAAGTTAAATGTTTTCAAAAACAAAACCTAAATATTTTAGAAACACTAAGCTCCAGCAAACCAGCACCTCTGTCCCGCGCCTCCACAGCCCTCTGTCGAAAACCCAGCCCCTCTCAGCCTTCTCAATGATGTTGCCGTGAGCCATCCCATTGTTGCCTTTAAGCTTTATGGTAATTTGCTTTGGTAGTTAGTAGTTTATCATTTATTTGTACTTTGATAGCTTGATTCCAGATTGTTGTGTTGTGTATATGATTTTGACAAAGCTTTTAAAGTTTTTATTTTTCTATTTTGTTAACTAAATTAAGTAAAATTTGAAAAATTATGAAACAGGATCTTCAGTATTTGATTCTTTGAGAAATATTAGTAAACACAATTAGTAGTTTAGAATTGCACACAATTAGCTAGTTTACCTTAGATTGAGAAATCTCTTTTGGATTACATATTGTAAATTTGTAGTTATGTTAGCTAGTTTTTATATGCTAACTAGCCTAACTTATTTTGGATTTGGAACTTAGAATTTGGAAAATATTTTCCATATGTGTAGATAATATTTTGGTACTAAGTTGCTAATTAAACATGTACTAAACTTTTTAGATACATTATGTCAAAAGTTAAATATATTTTGTTTCGATAGAATGACATAAGAACTTTGTAGTATGTGCAAATTACATTTTATTATGCAATTTTTTTTAATGGATGGATTCATATTTTAAGTGATTATATAACATACAAAGTCATTATCAATAGGTTTTTTGCTTAAAATCTGAAAATAGATAGGATCTTACGATCCACGATTCGATCCTGCAATCCACGATCCTACCTACCTCCCACGATCCTACGTAGGATCCCGATTTTGACAACCTTGTATGTACGTATACTATTAGTATAATTCCTATACATCGATTTGAAAGTAAACTATATCCAAAGAGTAGTAGCCAACATGAAATAAAGGTGTATGTTTGAATGTGATAATAGGAAATGAATAACAGAAGAGCCTGTTCAGTAACATTGTGGATTTTTTGGAAAGCTGAAAAACCAAAGCAATAGGTTGGTGTTACCCACTTTCATTTGCAAAATTTCCATGATTCTCTCAAGAATATTTGGTATTATTGTAGAAGCTTCCATTCTACAATAGTTTGTAATTGTCCAAGACTAGGCATAAAGCATAGTGCACATGCATATATCTAGGTGAGTTATTTTATTCTATGTAACATTATTCTATGTAACATTATTTTCGATGGTAATTTGTTGTTTTAGGTCTCAAGTTGTGATTTGCCACTAGCCAACGAATGCTTACTCAAATGGCACTTCCTACCCACATAAAAATGCAATGAAAGGGTGAGTTCATGCATGCAAGATGGCCAGCTATATAATGAGAGAGAGAGGCTTGCAATTGTTTTTTGTTTTATGTATTGATGTGAACTTGACCAATGTTTTGTCAACTTTCTATCCAGAACCTTGTAGCTTAGCTAGTTAATACTTGATATCTCTTGATATTTCTAATGAAGGCATTTAAGGTGCAATCTCTCATCTTCAACTATAAATATCGAATTCTATAAATAAATAAATAAAAACAAAAAAAAAATTGAGGAAAAGAAAAAAAAAATCCTTATTCAATTTCCATGCCATCTTCCAGAGCATAGCTTTTAAATTATCTCTTGTAATTGCTGAGTTCATGTACTGCAGATTTTGGAACAGCCGTTCTAATGGCCTAATTAAATTTAAAATTATGCAAGAATGGCAATGGCTATCTATTTAGAAACAATCATATTTGTTTTCTCAAAAAAAGAAGAAGAAATAATCATATTTAATTTCTATCATTTATTTGTATTCATCATTGAATAAAAGTAGGAATCTAAAATCCATGTATGCTTTTAGTATAATCTCTACACCATAAAAGTAAGAATTTAAAATTCACATATGTTTTTAGTATAATTTCTACACCGGAGCCAACATGAAATAAAGTTAATAGTGAGCATTAACTGACTTTTCAACATACGCACGCTCGCACATACATATTTGCTAATAGAAATTCTTGTAAAGTCCGATACAATTATGAAGCTCTCTTGAAAGGTTATATAAACGGATAGAAAAAAACTTTGTTTCAACTTTGTTTATTAGAGACATATTATGCAAAGCATGGGTTATTTGCCTAGTAGATATAGCATAAATGTGAGTAGGATTTTTTTTAACGTTATGTCTACCACTCTACCTTCCGCACTAAGATTTAAGCTTATAACATTGAAAATATATATATATATATATATATTAAAAGCTAAAAACAATTCATATACGAGAAAGTATTGTTACTCAAAAAAGAAAATATTAAACTTTATCATCCCAATGACAAATAAGGAAAAACAAAGAAAACAACATCATGTTTCCAAGAGAGGATTAACCACAGCTCCAACAAAAAGGGGTATCCTAGACATGTCTTCCATGATCATGAACATGAATGGATGATCAGCCTTGAATGTCAAGGGCGGCGGTGGTTTTTTGAAATTGAGCACAACCTGCAAGACAATTAGAGGTGACAGCGGCTGCTTCTGTTCCCATTTCAGTATATGCCTTGTGCTCAATAGCTGTTGCAGGTCCAAGTACAACAACTTCATTACCATCAGGAGAATGAAGCACTATGGAAGGTTGTGTCATTCCCAATGACTCAATAACCTTTGAAACATCAAAATCATATGGAAACTTGAACTTTGGAATTCTGATATTTCTAATTCGCTCTTTTTTCAACATAAGTTGATGCTTTAAGAACTCTGAATTGGGATTAAGCTGTTGTAGTAAATTCTTTAACCCATCTCTCTCGTCTGGAAGATAAAAATATATGGAAAATTGTCGTTGGTCTTGCTTGTTTTTATAAGGCAACTTGAGAACCTTGAAACCATCAAAGGATCCATAAAGATGTGTGCCAGGTCCCCGGTACATGAAGGGAACCTCGACTTCTTCTCCATTGAGTAGGTAAAATTTATCATCTTTAGTCATTTCAACGACAAAGGGATCTTCCCAAATTTCTTTGAAGTAAAGAGCATTCGCAAGGATGAGCGCTGTTTGATCATCAAGATTCTTTAGAATCTCTTTTATAAGCCCTTTAGTTTCATTGTTAACCCATTAGTTCACTTTTTCCACCACATCAACCTTCACAAAATCATTTCGACGATTAACAATTAATTTATCACAAGATGAGAGGTAGCAATAGTCGAATTATTATTATTTATAAAAATAAAAAATAAAAAAACGATTATCACGTATATTGGAAAACATCTATATATATATATATAACAATATGGAAGTGGTTGAGCTTCTTAATTCTTCTTTTCTTTTTTCTTTTCTTTTTTAATATTTCTGACACATCTTATATATTAGTTGAAACCGATTAAAATTAACTATTCTATACTACTAATTAAGCAACCCAAAAATAAAATATTTGCCTAAATTTTGTTTGATATTCTTTGAGTAAACTATCTTATTATTTATTAGAATTAGTGATCATATATAAAAACGTTTCTTTACTGAAATAGAGGGTGTTTTATCATAGGCGCCATAAATAATTTCCTTGTATCTATTCTACCTACCAAATGTATTAAAATTAAAAAGTTTTTCCAACGCTATAACTTTTATATCACAACTTATATCACAATTCTAATGTGACAATCTTTGAATGATAGTCTATTACTTTCAAATGAATCTATCATTTTTTTTCCACCATTTACAATCAACCATGTTAAGGTTATTGTAATAGTTGTGCCACAAAAGTTGTGTCCATAAATTTTCTCAAAATTAAAACACAACATTTTTATCATTTATGAAAAAGGATCGACTTCCTAATTCTTTTGAGTTTCAAATAATAACCCAATAAATCTATAATACTAAATTGAAATCCATATGTTTTTAAAATAATTAAATATAGTATATAGGATGATAACAACAACACAACAAAACACTCTTGTCTAGACCTCTCAAATTTAGGAGTCCAAATCTTCTATCTCACTTTTCCTGCTCTACTCTATACTCCACCAGTAAATACTTGCCACGTGTTCACCTAATTAATTAAATATTATCATTATTGACTTATTAATACTACAGTTATTAATTAATAGTAGTATTTAATTAATTAGGTGAACATATGACAAGTATTTATTAGTAGAGTATAAAGTGGAGCAGGAAAGGTGGGACAAAAGATTTGGACTCCAAATTTAGTAATTCATAAACTACTATCACTCATATTCCAACTCTTGTTGATGCCTTGTTTCTAAAAAATAAAAACAAAAACAAAACTACTCTTTTTCCCATCTAGGCTTCTAGAACCACTTAATTTCACTTTCCTCCATTCATTTCAAGTCTCTCTTCTAAAACCTGAATAACTCTTTATAGCTATTCAAATAATTAACCTTTCTTTACCTCTTATGCCTATAACTACACTACACACCTATAATTAATATATATAGAAACGGTAGTGAAGAAGGTTATAGAGTAAAACAACTACACCAACCAGTGTTTAGGTGTCATCGAAAAACAGCTTGATAGAATAGAAGACAAGGTAGATAGCAAGGTTATTCCCCAGCCAGGAAACCCTAACAAACCTGTCAAGACCCTAGAGAAACCTCTTGTCAAGCTCCCTACATCTAAGCAACCCACCTCCCGCAGTTTCCTATCCCTCTTAGAGATAGACCTGCATCCCAGTGTAGCACATCCAGACCTCTAGCACCCTTTCCCAAGTCTAGGAGAGACTTATATATTAATTAACCCAAAAAAAAAAAAAAAAAAAAAGCTACACATATTGCGTGTGCCACTGTATATAATATGAATGGACCTTTTATTTTCTTTTGCTTTTTGGGAAACAATATGAATGGATTCATTACTAAAACTAACATGCCATATAAAAAGGCTCTAAATGTTCCCCATAATTAAGTTGAATCAATTGGATACATCAGTACTTCTAGTACGTAAAGGAACTTAAAGATAGTGTCTATCACAAGAAATAATCAATATCAACTTCCTAACTACTATGTATCTAAAAAAATTCCAAATTTCTAGATATATATTAATTATTTTTTATTTTTTAAATAAAGAAAAAAACATATACGTAAAAAAATTAAAAATAAAATGGAGGTTACCTTATTGTTTTCAAAATCCAAGGCCTTAGGTTCAACTTTATAAATATTTTGGAGAATTTTTGTAAAAGAAGGCTTCAAAGAAAACCTTTGGTCAATCCAACAACCATTAACGAAGGTGAGAAGAGGATCTCCAGTCTCCCAAGTGTCCTTACTCGATACAATGTCCATTAGTTATAAAGACTGGTTGTTGAGGTCATCCTGGTTTTGCAACCCAAAGAAGAAAGCCTATCCTTCAATCCATACTTGCTTGATCCCGTAGTAAGCATATTCATCATAGTAGCAATTGATAGTAGTGAGCAAGCCAAGTTTTTTTTCGAAATCCTTCTCGGCTTCATTGGGAAGATTTTGCTTAGCTAATTGCAAACCCAAGTGCTTTGGAAATCTACTTATTATTGGTAGGCTATTAGCTTTTTTTGATGATACACCGATAATTGGAGGTGAGTGAAGGGGAGGTTGAAGTTTGCATGTCTCCATTGCTAGGGTTTCCAGGTGTTTTTTTGATACTTTGATCATTGAGGGCAAAGGAATTTAGTTGCTAGGGTTTAATTAGTGGTATATATACTAGGGTTTTTTTTTTTCTTTTTTTTTTGCGATTTCTATTTTTCATTGGGATTTACTGGAGGCCCATGGGCTTTTAGGGAGAGAGAGAGAGAGAGAGAGAGAGAGAGAGAGAGAGAGAGAGAGAGAGAGAGAGAGAGAGAGAGAGAGAGAGAGAGAGAGAGGTTAACTTTTTCAAGGCTTTAAAGCCCTTATCTGGTGTTAGTGGGTATTTGGATTCATTGGTACTACACTTACTGGCTACGGCTGTGCCTTGTGATTCGAATGGGCCGAGTTCGACAGTTTTTTACTAACAAGAGTGGACCAATTTTTATTAGTTACACTACCAGTTCTGGCCCAAGCTATCCACTTTAACTTCGGTTTTTTATGGGGGTTGTGTTACTTTTTTGACTATTCTCTATTTCTCAAATTCTCAACAATTTTTTTTTTTTTTTTAACAAAAGGGAGAACTAAATCCTTGAATGCAGCCTGATAGGGTTCAAACTAAGTTTGGTTCGTCCATGATGGTCGTCGATGGTAAGAACACGTCCAATGGGTTTTATAAAGGAAGAAGCCCAATATAAGCACCCCCAACCTGAGCAATATCCCTCCATGAGATATTATAACTGTCCAAATTAAGTTAATCGTCCATGGCTCACAAGGGTAAGGACGACCAAGGATGACCATCCAAAGATAGATCGCGAAGGTATGGACGGTCATACGACACTTAGTAAATTTCAGAAGAATTATCTACAAACTTTACACAACCAAACCATGATCAATCATTCCAGAACATGGGTAGGGTTCCCATAAATTCACTCTATTTTCTCCATTAACTCCACACATCTCCCATGATAATAGTGGATTCAAGTAAGTAGACCCACTTCTGGTTCTCTATAAAAGGATCAAGCCTCAATAAAGGTATGTTCAACTATTCACAGATTCCCATCATTGTGCTCTAGAGAGAAAACTGACTTAACCATCGAAGGATCTTTGATCGAGTTACACCGGTTACCCTTGATAGTCTTTTCTTTTCATTCAAGTCCTAAAGCCATCACCGTAGTCTAAAGCATTCCAGCCTATTTATTTTCGAACATCATCACAACCCATATGAGATGCCTAGGTTTAAGCCCACATTTGAAATGTATTAATGCATGCATGCAATTCTCTCCTTAATTAGCGTATTTCCAATCTTTTAACAAAAATCATCATTAATTGTAATGTTTATTGTTGTTATGTTCATGTTTAGCGACATAAGCATAGCATTTCGATTTACTTTGGACGATCAGATCTTACTTAAGAATATGAAAAGACAAGTTTAAGTTGAGAATACTTATTCTAAATTCAAATTTATTGAAAAGTATAGAGCTTAAACTCATTAAATTTTAAAACTGAACTACAAATTATTTTAAATATTTTCTTGTAAATACCTAGTTATAAAATTATTATATATTTATTTTTATAATTTTAAATATATTAAACAAAGTATTTATGATATTACCAATTCAACTAGTCAAACAAAAGAATCGAGAACAATTTATTTCCAATTCTTTATAACATTTAAAGTTCACGTGAATACCTAGGTATCCATCCACAAGCCCATCCAATGTTGAGACACGTTCAAGCTTGCTTCTTTTTCTTTTTTTCATGGCAAGGGCTGCAAAGCTTCGTTACGAGACAATTGAAGGAGACGGTCATATGAGTTTTTTTTTTAAAGATAATTAGGTTTTTTTTTTTAATGGCAATGGTCTAGTATGATTGGATTGATATATCAATCCAATCATACTAGACCATTGCCATTAAAAAAAAAAAAAAACCTAATTATCTTTAAAAAAAAAACTCATATAATACACATGAAATCAAATAAATATCATATGTTCCACACCATTGAATCAGGTTTTAGGTATTGGGTTCGGGTTAGATTTGGGTAGACACAACCCAAACTTGGGCCGTGGCCATCCCTAGGCCACAAAATTTGGAAGGCCATGGGCTAATGAGTTGAAAAAAAGAGAAGAGGTAATAGCTATAAATTGATGGTTTTGGTGATGAACGTGGGTTTCATGTTTAGCTGGAGAAATTGATGGTTTTGGTGATAGTTTTATAAGAGGATTAAGGGTGGTGAGAGTGGAATATAGCTAGATTATCAGTGATATTATCTGATTAGGATGGTAAGTTCTTGAAGTAGTGGCTTAATAGCAACAGAGGCTTGTGCAATCCTTTTGGGAGTTGCAGTTGGCAAAGGAGGAGCAAATTCATAAAAACAGTAGTTAGGAGTGTTTCTTGATTGTGTATGGATGCATTATCAAGCAAATATATTGACTTGCACTAAATTATCAAAAATGAGTTCTTAAAGCGATTCTAAATTGTATAGATAATGGGATAATTTTAAAGCATAAACGCCCTATTAGACATATCATTTCTTAGTCAAACTATTGTGAGTTGCCCATAAAAACTATGCTACATCTCACTCGACAACATGAATAATGTTTAAGTTTTTATGGCCCAAGAATTTGTGGTTGGTTTTAATATGTATGAGGGGGTGTTGGATTTTAGTACTATGCGAAGTTGGCCAAGATCAAACTAGACTGTAAGGCCGTGTTAGAAATATATGAGCCTATTATAGGTTTGAACTTATTGGAACTATAAATCTCGAACAAATAAAATTGCTATAGTGACTCTCTTTCTTTTTTCTTTTTCTTTTTTTTTTTTTTTTTTTTGGCTAGTCATTATAGAATCTTATGTCCAATTTTTGTTAATTATTTTTATTCTTAACTCCCCTCTATCCTAAATTCTAACACCCCCTCTCTCTTCACAAAGCATTTGTATTTTGTCACTTAGGCTGCGTTTGTTTTGGTTGTAAACAATTTTAGGAAATTATTTTCCACCTGACCTGCGTGTTTGGTAGTTACGGAAAATAAAATTTTCCAAAAAACCATTTCCTATTTTCCCTTTGACCACGGAAATGGTTTTCAGTTCCTATTTTCACTTCAAAGCATTTTCGAAGAGAGAGAGAGAGAGCCCAAGTCGCAAAGAGAGAGGAAGAAGAGACTTCGCCGGCAAACCCCGATCGTCGATCGCAGCATCGCGCCGTGCCACACCGATCGTCGATTGCACTTCCAGACCCATCGCCTTCGACCCAGACCTAGACCCATCGCCACGAACCAACGAACCCATCACCTTCAACCTTTGACCCAGACCCCTCGCCTTCGACCTTCGACCTAGACCCAGCGAGTCGCACCGCGCCGATCGAACCCAATCGCCTCACACGCCTTCACCTTCAAACCCAGTCGCCTCACCACAATGATCTGACCAAATTTGATGATTTTTTTTCTTTGGTTTTGTTTCTTTTATGGCTTTTGATTGCTAGAATTTGTTACCGTGGGTTGAATTGGAGTTTCGGTGGTGTGTGGTGTTGGGATTTGGCTGTGATTTGTTCTGTGGATTGGGATTTGGCTATGATTTTGAAATTTTTCATAATAAAATTTGTTTGGATGCTGAGAAAATGTGAAAAATATGTAGGAAAATAGCATTTTCAGAATAGAACCAAACACATGAAAATATTTTCTGCAACAATTTTCATAATGCAACCAAACACTTGAAAATATTTTCTTTTCCCGAAAATAGCAATTCCAAAAAATAGGCTATTTTTCAGAAAATATTTTACGAGAACCAAACACAGCCTTATTGTTGCTCATTTGTGATCCGCGTTGCTGGTTGATTTGGGTGTCAAGTGACCAATCTAGATGTTAGATTGTTGATTTTTCAAAGGGTAGACGAAGTTCATTCCCTCTCCAATAAGCTTAGAAAATCTTAAAAATACTAGTCCTAAGAAATAGTTACATCTGACGACAATAACATCAAATGGATACTAATGCAAAGCAACAATGCTAGAGAAATTATAGGCAAATTGTGATTTTGAACATCACTTCACATGAATTAGGGCCTGTTTGGTAAGAGATGTCCAATAACGTTGGTGTAGTTTTGTAAAAATACATGTGAGTAAAAAAATAAGAAATTACGTGTTATGGTATTTAAACAACAATTTTCGTTGTTTAAACACTGTTACCAAACTGAGCTAACTATTGATACCACTGTTATTATACATTTATCCAAAAAAAAAAAAAGCCCCCCATACCCCTACCTCGCTATGCTTTGCCTAAAAGAGGGAACACGATGGAAATGAGTTTTCCTTGCCCCACTCTGTCAACCATTTCTCATTTTTCCTCCCTAACCAATGTCAAAGATTGAAGCCACCTAATTAAGTCTTGCATCTAATTTGTTCCACTCTTGTCCTATGCAGGCTTTCACGCTTCGAAGAGGAGACAATACAGAAACAAAACACTTATGATCTTATTTTTGTTGCATCTCATTGTCGTCCTTTAGTTATACTAAGTGTCTGTTTGGACAAGTTGAAAATTTCAACCTATTTGTAATTTCAGCTTATTTTACTACTATTCAATGTATTTATGGATCTCACTACATTTTTTAGTACTATTCATGGATCTTACTGTACTATTCAACTAATTTTTATATTTATCTACAGTATTTTCAGTAAAAAGTTTTCAGTTTCAACTAAATAAGTTGTTCCCAAACGGATACTAAGTTGTGAAAAAACTTTATTAAACTAGATATAGTAAACATTATCCTTTTAAAACACTAAGGGTGTGTTTGGATATCACTTATTTTACTGAAACTGAAAACTTATTATTGAAAGTACTGTAAATAAAGGTAAAAGTTAGTTGAAATAGCACAGTGAAGTTCATGAATAGTACCAAAAAGTGCAATGAGCCTATGAATATTAGCAAAAATAAGCTAATAGTAAAATAATTTTAATTTTCCATCCCAATCCAAACGCACACTAAGTTGTGAAAAAACTTTGTTAAACTAGATATATAGCTCGTTTGGATTGGGCTGAAACAGTTGAAACGCGCATTTGCATTTCAGTTTTTTTTTTTTTTTTTTTTTCATGCGTATTCGTCTAATATTTTTTACTGTTCATTCACTGTTGCGGCTACTGTTCATGAATAGTAGCTGCAATATTTGACTTTTTTTCGTGAACAGTGCATAGTATACACTATTCATGGACCTACAAATTTCACTTTTTCACAACTTTTTCATTAAAAATAGTTCCCACGGTACTATTTACACATTTAAAAATTATTTGCTATAGTATTTTTTAGTTTTTAGTTTTCAACTGTACCCAAACAGATCCATAATAAACATTATCTTTTTTAAAGATAATTTAGCAGTTATAACAAGAAATTATGGATTTGAAAGCTAGATGTGTAGTTTGAATTACAAGACTTTTGCAAGATATATTAAACATAGAGAAGTGTTACATATGCAATATTTTTATAATACTTTCACAACAAATCATAGATAAATCTATTTAAATATCACTTATTTTATTAAAAACTAAAAATACTGTACCAAATAATTTTAAAATAAAACTAAACAGTGCACACATGAGCATTGGACAAACTGTTTACGCATGCTGAACTGCATGAATGGAGTGGTTGAACTGCGTGAATCACGTGCACAGCACACGGTGGCTGAACTACGTAAATGGACAAACTGCACGGTATATGTGGGTCCTTACAAAAACGCAACGTGAGGGTGAGAAGGTGTGTCCAACCATTACGTAAGTTGCTATTTGTTCTTTTAATCCGATTACTTAAATTACTTTTTAACAAAAATTTGGACATAATAAACATGGGACCCACGAAACATCCTAAAAACAACACAGACAGAACCCCATAAATAGAAACAAAAGAATAGAAAAAGACTTATCCAATTGTGGAAGATAATGGCATCGTCAGCATCATCATTATCGTCAGAGTGGTTATGTCCAGAGTGCAAGCGAGCAACGGAGGTGGTGCTAGACCACTCAGCAGGCGACACCGTGTGCTCCGAGTGTGGCCTAGTTCTCGAGGCTCACTCCATCGACGAGACCTCAGAGTGGCGCACCTTCACCAACGAGTCCGGTGACAACGACCCCGTTCGCGTCGGAGGGCCCTCCAACCTTCTGCTTTCCGACGGCGGCCTCTCCACCGTGATATCTTCAAGACCCAATAATGCGAACGGTGGGAGTGACTTCTTGGGTTCGGGTTTGGGCCGGTGGCAGAGCCGTGGGTCTAACCCGGATCGCTCGCTTCTTCAAGCTTTTAAAGCCATTGCCTCCATGTCTGATAGGTTCGTTTCGTTTGGGTCGCGCTTTTTTATGTTATTCTTTGTTTGGTTGCTGAGAAAAAAGTTTGGGAAGTTTTGTTAGGACTGCTTTTGTTTTTAGCGAATTTTGAAGTTTTTACATGCAAGTTTTAGCTGTTTATAGTTATATTCTCTCTCTGTTTGTTTGGTTAGAGGGAAAGCTAGGGGAAGAGAAACTTTAGCGTTGCGGTTTTTTTTTTCATGTTTGATTGAATTTGAAGATTTACATGCAACTTTTAGATAATCATACTCTGTTTCTCTCTTTGTATGGTTGGTGAGGAAGTATGAGAAAATGAGAGAAACTTTGGAAATTCGCTGTCTTTGTTTTCTACTTTTATTGAGTTTGAATTTTCTATGTAACTTTAGGTTTAGGTATCCATACTCTGTTTGGTTGGTGAGAAAGCTAGGGAAAGTTTAGGAATTGCGGTTGTTTTTGTTTTCTTTGTCTGATCAAATTTTAAAATTTCCATGCAAATTTTAGGTATTTATGCGCTCTCTCTCTCTCTCTCTCTCTCTGAGGGTTAGCGGTTAACTTTGTTCGGTTGTGAAGGAAAATGAGATGTCTTCGAAAACGTTTAAATTCCTCTGTTTTCTTTTTTGTTTATAAAATAAAATTCTTGAATTTCAAGTATTGAACTAAGTTTTGAAAAAAGGAAAAAAAAAATTGTAGTTCTAAAAGAGTTAAGAGTCTGTTTGTGTGTTTGGTTGGTGAGAAAGTGAGAGGGAAGCTAGAGACAATTCTGAAAGGTTTAGTTATGTGTTGTCTCTGTTTCCTGAAATTGGAAAGTATAAACTTTACTGTAGAGAAAGAAAAATTCAAACTTGGGCCTCTTAATTTCCCGTTTGGTTGGTGAGAAAGTTCGAAATGGAAAGGGCTGTTAGTGTTTTGTTTTGGTTTTCCCAAAAAATTGAAATTACTGTATATGATGGAACCAAGTTATTGAGTTGGACTGACTTTCCTATCTATTTGGATAAGTGAAGCTGACTTTTTGGTTTTCGAAGGAACCAATTTCAGATTTTAAATTATGCTCAGGTCCCTCTCTGTTTGCTGGGTGAGAAAGTAGTAGAAAAGAGTTGAAAATTGGTAGGTCCTTTGTGTTTGTCTTTTTTTATTAATCTTTTTGTCTTTTTGGATAATGAGAATGAGTCCTATACTACTATTGAAGTTGGACAAGTAATCTAATGGGATGATTGAGTGGGATTTACTTTAAGTGGTTTTCATAATCTGTTATGAAAGTTTAGTCTAAAGTATTACTTTTTCTTTTTCCTTTTCTTTTTCTTTTTAAACCAATTATGGTTAGGAAAATATTGTTCAAAGTTTAGTCTTTTTTCTTCTTGTAATTCGAGCAACTGGATTTTCTCTCTCTTTGTTTTTCTACCCTTAAAGATTCTAATGATTTGCTAAAAGCAGTGCAATGTAATTTCAATATATGCTCCTTTCATTGGCTCAATTTGGTGAATTTTAGTAATTAGAGAAGTAGATTTTGTACAGAGAATAAGTATACATAATACATTTTTAATTTGTCATGTTCTTGTTGAACTTTGCATTTTGTTATAGTACTATTCTTCAACATCCCCTCCCTTAAAGAAAAAAATAAAATAACCAAAAATTTAGAAAAGCTGATGCAATCATTGGATATTTCAGGTTGGGCCTTGTTGCAACAATAAAGGTATGATAATTAAAAAAAATCATTTATCTGTTTTTAAAGTTTTCCATAATTGTTACTTTCTGATTATGCGTGTCTAAATATTCGAATTGCTCTATCTGAATTTGTTGATGCGTGGTTATTGCTCTACTTTCTTATATATGTGTGATGTCCTCTCTCTCTCGCTCTCTCTAACCTGTACTTTTGATTTCAATGGATATTTCAAAAGCTTGATACATCCAACATTGTCGGTTGCCTATTTTAGAATGCACGTTCTTAATAAAATTTTAAGAATTTGAATGGCCCAGCAGTGATACGTTGCATTTGTATGAATATCACTCATAACTGATTGAATGAGTGCCATATCAAGTGAAAGCATGCCCTTATTATTATGTTATCAATCCTTGTTCATAGTTCAGTTCAGCGGTTAATTGCAAACAATCAGAGGGGCTAATATAGACCTTGAATTCATCATAGACACGTCTAAGCACCTAATAGGATTTTTGTTCTAGATTGTCTTATTGAATGGGGAAATGTATAAGATGGACCTGTTTCTCTGAAGCTAAAACCACAAGAACCCCCCCCCCCCTTCTTTTCTCATTTCACCCTCTTGGAGCTTGATACATGATTAAACTTATTAGATTTAATTTTTAACCTATTATTTATCAATTTTCATTAAAAATTATAAGTAGATCATGCGGTAAAAATTTTAAAATTTGTTTTCTTATTAAGGATATATGGTCTTGAACTTTTCTTCTTCTTCTTCTTCTTCTTTTTAGAAAAGAAAAAAGAAGGAGATATGGTATCTTGACATAAGTGCAGAAAAATGTTAATAATTTTTCAAACCCCCTCATACTGATTGGCAGTAGTTGACACAGTGAAATATTCTGTAATGTGATGAAAACTATTTTCATTTTCTAATGGTTGATGATGTTAGTTTAAGTATCCTTTCTTATCTGATTTTGTTTGTATTTTGATGCTAGCAAAGGTAGTTGTTGAAAACCTGTTGGTCGGAAAGTTGTTGATCACCGTTTTTGATGTGGAAGTCATCATTGCAATGTTGTTGCAGATTTTTGGTTTATAATTGCTTTTCACTTTTATTTATTTATGTTTGCTAAAATGCACTTTTCACCTTGAGGTTTCTTCTAAATTGGCCCATTTACTTTCAAAACTTGCAATTTACACCCCAACTATTGCAATGATATCAATATGTGCCTTACATTAGGTCTGTCACATCTTCACTGATACCCTGCCTAAAAATGACATTGTTTTTTTGTGTGTCGGTGTGTCCAAAACAACATCTTTTNCAACCAGCCACCACAACCCATGACCATAATCTCATCGTCCCAAATATATATATATACATATATATATATATATATATTTCATATCAAACACACCAAAAAACTATAGCAACTCTAATTTCTTTTTAAAAAGCCCAATCTCCACAAACTCAACTCAACAACCACCACATACTCACCTCAACAATCACCACAAATAGCCACAAAATCGCCGCAACCCACTGCCCACTACCCACTACCTCAAACACCCACAACCAGCCACCCCAAACACCCATAGCCTGTTGCAAATTTGATTTTTTTTTTTTTTTAAACCATCACAATTTGCCACAACAGATCAATCCCTCCACCATCCCAATAAAACCCAACCCCAAAGAATCAATGGATCTTCGGTGTTTTGGGTTTGGTGGTTTCGCCATCTCCTTTGCCATCTCCACCACAAATCTAAGTCAAACTTTGGATTTAGTGGATTCGTCAATTCAATCAAGAGGGAGGGAGAAAAGGGCTGGGCAAGAGAAAAAGAGAGAGAGAGAAAGAAATTTTTTAATGAGAAAAATGAATAAAAAATAGTCTTTGGAGCTACAATATTCTCTTAAAGATAGGAGTTTATTGTTCACATATTGCAAAAAAATTTAGATAGTAGCACCATCATTGCAAAATGCTTTTTAGTATTTGAGGTGTTAAAAATAGCAATTTGGCTTTTTAGCACCATAAATGCTAAAGAGCAGGTAGGTAAAACCCCAAATAATTTATTTTACCCCTCAATTACTAAATTGAAGCAACATTCGGGTTGCTATTGCTAAATTCTTTTAGAAAATTACTATAGTAGGCTGCTACGTTTAGAGCATTCGCATTCGGGTTCCTTAAAAAAATACCTATTTTAACTCTAAAAAGTTATTTTTATATATTTTACCAACTCATTTAACAATACACCTAACATCTCATTTCTTATTTTTACATACAACCTAATAAAATAATATAAACTACCCAATAAAATAAATATAAAACTATCCGATCTGTCTCTCCTTTCTCATCCTCTTTGATTCAGACTCTTTTCCTCTTTGTCTCTCTCTCTCTTTCAACCATGCATTACCCAAAACCAAACCCAAAACAACCCATCTATCGCCCAACACCTAAACCCAAATCAACCCAATCCCTAACACTTAGCCACCAACACAACGGAAACTAAAACCCACCACCACCATCAACCAAAACCAAAGCAACCACCACAATTAGTCATACTGCCAACCATAACAACCAAAATTGCCACCACCACACCACAATCAACAGCCACCACCAAAACCACAAACCCAACGAAATCTGACACAAACCCAAAACAACAAACCCATCCACCACCTACCACAAACCCATCAACCCAAATCAAAATAATCACATACGCAAATCGAAACAACCACATACCCAAAACGAAGCCAAGCAAAACAATGAACAACCATTACCACAACCATCGATCTACACCTTGGAGGAAGTGGTGGCAAGGTTTAAGAGAAAGGGCTAGAGAGAGAGAAGGACAAGACAAAGAGGAGAGAGAAAATTCTTGAGAAAAGAAGATAGAGGAGAGAGAGAATTCTTGAGAAAAGGAAGAGGAGAGAGAAAATATTTGACAATAAAGAATTTATAACAACTTGCTACAATAATTCTTATAAGTAAGAATTCACTGTAGCATGGTTGTAAAACAATTTGGGTTTACACTCTCGGATAAAGATGGATTTTGACATTTTGGGATCGTAAAATAGTAATCTAAGGATTTTATAACCCCTAATGCTAATGCTCTTATAGATTATTGTAGGAGTGTGGCTAAAAATAAAATATATTATTTGTTATGTCTCTCTATTTCTTTTAACCAAAATAATTAATCTCTTCCTAGTCTCTCATATCTCATCTCTCTCTCTCTCTCCCCTCTAATGCTTTCTCTCTCTACCCATTGCTCTCTCTTTCTCTCCCATGCAGCTACCACTACTATTGCCGTTGTCGCTATAGTAGTTGCTGCTGTTATCGTTGCCGTTGCCACTCAACCCAATCATCTAATCCCTCTACCCATTTTTCCCTTCACTCTGTCGCTCTCTTTCTCTCTCAAACAAAACCAAATTCGCTCTCTATCTGTCAACTGAACCTAGCCAAGCTCACTACCCATTTTCCTCCTCTTTGTTCACATCTCAAAACCGAAGGGTATGTTGGTTTGAAATATGTAGTTCCGCTAACAATGATGAGAATGTTGTTTATAATGATCAACCATACTTTAAGGAACCCATCAAAGAAAACCAAAATTTTGGTTTTGATGATTGGTGTTTATGGTGTTGTTTGAAACAGTGTTATTACTTTTGTGTTATTTATGTGAGTCATCAGGTACTGACATCGTTATTTGCTTTGAGTTATTTATGTGAGACATTATGTATGCTTTAAGTTGTTTAACTTAGAACCTGGTATTTGTGAGTTGTAACTATAGAGCTCATCTCCTTAGGATTCACAGGTAAACTCCTCCAATGGTGGAACAATTGCCTAACAGAAGAGTCTAAGGAAGACATTAAGCATGCTGTCCAGAAAGATGAGGAAGGAATCCCCATCTTTGATACCAACTTAGGTAGAGGTATTCCTGACGGAGTCAATACTCTGGTCTATACGATCATGAAACACTTCGTAGAAAACCCAGCAACATCACATCTAGGATTTACGACCAGTTGAGTAACCTTAGATGTAAAACCTTGGTGACTTTAGGTGGTACGAAGATGTGTTTACTACCAGAGCCATGCACAGAAGTGATTGCAACTCTCCATTTTGGAAGGAGAAGTTCATCAATGGTTTACCTACCCTTTTTGGAGAAAAGGTCAAAGAAACCTTGTATAACCCCTTAGGTGTCATAGATTATGATAACTTAACCTATGGAGACATCTCTAGCACCATTCTAAGTGAAAGAATGAAGATGTGCAGAGATCTCAAAATCCAGAGCAAAGCCAACAAAGGAAAAGCCAAGTACGAAGTAGGAAATTTTGTACACAGTATGGCCTACCCTCCATCCTTCCCAAAAGGAAATCCAAGTATAGAGGCAAAGAATCCTCTGAGCACCCTCATAGGAAGAAAACTTCATCCAAGTATTATAGAAAGCAGAAGTATAGCAAAGATGATTTCTATAAGAAAGGAAAGTCCAAGTCCACAGGAAAGTTCATACCCAAAGCATTTGGAAAATGCTTCAACTGTGGAAAAGAGGTCATTTCAGAAAAGAGTGTAAAATAAGCCAAAACCCTTATCAATACCCTATTAGTGACCAAGCAGGTAAAGATGAAATCTTTAAGCTCCTAGAACTCAACCACTCAAATAGTGAGTCTTTTAGTAGTGAGATTCGTCAGATCTACCAGTCATCCTCTGAACCCTTAGAGCTTCTTCAGCACCTCTAGTGGCCCGGATGAACCCATAGCTTGCATGGATAGTTGTTGTAGGAACAAAACCCTCAACGTTCTTTCTAAGCAAGAAGAACTCCTCTTAGATCTCATAGAACAGATCGAAGACCCAGTCATCAAAGCCTAGAAGCTTATAGAGTTTAAGAGAACCTTAGTTAAGGAAACTAGTAAACCCGAAACTAAGTTTCAGAACCCAAAGTTGATTTGGAACAAATCTAAAAAGATTTACCAAATCCAAGAAGGAAGTTACAGTCAACGACCGTCAAAAGGAAATCAAGGAAACCAAGTCTGAGGTTAGAACTCTTAAGCAAGAGCTTACCATCCTTAGAGTTGATCACAATTTCCTTGATCAAAGATTAAAGAATTTGGAAAGTAATTCTCACCAAGGCAATGAGGAAGGAACCTCATTTCAAAACCCTTGGATGAAGAAGGTGAAGATACAGTTAATCCAACTGCTGATATGGTTCAAGACCCTGTCCATCCAATGACAAGTTCTTAGTAGCCATTAGTAGGATTAATTTCCAGAAATGGCATTCCAAAGTCAGGATTGTTATCAGCAAAGAGTTTGAATTCGAGACCATGCCTTAATGGATTCAGGTGTGATCTCAACTGCATTCAGGAAGGAATCATTCCCATTAAGTACTTAGAAAAACTAGAAAAGGTTAAGTTCTCGAGTGGTGGTAAAATGCAGATTGAATTCAAAATACCCAAAGCCCATGTGTGCTAGGACAACGCATGTTTCAAAGCACATTTGTCCTTGTCAAGAACATGACAGATAGAGTGATATTAGGAAATCCCTTTATGTGTTTGTTATACCCTTTCACCACGGATAGTGAAGGAATCACTACCCATCCTTTTGGCCAACCTGTTAAGTTTAAGTTTCTTAGGAGCCCTGAACCTAGAGATATCAGCACTCTCCAGGAAATAGCTTCTCTAAGACCCTTAACCTTATCCATGCCAAACTCACCAACTTAATTACCTCCAGGATGATTTGAAATACAAGAAGGTTGAAGAACAACTAGCTTGTAAAAATACCCAAGAAGAGATCAGGAAGTTCGAAGAGAAACTAGACAGGAGTTGTTCTGATCTACCAAAGCTTTCTGGCATAGGAAGAGGCATGAGGTTGCTTTCCCTTATGTCAAAGATTTCCAGAAAAGGACATCCCAACCAAAGCTCGACCTATCCAAATGAACCAAGAACTGACGGATACTTGAGAGCAGAAATTGAGGATCTCCTTAGAAAGGGAATCATCAGGAATTCTAGGTCCCCTTGGTCCTGTTCAGCCTTTTATGTCCAAAAAAATGCTGAAATAGAAAGAGGTTCCTAGATTAGTCATAAATTACAAGCCCCTTAACAAGGTCTTAGCATGGATTAGATACCCTATTCCAAACAAAAAGGACTTAGTTAACAGGCTTAGCAAAGCAGTGGTTTTCAGTAAGTTTGACATGAAGAGTGGTTTTTGGCAGATACAAATCACAGAGTCTGATAGGTATAAGACAGCCTTCACCACACCCTTTGGCCATTACGAATGGAATGTAATGCCCTTTGGACTAAAAAATGCACCTTCTGAATTCCAGAACATCATGAATGAGATTTTTAATCCATTCTCCAGTCACATCATTGTGTACATTGATGATGTACTCATTTTCTCAGAAACCTGAACCAACACTGGAAACACTTGAGAACATTTTTTAATATTATCAAGTTCAATGGTCTTGTTGTTTCAGCCCCAAAAATTAAATTTTCCAAACTAAAGTTCGATTCTTAGGCTTTGATATCCACCAGGTGTCATCAAACCCATAGATAGAGCTATCTCGTTTGATGATAAGTTTCCAGATGAAATCCTAGATAAAACTCAGCTTCAAAGGTTTCTAGGATCTCTCAACTACATAGCTGATTTCTATCAAAATCTCAGGCAGCAATGCAAACCCCTTTTTGATAGACTTCGCGCTAATCCTCCTCCTTGGACCTCAAATCATACTACCATTGTCCAAGCAACCAAAAAATATGTCAAGTCTCTCCCTTGTTTAGGAATTCCATAGAAAATTCCTTCAAGATTGTCTAGACTGATGCCTCTAACATTGGTTATGGTGTATTCTCCTTCAGCGTGTTAGTCCCACTTCCCCTGAAAAATTGTTTGTTTCCATTCAGGAATTTGGACTCCCACACAACTCAATTATAGTACTATTAAAAAAGAAATTTTATCTATAGTACTATGCATTTCAAAATTTCAAAGTGATCTTTTGAACCAAAAGTTTTTACTCAGAATTGATTGTAAATCTGCAAAACATGTTTTAGTAAATATATATATATATATATTTACTCTATAATATGGCTCAAAGCATACTTTCAAACTGGAATCATGTTTATTGTGAAATATTCAAACATTAAAGAAAAATAAAACAATTGAATATCAATCATCACAAAAATGATAGAAGAACAAAATATATGTAATAAATGAAAGCTATATATTATTTAATTCCTTCTTGCTTCTTCAATCTTTTACTCATTAGTGAAAAAAAAAAAAAAAACTTTTTTATCTTTGTATCTAGGAATAGTAAATAAGAGCATAAATGGGGACAAAATCAAGAGAATACAAATTA
The DNA here is from genome assembly GCF_002906115.3 of Quercus suber. Lineage (NCBI taxonomy): Eukaryota > Viridiplantae > Streptophyta > Magnoliopsida > Fagales > Fagaceae > Quercus > Quercus suber. Next base: position 1,831,444 of record NW_027069511.1, on the reverse strand, counting down.
ACTAAAATAAGGATGAAACTCTTAACAAATAAAATCAGTTAACAAAAAGAGCATTGTTTGTTACATACATACTAGCTACAGATCCACGCAATGCACGAGAATAAATAATTATTTTTTATTGTAATATAATATATAATTTTCCCTAAAAATTTAACAATTTCTATTCGGTCCAATTCTGTCTACTTCGGTCCAATTAGGTCTAATTCGGTCTAATTTCGTTCACTCGGTCCAATTCGGTCCACTCGGCCAATTTTGGTCCCCTTCCTTGCATTTTAGACTAATTGGGCCTTAAGTTGATTCCTTTTGTAGGTTTTCTTTTCAAGTTTAGCTCAAAATTTCTTTTTTCTTTTTTTTTTTTCTCAATTTTTGGGTTAAAAGTATTAAATTATTATATTTGGGCTAAACTCTTTATTTTTGAGTTAAAAAATACAGAGAAAATAGGCATTAGAAATTAGAAATATGAACCCTATAAATGCAATAAAAATGATAAATGTTCAAAAGTCTTATTTGGTCCATTTTATCATCTTCGTTCCAATTTTGTCCTATTCAATCCATATGGTTGTACTCAGTCCATTAAGTCCTATTTAGTCAATTCTATCCACTAAAGCTCTACTCAGTCCATTCGGGCATATTCAGTCTACTTAGGTCTTATTCCACATTGGTCCTATTCGGTCCATTCTATCCATTTTGGTCCTATTTGATCCATTCTATCCACTCTAGTCTTATTCAATCCATTCTATCCACTTTAGTGCAATTTGGTATACTTTGGTTCTATTTAGTCCATTTTGGTTCCATTCGGTCCACATTGATTTTATTCGGTCCATTTTGTCCACTTTAGTCCTATTTAGTTCACGTTGGTCCACTTTAGTCTAATTTGGTCCTTGTTCGGTCTATTTTGTCTACTTTGCTCCTAATCTGTCCATTCTTATTCAGTCCTATTAGGTCCACTTTGGTCCTATTCAGTCTACTTCGGTCCTATTTGGTCCGCCTTGTTCTTATTCGGTCATAATCTGTCCATTCAGTCCACTTTATTCCACTTGGTCCAATTTGGTCAACTTCAATCTATTTTTGTGTAGTTACATAATGGGAAAGGACATGTTTGGGTTGAAAGTACTTATTCTAAATCCAAATTTATTAAAATATCTAAAATCTTAAGCACAGTGGTTATTATTGCTACGATTTTGTTAAACTACATTAACGTAGCAGTTTAGTCTACTTCGGTACAGCTAAATTTAAGTGAAAGTCTTTCTAAACATAAAGGCTATTGTTAGGGTCATATTTTGTGTTATTGGCTAATCTTTTGACAAAATGTACTTTACTTGTAATTGGGTAGATCTAAAATGGGTTTAGTACCTTAAGAAACATGTTGTTTAAGTCAAGTATTAAAGACATGACGATTGGTCCAAAAAACTAGTGAGGAAAAGCTGTTTATTAAGTCTTAGCAAATAGCTTAAGAGATGCTTGCTATCGAGACTTAATGTGAAGCTTGATAGATAGCTTGACAGCAGCTCGGTCTATCGAGAATTACGATTTCAGAATTTCTAGATCTGAAATTCAGCCCAGTCTTGTGTATTTGTTTGGGGTTTCTTTTCATACAACCCTAGACATATATAAGGCTTACTTTAAAGGCCGTCACACACAGATTTAGAGACAAAAAGAGACATATATTCTCTATGTGAAGCTATTGCGTTTGTACACCATAGGATTTTGTAATTGAGTGCTTCTAGATCTTTATTGTTGATGAAGTGAAGAACTTTGTAGCCAACAACATCTATTCAAGTTGCTGGAGTCAGTCACGTACTTGGGATCCGTGCAAAGGGTTAGTCACAAATTGGAGGTTTGTGCATCAAGGGAATGAAGGCTACTACAAGATCAAGTCTAATTGGGTATTGGAGCAAATGTTTAACTGTAGGTTGGTATTTCGGGATTGGCCAAGGATAGTTGGTAAGATTTCTTATACTTGTAACCACTTGATTATTGATTAATGGATTCTTAAGAGTGATGACCTTAAAATCATTCGGTGAGGTTTTTGCCTTGCAAGGTTATCCCTATTTGTCAACAAATCACTGTGTTAAATTTATTTTTCGCTGCACTTAGTTTTTTGGTGATTGTCGATGCTTGGCCTTGAAAACGGTAGCAGAAAAACCGCCACCGTCGTCGGGCCTTCGTTTCATCACCCGCCGTGGCGACACTCCCGTGTGCGTGCAGGGGCCCATTGGAGGCCCCTTCTTGATTAGTGATTAGGTGTGCACATGTGTAACAGTGTATGGTGTGGTTAGGCTCCAAGTGCTCTCTCTTTCGGTGGAGGAAGGTAGGTCTACCTTTGGCGTTGTGGTAGGATTATAAGCCAAATTTAAGGGATTACCAAAGATAAGTGAAGTTGCCACCAGTCATTGGGTTTTTCTAAGGTGTGATTGGTTACTTATTTCTAGTTGATTTTATTACCAATCCTAGGCTAAGAAAAATGGCATTTTTCCTAATCTAATGTGAATGGAAAAATATCTTGATTCTTGAGTTCGGAAGTTTCGTTATGTGTGGGGAATGTGTTAGGCACCCTACAACGCTTGTTTAAGGACAGTCCTTTATTTTGATAAAATCTTAATTTTTGGATATTGACAATAAAAACATAATTTTAACATTGGCTTTTGGGGCTTAACATGCATGGGTGCTTTGAGGTTTGGCTTTGTGAGGGTCCTTTTTTGGACAACACCTAGGCCCAAGTAGAAACGAGGACTTTAGGCCTTCTTACTTGTTGTTTTAAGGGTCTGGGCTTGGTTTACCGTAGCTAAATGGACTGATTACGAACCAGATGGTGCATAGAGTAGGAATCCTACAACACATACGTACTAGCAAACAAGAAATATATGCATTGAATAGCAAGAAACAATAAAGAGGCAATGCGTTAGAGAAAGACAAAAAATAAACGTTAAAGGTCCTTAAGATACTGTGAAATATTTCATTAATTTTTCAATTATGTAATACATCATGCTCACTAGGATGTATCACAAGGTCCAAATAAGTTCAAAAATTACAAACTTAGATGGCTTTTCAGGTCTCTATGACTTGCAAAGTTTGAATCCCTTTGAATCTAAGTGTGTTCTCTAGTAGCTGTTTGAGGATACCGGGCGGTATTTCCGTCTCTTTTCTTACTTTCTTTGAATTCTAACAAAGTTTTTCTCAATGATTCTATTTTACTTCATTGTTGCTGAATGCCCCCCTATTGTTAGCTGCTTCCCTCTTTTATAGTGTCATCTTAGGGTTTTTGAGGTACCACTGATTCCCCCCATTTGTTCCATTGGGTACCAGAACCAATGTTGTGCCAGCAACATTTGTGGCTGATTCTTTCTTTATTTCTCATAATTTTATTCTTTTGGTGTTTTTTCCTTAAAAGTCTCCTGCTGTCTTTCCGTTCTAGTATGTCTTGAAGAGCTAACCTTGGGTTTTTTCTCCTTTCAAGGCTTCTAGTTCCCATCTTTTCAGACTCAACTTTTGGCTATCTTTCCCTTTGTCATTTTTTCCAAGTGAGCTAATTCCTTCCTATTAGGTTGAAAGTTTCCTAGCCACTTCCTTTGATGGTTCTTCTTTTTGGGTTCCTCGAGATACCAGCACCTTGTTCATGAATTGTTGGTTCCCAAGTTTTGTGATTCCTTTCTGCATCATTGGGTGGCTAATAGGGACATATCTATTCTCGTTCCTTGTGTTTCTTGGCGTCCTCTTTGATCTGTCTTAATCCAACCTTGGCTTCGTTGCACATCCCGAGGATCCTAAGCTCCTGGCAGTCCTTAGGTATCCTGGCCCGAGTCATGCCACTGGGCTTCCCTAGCGATTTCATGACCTTGGTGGGCTGAAATTTTCTTCTTCCCTTCATTTCATGAGTTCTAAAGCTTACTCATACGTGGGTTTGGGTTCTTCCCTAGAACCTTAATGGATATTAGGCCTACCATCCTTTTTCTTTATTGCGGGCTCAAGTATACTTTTTTTATAGAGTTCAATTCTCTGTGCCATTTTGGGCCTTGGTGTAACTTCATGACTTTTTAGACCTTAACAAACTTTTGAATAGGTGTGGTCCCAATCTATGTTTTCCTAAGGCATTTAGGCAAAGTACCAGATTTTCACGGCGAAAATCCGGCAACATGTTACCCTACTTTCGTGGTGGAAATTAGGTATCGCTTCACCTTAGTTGGCACGGGCTGTGACAATTACACCGAAAGGGGCGAGCAGGTATATATATATATATACATACGTCATGCATAATGCAAGCACACAAAGCAGGAAAATAAATGCCTGCATCCTTGGAGCATGGCCCAAAATATAGGTACAGGAAAGTAAATAGGGATCACCATACTCTAGAGATGAGGACGAATGGTACGTGGCATGATATCCCTAATACAACCCATCTAAGAGAGAAAGGGAAGAAGGAGGAAGGGGTTTTAAAAGATTACATGACCAAAAGGGAGAGGCTGAACCCCTAAACCTAACTGAACGTAGCCACTTAGCTTATATCTACATGCTTGCATCCACGCCCTTTTTGCTTGCACCTAGGAGACCTTGCCCTAGATCCATATGTCCTCACTCCATGTGTGTACATGTAAAGGCAAAGACAAGAAACCAGTAGACAAGCAATGGAAGGAAAAGATGCAAAGTGCATATGAAGGAGGCATAAAGCAGATAAGCACGTTAGACATGGTAAGCAAAGCACAAGAAAGCAAGCAAATAAGCGAGAAGGAAAACAAGCAAGAAAGCAAACAAAAGGTGGTGTCCGCAAGGAACAAATGTAGGTTTCGATCGAATGTCCATAACTTAATTGTGTTGAAGCATGAACGACACACTAACAAGTACGACTCATGCATGGACATGTAAGCAAGCGTGTAAAGATGCATAGAAAGCCAACGGGAAGTACAAAAAAGCATGGTAAGCATATCATTACACGAACTGGAAGAGGGGATAGGTATGCACGAAGCAACCGGCATCATGGTGATGCATCCTAAATGGTAACATCCAAACAAGGCCTCATAGGCGTCGAATGTAACCACACAACCATAAACCCACTAAGGGCATCAAGCGTGGCAAAGCCTAGAACTAAAGAGGCTAACACAAGCATAAAGCATAGAAGCAAGCAAGCATAAACATGCAAATAGGATGATCCAAACCCTTTGATGTGGGCCTTGATGTATGAACAATGACAAAGACCATAGGGTCTAGATTGGGTCTTAACCATTAGGCTAAAACATAAGAAAATGCGATAAGAAGGAACGAAACACATGACATGACAAACAAGGTCTAGGCCTAAGCACATAAACAAGGCATGAAGCATGCAAGCACATGGAAGATAGCATAAAGCATGTAGAGAACATAGATCCAATCACATAGGCATGTGAAAACATAGCTCTAAACATATAGCCATGGAAATGTGCACGTAAACATGTAGAAACTTAGCACATAAACGTGGAAGAACATGAATCCAAGTTTATAAGCATGTGAAGATAAGGATCTAACCATATATCATGGATATAAACACATAAACCACATAGATCCAAGTAAGGTATAGCCAACAACATCATACAAGAATGTGAGTATGTAACCCTAACATCAACATAGAGCAAAAAGAGTAAAAAAAAAAAAAAAACATAGGAAAACGTGGCATATAACATAAGGCATGTGGGTCTAAACATATAAGGATGTATATCTAAGCATGAAACATGGCATAAGACATAAAAAGCGAGGAGATTTAGGCTAGAAGCACAAATAAAGTAAGCAACATGCTAAAGAAAGCAATGAATCATGTTATTAAAGCATAAAGGCAAAATAAATACTAGAAAAAAGATTTAGAAGGTTAGGGGTGTGGATAGTAACTAGAAAGCTACATCCACACCCCTAAACCCCAAATCCAAGATGTAGAATCAAGGAGAAGAAGATTGGGTATAAGAACAATATCTTGTGTTTTTGGTGAAGAGAGAAGAATTAAGAAACTTTGATATGTTTTTTGTGTGTTTTTTGTGTTTGGAAGAGAGGAAAAATGTGTAGAAGACGTTTAGGCAGAGAGCAGAACCAAGGGAGACCTCTTTTTTTTGTCTGAAGGGTGCTTGGGGCCTTTTATGGCCCCGGCACGCCATTCAAGGCTGTGGCCCTTCAAGGGCCACCACCTCCAAATGGCCATGGATTGGGTTGATCTTGACACCCCTAGAATTATTTTTACTTTCAGTTCCTGAAAAGGTATGGATCTTAAAAATCCAACGGTTAGATCGAAAGTTATGGCTCTCGAAAGTTAGTGGTGCATCAATTGGTGCGTTATCCTAGTTTTTGTGATATCTTGGCCGTTCTAACTCCGATTACGACCCATGAATAGTCATTAGAATGAGAATTTGATAATCTTCGCAATGACTTTGGTTCTAACTCGTTCTGACAACTGGATCAAAATTAGGCTTTTTTGGCCCACCCGAGATCAACTTCGGGTCAAATTTAGTCAAACTTGGTTAAAGTAGCCAAAAATATCCTAGAAGCTTGGGTTTGATAAAAAACCATGAAAAGTGTTGTTTTGTGAGGTTGATAAAAAACCATGAAAAGTGTTGTTTTGTGAGGACTTTGACATTGTTTGACCTTTAGTCAACTTTAGGTCGACTAAGGGCATTTTGATCATTTTAGCTGAAAAAGGCATTTTGGTTGCTTTAATGTCCGAACGGGTTGTGCCACATCATTCTCGATGTTGTCATGGCCCCGTGGAGAGAAAATAATATTTTTGGATTTTTCAAGGTCTAGCACGCAAATCGAGGGCAGACAAAATACGGTATCAACAACGATTTGTTGGTTCCTTTACATTTTGCATACAAATTGAACTTAATTAATCAACTTGGGTAATTGAATAATTAACAGGAGTCAAGCCATCTTAACCTAATAGCTACGAATATACAAATGTAATCTTTAAGATAGTTATTCATTTGTTTTAACGTCATTACTTTTAAATGAATTGCATGCAGTGGATTATACTTTCAAGAAAAATAAATATATGTATGTATGTATAATTTTTATTTAAATAAATTTTTCATTCTCTTAAAAGAGATTATCACGATAATTAAAACTCATATCAAATTTATACTGAATATATATAATTTATTCTCTAAATTTTATTAGAGAGAGAGAGAGAGAGAGAGAGAGAGAGAGTACTTGTGATGAAGAACTGAAAAATACAATACCAAAATGTATGAACCAAAATAGAGTTTTAAAAATCACAATGATTCATCAATAAGTAGAGTTGTAAAAAAGAATAAAAAATCAAGAGAAAGAAAATAACCATTTTTCAAGAGAGAATGTGAGAGAATAATAAGAAATTTGTAGAAATTAATATGAGAAGAAAAAAAGGTAAAAATAAAACATATAGTAATAACATCAAATTATTCAAGTCATGTTATGTAATAAATAACATAATATTATTATATACTAATTTTTTTTTAAAGGAAAATTATTATATACTATCTTTATAATGCAATATGATAACATTGATGAAATCAAAAACAATAAAAAAGATAACAACTTAAAGACAAAATTTAATCACATCAACCCAAAGTAGAGTTCCAAATAATACAAAATTCATCAAACTAAAGTAGAGATGCAAGAAAAAAAAATCCACCAAAAATGAAAAAAAAAAATAGAGAGAGAGAGAGAGAGAGAGAGAGAGAGAGAGAGAGAGAGAGAGAGAGAGCATTTTGTGTGTGAGAAAACTATGTATAGAATGGGAAAGAGATTTGTAAATTTATAGTAGGAGGAAGGGAATAAGAAAAACAAAAATTATAGGAAGATAAAAGGATAGAGAAAAAGTGATACTATGATATATAGTAGTGGAGAGATGAAAAAAGAAGGGAAAAGTTAGATAAAGTATAACAATTGAGAAATTAATAAGAAAAGAGAGAGTTTAAAATAAGAGAGAGAATATTAAAAATGGGGGGATAATGTGGCTGTTGATGTGACTCAACAGGAGTATAGTAAAAATAAATACTACACTTCAATTTATATATGTGTGTGTGTGTGTGTGTGTGTGTGTGTGTGTGCAGTTCTTTCCACACACAAAAATGTGTATACACATATTTGTAATAATTTTTAACCTAACAAAAATAACACTTTGTGTATGTAAATCCTTCAATTTGAGAACTTTCGTTGTCTTGCAGTTAATGCCCAACAAACTAAGTCAATTCCATCCATTTACCAGGTTGAAAATAGCAATGATATAACCATATCAACTTATTAAATTTGACTTGAAGATATAGCTTATTATAAAAAAGGGCCCCCTCTTTTTCTTCCAACCTCAAAAGTGTCAAATGAGGATCAACAAATAGATTTTGGACAATAATGAAAATCCACAACAACATAAACAGATCAAAGAAAAAAATTGAAGCAAACTTGAATTTAGCTTTAGGAAACTTGTCAAACACTTTGTGGGTGACGAGGCTGGATTCATTTCATATATATGCGATGCCCTAAAAGTCTTTAACTTTTGTATTAAGATAAGGTGAGTAATGAGTACGCTCAATAATGCTCAACATGGAGGCTTTTACCAAACTCATTATTAGAGCATTCGCATCAGCTCATGTAAAATTTGTGTCTATTTTACACATAAAAACCTACTTTTTCTATTTTACACATTCACTTTTACAATTCGCCCACATCAGTTCATCTATTTTATCCCCTCTTCTATTTAAATAATAAAATTTTTCAATTATTTTATTATTTCCCACGCACCTACCCTTTTATATGTGCTCTGTCTCTCTGTCTCTCTCTCTCTCTTTCTCTCTTTCCATTTTTTCTGATTCTATTTCTCTATACCCATCTATCTCTCACGGTCTCCCTCTCAGTCTATCTCGATCTCCCTCTCGTATCTCTCCCGGTATCCCTCTCGGTCTATCTCTCTCGGTCTCCCTCTCGGTCTATCTCTCTATAGCCATCTCCGATCACAAGCTCTATCCGATCCACAACTCCGATCTCCCTAACTCCGATCCACGAGCTCCGGCGATCCACGCTTCACCAGCGATCCAGATCCTCTCTTCATTGGCCGCTCCACACTTCACCGGCCGACCCACGAGCTCCGGCGACCCAGATCGCTCCGATAAGCACCGATATCTCTGTCCATTTGGGTTTGTTTGTGTGTGTGTGTGTTTGTGTGTGGGTTTGTTTGGGTTCATTTTCAGTTGATTCTGGCGCGCTGGATGTTGGGGAAGAGAGGTAGGAGATGAGCGTCAGTTAGAGAGGAGGGAGAAAAAATTATTAAAAAATTAAATACACGAGCTACAGTGCTCGTGTAAATATACACGGGTACTGTAGCTCGTTGATAAATTTCCACAAGTTTACATGATTTTAAAAGGATTGATGTGGAGTGTTTTTTGGTTCAAAATGTGTAAAAGTGATCAAAATGTGTATTTTACACATATATACCAGAGTTGATGCGAATGCTCTTAGTCCTAATCGATGGTATCTCCCTATTTATGCACTTTAGCGCATGGGGCCTGGGGGTATGTTGGAACTCGGTTCCAGCCCAAGAAGGGAGGTTGAGGAGAGATATATTTAGTAATTATATATTTCTTAACAAATTAAAAAATACAAATAAAAAATGAGAGGAGGCTTTTGATAAAAATACTATTTTTGCGAAGATTATTTGCATCAGCTTGACAAGTGAAATGTCCCTTGCATCTTACCTAACGTCACTAACATAATTTACGGCAGGCAATGCATATATATATGCACCGTGCAATAGGAAGCCTTTGACATCATTAAACGTATCATTTTATTCAACAATAAGTAAATATATCCCTCGCAAATAAACGTGCCTAAATTGTGTCCAAATATATAGTTGTGGATTTGTATAAATGAGATCATTTTTTTTTTTTTTGTCTTACTTTGAATATCTATTTTTGTACGTATTCAGGATAATGTTTTGAAAACAGACTATCAACCAGAAAACTTCACCGTTCTGCTCATTCATTGCACATTTCCGTGATGAAAAAGTCAAGTTAGAAAAAACAATTTACAAAGAGCAATTATTTAGAAAGCAACCAGGAAGAAAATATTGAAAAGCTAGACTGATCCAGGTTTTAGGCAATGAACCTACACTAGTTGCGCAACCGTTTCCTCATTAACAATGATATTTATCTGTGATCTTTGGAATTAATGACATTTTCTGTTCAACATATATTATTATTATTATTATTATTGTAAATGTCTAGGCCAAAGTCTAAAGATGTGGTATACCATACATCAAAATGCATGTTTCCTTTCTTTCATATAGATGTGGGCCCCATATATGTAGAGTCCACCTTCATGTGAAAACAAAGAAATATACATCTATCAGATGGTGCATTTTCTCAAGTCTAAGAGTGAATATCTCTATTGGCCTTTTCGTAAGTTATCTTTTACATGCATTTTTATAATCATAGATATCGTATCTACCAGTTCAGTCAACAAAGGCATCGATCTATCTTGTACCATTCTTTTGCTTATATATATGATCACTTCCAACCCCTCAAATTGTAAGTAATTCCATTTTGACAATCCAGATTCCACCACCTTTAGGATGGATCTCACTTCTAGTGTAGGAAATAAACTTGTTCCTGGAGATGAATTGGGCTATGACAGAGCCAAGGAAGTGAAGGAGTTTGATGATACAAAAGCTGGAGTTAAAGGACTAGTGGACACCAAGGTCCCAAGGTTCCTCATCCATCCACCAGAGAGCCTTCCAAATCCAATGCTATCTCCAGCTACTGCCCACTTCCAAGTTCCAGTGATTGATCTCCAAGGCTTTGAACAAAGTTGCCGGAGGATGGAGATCGTTGATCAAATACGTCAAGCATCAGAAACATGGGGCTTCTTTCAAATGATTAATCATGGAGTTCCAGTTAATGCTATGGACAAAATGTTTGAAGCAGTTCAACAATTCCCTGAGCAACCAAAGGAAGAGAAGATAAAGTGATACTCACGTGATCTCAAGCAACCAGTTAAGTACTACAGCAATATGTATCTCCTAGTGTCCAAAGCAGCAAGTTGGAGGGATCCAATTTCATTTGATTTCAAATATGGTCCCCTAAACCTTGAAGCACTTCCCCTAGCATGCAGCTACTAATAATACTTCTAGCTAGTGAAAATGAATGCAAAAATACATGTAATATATTTATACCGTCTATGTTATATGATTTATATCTTATATGTGTCTTAATTTTCAGGGAGTCTGTAAGCGATTATTGGAAACACATGATTGAACTATCCAAGGCACTAAAAGAATTACTATCTGAAGCTTTGGGGCTTAGCACTGACTACCTAGCAAACATAGAATGCATGAAATCTGAATTGTTTGTGTGCCACTATTACCCGGCTTGTCCTGAACCAGACTTGACCCTTGGCACAATAAAGCATTCAGATCCATCCTCTCTAACTACACTCTTGCAAGACAATATTGGTGGCCTGCAGGTTCTCCATCAAGATCATTGGGTTGACGTTCCTCCAGTGCACGTAGATATATAAATATTGGAGACACGTCTTGCTCATTATGTGGCATGGAAGAAGAGACTTGTCTCCATTTATTTGTTATGTGCCCATTGACTAAAGCTATTTGGTTCAACAGCCATTGGGGGTTTAGATTTGATGGTTTGGGCCTCTCCTCCTCCTCCCAATTCATTCAAACATTAATCTCCCCTCCGGATACAGTTGGGTTGAATTCAACTAACAAGGCAGAATTTTTATTATTCGGTGCAGTGATATGCGATGAGGTCTGGAAGTTAAGAAACCAAGTTCAATTTGCGGGAGGTTCTCCAAATTTGGATGGGACCTTACTAAAGATTTCCAGATCTGTTGCTGAGTTTTGGAAGGTTCTTGATATCCTGATGGGGTCAACAAGCAATAGGATTCATTCAGCTTGGTCTAATCCAGATAGGGACACTATTAAGATCAATGTAGATGCTGCTTGCAATTCTGTGAGTTCATCTATTGCTGCTGTAGCTAGAGATTGGAGAGGGGAAGTAGTGTTTGCTTGTTCTAAAAGAGTGAACACCACTCTCCCTCTCCAAGCAGAGGCTGAGGCTATTATCTGGGCCCTCATCTTGGCAGCAAACTTGGATGTCGACTCCATTTCCATCGAAAGTGACTCAAAGTCCTGCATTGATGCACTGAGTTGTCCTAACCCGGGTGTTCCTTGGAGAATAAAAACCATCTGTTCTGATGTTTTAGCCTTAAAGTTGAATTTCTCAATTTGTAGATTCAGTTGGGTGGCTAGAGAAGCAAATGTTGCTACTCATGTTTTAGCCAAGTGGTCTTTGTCAAACAACTACTTTGGCTCTTTTGATGTGAGTCTGGGGCCGCATTGCTTTGTTTCTGTTATTAGAGCTGAGGCTCCTTCTTTGTCTGTGTAGTTCTGTTTTTTGTTTAATAAAATTGCTGGTTCATCAAAAAAAAAATATGCACCGTGCAATAGGAAGCCTTTGACATCATTAAACGTATCATTTTATTCAACAATAAGTAAATATATCCCTCGCAAATAAACGTGCCTAAATTGTGTCCAAATATATAGTTGTGGATTTGTATAAATGAGATCATTTTTTTTTTTTTTTTGGTCTTACTTTGAATATCTATTTTTGTACGTATTCAGGATAATGTTTTGAAAACAGACTATCAACCAGAAAACTTCACCGTTCTGCTCATTCATTGCACATTTCCGTGATGAAAAAGTCAAGTTAGAAAAAACAATTTACAAAGAGCAATTATTTAGAAAGCAACTAGGAAGAAAATATTGAAAAGCTAGACTGATCCAGGTTTTAGGCAATGAACCTACACTAGTTGCGCAAGCGTTTCCTCATTAACAATGATATTTATCTGTGATCTTTGGAATTAATGACATTTTCTGTTCAACATATATTATTATTATTATTATTGTAAATGTCTAGGCCAAAGTCTAAAGATGTGGTATACCATACATCAAAATGCATGTTTCCTTTCTTTCATATGGATGTGGGCCTCATATATGTAGAGTCCACCTTCATGTGAGAGCAAAGAAATATACATCTATCAGATGGTGCATTTTCTCAAGTCTAAGAGTGAATATCTCTATTGGCCTTTTTGTAAGTTATCTTTTACATGCATTTTTATAATCATAGATATCGTATCTATCAGTTCAGTGAACAAAGGCATCGATCTATCTTGTACCATTCTTTTGCTTATATATATGATCACTTCCAACCCCTCAAATTGTAAGTAATTCCATTTTGACAATCCAGATTCCACCACCTTTAGGATGGATCTCACTTCTAGTGTAGGAAATAAACTTGTTCCTGGAGATGAATTGGGCTATGACAGAGCCAAGGAAGTGAAGGAATTTGATGATACAAAAGCTGGAGTTAAAGGACTAGTGGACTCTGGAGTGACCAAGGTCCCAAGGTTCCTCATCCATCCACCAGAGAGCCTTCCAAATCCAATGCTATCTCCAGCTACTGCCCACTTCCAAGTTCCAGTGATTGATCTCCAAGGCTTTGAACAAAGTTGCCGGAGGATGGAGATCGTTGATCAAATACGTAAAGCATCAGAAACATGGGGCTTCTTTCAAATGATTAATCATGGAGTTCCAGTTAGTGCTATGGACAAAATGTTTGAAGCAGTTCAACAATTCCATGAGCAACCAGAGGAAGAGAAGATAAAGTGGTACTCACGTGATCTCAAGCAACCAGTTAAGTACTACAGCAATATGGATCTCCTAGTGTCCAACGCAGCAAGTTGGAGGGATTCAATTTCATTTGATTTCAAATATGGTCCCCTAAACCTTGAAGTACTTCCCCTAGCATGCAGGTACTAATAATACTTCTAGCTAGTGAAAATGAATGCAAAAATACATGTAATATATTTATACTGTCTATGTTATATGATTTATATCTTATATGTGTCTTAATTTTCAGGGAGTCTGTAAGCGATTATTGGAAACACATGATTGAACTATCCAAGGCACTAAAAGAATTACTATCTGAAGCTTTGGGGCTTAGCACTGACTACCTAGCAAACATAGAATGCATGAAATCTGAATTGTTTGTGTGCCACTATTACCCGGCTTGTCCTGAACCAGACTTGACCCTTGGCACAATAAAGCATTCAGATCCATCCTCTCTAACTATACTCTTGCAAGACAATATTGGTGGTCTGCAGGTTCTCCATCAAGATCATTGGGTTAACGTTCCTCCAGTGCACGGAGCATTAGTAGTCAACATTGGTGACCTTCTGCAGGTAGAAACTATAGTTCTGTTCACATATTTCTTTTTCCGTCTTTATTCAGTCGTGTGCCATGCAAATGGGATGTGTAAGAAAAATGAGAAGTGCTAAGCCTAAATGAAGGAAAATATATCATTCCAAAAAATCACAGGTTGAACTCTCTGAGATTTCACCAAATCACACCGTTCTCCATGTCTTGAATTAGAAATCTATTTTTTAAAATATATATTTCAATAGTTACAATAATAGGAAATATGGAATTTAAACTCTATTTCTCCTCATAAAAGAATGGGGAAAAAATCACCGATCTACAAGGCTTTAGGCATTATATATCAACTTTTATCAATTTGAAATTTTCCATTCCTCGCTCAACCTCAAAACACTTATGTCCATCAAATAAACTAATGAATTCTTTACTATATTCCTTCCTTATCTTCAATTGGAGACCAACTTTTATAAAATAAAATAAAAAATTCTATAGTTGCAACGATAAGAGAGAGGAGATTTGAATTTTGATTTTCTCATAAAAAGAGTAGATAATATCACCAAGCTACTAGACTGTTGGCATTAGATACAAACTTCTATCAAATTGAAAAATATCATTCCTTGGTCAATCTCAAAATACCTATGTCCACCAAAAAACCTGAAGATTAATTCTTTTGATAAAAAAGAAATAAATTCAAAAAAAATGGTTAACATGTGTAAGATACTACTTCTACCTTTAACTTCTATCAAATTGAAAAATATTATTCCTTAGTCAATCTCAAAACACTTACTTTTTTTTTTTTTTGTCTTACTTTGAATATCTATTTTTGTACGTATTCAGGATAATGTTTTGAAAACAGACTATCAACCAGAAAACTTCACCGTTCTGCTCATTCATTGCACATTTCCGTGATGAAAAAGTCAAGTTAGAAAAAACAATTTACAAAGAGCAATTATTTAGAAAGCAACTAGGAAGAAAATATTGAAAAGCTAGACTGATCCAGGTTTTAGGCAATGAACCTACACTAGTTGCGCAAGCGTTTCCTCATTAACAATGATATTTATCTGTGATCTTTGGAATTAATGACATTTTCTGTTCAACATATATTATTATTATTATTATTGTAAATGTCTAGGCCAAAGTCTAAAGATGTGGTATACCATACATCAAAATGCATGTTTCCTTTCTTTCATATGGATGTGGGCCTCATATATGTAGAGTCCACCTTCATGTGAGAGCAAAGAAATATACATCTATCAGATGGTGCATTTTCTCAAGTCTAAGAGTGAATATCTCTATTGGCCTTTTTGTAAGTTATCTTTTACATGCATTTTTATAATCATAGATATCGTATCTATCAGTTCAGTGAACAAAGGCATCGATCTATCTTGTACCATTCTTTTGCTTATATATATGATCACTTCCAACCCCTCAAATTGTAAGTAATTCCATTTTGACAATCCAGATTCCACCACCTTTAGGATGGATCTCACTTCTAGTGTAGGAAATAAACTTGTTCCTGGAGATGAATTGGGCTATGACAGAGCCAAGGAAGTGAAGGAATTTGATGATACAAAAGCTGGAGTTAAAGGACTAGTGGACTCTGGAGTGACCAAGGTCCCAAGGTTCCTCATCCATCCACCAGAGAGCCTTCCAAATCCAATGCTATCTCCAGCTACTGCCCACTTCCAAGTTCCAGTGATTGATCTCCAAGGCTTTGAACAAAGTTGCCGGAGGATGGAGATCGTTGATCAAATACGTAAAGCATCAGAAACATGGGGCTTCTTTCAAATGATTAATCATGGAGTTCCAGTTAGTGCTATGGACAAAATGTTTGAAGCAGTTCAACAATTCCATGAGCAACCAGAGGAAGAGAAGATAAAGTGGTACTCACGTGATCTCAAGCAACCAGTTAAGTACTACAGCAATATGGATCTCCTAGTGTCCAACGCAGCAAGTTGGAGGGATTCAATTTCATTTGATTTCAAATATGGTCCCCTAAACCTTGAAGTACTTCCCCTAGCATGCAGGTACTAATAATACTTCTAGCTAGTGAAAATGAATGCAAAAATACATGTAATATATTTATACTGTCTATGTTATATGATTTATATCTTATATGTGTCTTAATTTTCAGGGAGTCTGTAAGCGATTATTGGAAACACATGATTGAACTATCCAAGGCACTAAAAGAATTACTATCTGAAGCTTTGGGGCTTAGCACTGACTACCTAGCAAACATAGAATGCATGAAATCTGAATTGTTTGTGTGCCACTATTACCCGGCTTGTCCTGAACCAGACTTGACCCTTGGCACAATAAAGCATTCAGATCCATCCTCTCTAACTACACTCTTGCAAGACAATATTGGTGGCCTGCAGGTTCTCCATCAAGATCATTGGGTTGACGTTCCTCCAGTGCACGGAGCATTGGTAGTCAACATTGGTGACCTTCTGCAGGTAGAAACTATAGTTCTGTTCACATATTTCTTTTTCCGTCTTTATTCAGTCGTGTGCCATGCAAATGGGATGTGTAAGAAAAATGAGAAGTGCTAAGCCTAAATGAAGGAAAATATATCATTCCAAAAAATCACAGGTTGAACTCTCTGAGATTTCACCAAATCACACCGTTCTCCATGTCTTGAATTAGAAATCTATTTTTTAAAATATATATTTCAATAGTTACAATAATAGGAAATATGGAATTTAAACTCTATTTCTCCTCATAAAAGAATGGGGAAAAAATCACCGATCTACAAGGCTTTAGGCATTATATATCAACTTTTATCAATTTGAAATTTTCCATTCCTCGCTCAACCTCAAAACACTTATGTCCATCAAATAAACTAATGAATTCTTTACTATATTCCTTCCTTATCTTCAATTGGAGACCAACTTTTATAAAATAAAATAAAAAATTCTATAGTTGCAACGATAAGAGAGAGGAGATTTGAATTTTGATTTTCTCATAAAAAGAGTAGATAATATCACCAAGCTACTAGACTGTTGGCATTAGATACAAACTTCTATCAAATTGAAAAATATCATTCCTTGGTCAATCTCAAAATACCTATGTCCACCAAAAAACCTGAAGATTAATTCTTTTGATAAAAAAGAAATAAATTCAAAAAAAATGGTTAACATGTGTAAGATACTACTTCTACCTTTAACTTCTATCAAATTGAAAAATATTATTCCTTAGTCAATCTCAAAACACTTACGTCCACCAAAAAACCTAAAGATTTATTCTTTTTTTGACATAAAGAAATAAATTGAAAAAATGGTTAACATGTGTTGGATACTATTTCTACCTTTATAAAGTACAATATATTTACGTTTAGTAACCATCCGGAAAATAACACTTTGGGAGACTCCAATTTAGTAGTTGAAATAACCTATAGGAACACCACTAAACTCAAAATGCTTTAACTCATTAGTTTAGAGCCAATTATGTTATATTAATCACTCAAATTATATATATATATATATATAAGCTAAAGTGTAGCATTTATTGTTTCTATACTTTTGATTTCTGTTGAACCACATCATCCACCTATTTCCAATACTTCCCTTCCATTTTAAATTATTTTTCTCCTTATTAAATTCTCACTTTACAATTATATTTCCACCAAAATTTACCCCCTTACTTTTACATTTTTATTTCCCTACTACTTTATACCTTAATGTTACAATTCTACCATTCCTTCATTTTTCTTTCATTTTGACTCTTTTTCTCCTCATTTTATTTATCATAAAAATTTGTTATTTTCTCTTCTATTCAATCTATATTTTTCTACACAAAAAAAGATTAATACTCTCTCCATCTCTCTCTCTCTCTCTCTGTCTCTCTCTCTCTCTCTCTCTCTCATTTTGTGGATTTTTAATTCTTTATTGCATCTCTACTTTAGGTTGATGAATTTTTTGGGTTGAACTCTATTTTGGAATGATGTGATTTGGCTGTGTTTCAATTTTTTATCTTTTTGCTTTTATTTTTAGATTTTATCATATGACATTATATAGTATATATATAATGATATGATGTTATTCTATTTCGTAAAATGGCTTGGATAACTTAGTGTTTACAACTATACATTTTCTTTTCAGTATTCTTCTACTCATCTTCTTCTATATAAATCTCTCTCTCTCTCTCTCTCTCTCTCTCTCTCTCTCTCTGTGGATTATTTATTCTTTCATGCAACTCTACTCTGAATTGATGATTTTTTGTGTTTTTTGTATCTTTACTTTTGGTTGATAGATTTTGGTGGTGTGTTTTTTGATCAGTTCCCCATCTTAGATATTTTTGGAAGTGAGAGTTTGTGTTTATATCAAAATAAAATCTACATGGCTATATATTTGAATATGTCTATCGATTATTTGAGTAATATCATTTGTAAATTTGTTATGAAGTTTGATTATCATGATAATTTACTTAAGAAAATGAGAAATTTAAATAATTAATTTGAAATAAAAAAAAATTTAGTTGTACCAAAAAGAAAAAAGGAAAATATAACACACAATAACAAAATTTTGAAAAATATAGATCACTTCAAAAAAGAATAATATTAGTCAAACACACTCAAGTTCTAAAAAAACACTCAAAATAATAGAATGATATATTTGTAGAGATAGAGAAATGGAAAATACTTTTAGAAATAGTTCAATTTTTTAATGAGAACAAACTATCTTCAATAAATTTTAGAAAATAAATTATATATTATACCACATTACAAAATAATTATATATTCTTATGCATTGTGTGAATTTGCATAATTTCTCCTCATAATACTTGAATTCTACATTATTAATTGGAATTCACCTAAATACTTTAAAAGAGAGGGTGCATACATCCGATAATATAATAGATTAAGGCAAATACTCTGCTTCAATACTTCTGCTATTAGTATATAGTATAATCCATTTTGCGTCATAGTCTTGTTCTCATTTTTTTTATTATTATTATTTTTTTAATAAATTGTAGCTAATCACAAACGACAAGTTCAGAAGTGTGGAGCATAGGGTACTGGCTGGACGTATTGGGCCCAGAATTTCAGCTGCATGCTTTCTCCATCCAAGTCCTGCACGAAAACTTGGGCCAATAAAGGAGTTTCTATCTGACAGCAACCCACCCATATACAGGGAAACTCAAATTAGTGAATACGTTGCTCACTATATATCAAAGGGACTGGAAGGAAACTCAGCCCTTACTCATTTTAAGCTTTTATAAACTATGCTAGCAATTAATAGTGACAAGGTCAAGGTTCCTCATCCATCCACCAGAGAGCCTTCCAGTGCTATCTCCAGCCACTACGCACTTCCACGTTCCAGTGATATGTCCAAGGCTTTGAACGAAGTTGCCGAAGGATGGAGATCGTTGATCAAGTTCGTAAAGCGTCAGAAATATGGGGCTTCTTCCAGATGATTAATCATGGAATTCCAGTTAGTGTTATAGCTAGACATGTTAGAAGCTGTGCGATAATTCCCTGAGCAACCAAGGAAGAGAAGATGGAGGGGGTACTCGCGTGATCAGAAGCAACAAGCTAAGTATTACTGCAACGGTGCTCTCTTAGTGTCCAAAGCAGCAGATTGGAGGGATTCAATTTTATTTGAATTCCAAGATGGTCCTCTAAACCCTGATGAACTTCCCCTAGTATGCAGGTACTAATAATACTACTACATGCAATATAATACACACACTATGTCTATGCAAAATTAGCTAACACTTTATTTTGTCTTATTTTTTAGGGAGGTTGTAATTGAATATGTGAAACAGATGATTGAACTAAGCAAGGCACTATCAGAATTACTATCAGAGGCTTTGGGCTGAGCAGTGAGTACCTAGAAAACATAGAATGCATGAAAGCAGAAACATTGGTGTGCCACTATTACTCGGCTAGTCCTGAACCCGACTTGACCCTTGGCGCAACAAAGCATTCAGACCCATCCTCTCCAACCATACTCTTGCAAGATAATATTGGTGGCCTGCAGGTCCTCCATCAAGATCATTGGGTTGACGTTCCTCCAGTGCACGGAACATTAGTAGTCAAGATTGGTGACTATATGCAGGTAGAGACTAGTTCTGTTCAAGCAAACTGGATGTGTATGAAAACTGATTAGTGCTAAGCCTAAATGCAGAAGAATATCATACCAAAAATATCATGGATTGAACATTCTGAGATTTCACCAAATCACACCGTTTTCCTTCCTTCTCTTGAATTAGATATCCAACTTTTAAAAAATTAAAACAAAAAATCATTAGTTATAACAATATGGGAGAGGGGATTTGAACTCTAATTCTCCTCATAAAAGAGATAGAAAAAAAAATCATCGGGCTACAAGACTTGAACTAGATATCAATTTCTATTGAACTGAAAATTGCCATTCCTTGGTCAACCTCAAAACATTTATGTCCACTAAATAAACTATTGAATTCTTCACTATTTTCCTTCTTTACAAAAAAAAAAAAAAAAAAACAAACAAAACAAAACAAACAAACAAACAATAGTTACAACAATAGGAGAGTTGGGATTTAAATTTTGGTTTTCCTCATAAAAGAGTAGATAATATCACCAAGGTTAAAGACTTTTGGCATTAGATACAAACTTCTATCAAATTGAAAATTGTCATTCCTCAATCAAACTCAAAACACTTATTTCCACTAAAAAGCCCAAAGAATTCTTTTGCTGATGTTGGGTTAAAATGGATTGGCCCCGGTTAATTAATTTAACTACCCAAGTTGATTTATTAGATCAAATTACATGCAAATCGTGGAGGCATCAACAAATTACCAAATAAACTAAGTGCAATGGAAATTAAATTGACACGGTGATATGTTGATGAATGGAGGAAACCTCTCGTAAGGCAAAACCCTATTGAATGAATTTCAGGTTAGCACTCCAAGAATCCACTAATTAAGAACAAGCGATTACAAGTATAAGGAATTTTACTATTACCTTGGTCTCTCCAAAATATCAATCTACAGTTGAACCTTTGCTCCAATACCTAATTGGACTTAATCGTGTAGTAGACTTCTTTGCTTTACAAAATCTCTAATATGTGATTAACTCCTTTGCACGAATCCTAATACGTGACTAACTCTAGCAACTCGATTGATTGTTGTTGATGTAAAGTTCTTCATTTCATAAACGATGAAGATCAGGAAACACTTGGTTACAAAACCCTAAGACATACAAACGCAATAGCTTTAGACAAAGTATATGAGTTCTAGTTTTTGTTTCCGTACTTGATGACTTTTAAAATAAGCCTTATATATAACTAGGGTTGTAAAGAGAAACCCTAATCATTCAAATCATCATGGGCCGAATTTTAGATCTAAGAATTCTAAAATTGTAATTTTCGATAGATCGAGCTTGTGTCTAGTTTTTTCATCAATCCTCAATAGCAGCAAGTGTCGAGCTTGTGTCAAGCTTTAATGAAATAGCTTTTCTTCATTTGTTTCTTAGATCAAACTTCATGTCTATCAAACTTCTTGTCTTTAATGATAACATCTATTATGTTTAAACAACATACTTCTTGATATATTAAACCTAACTTAGATCTACTCAATTACAAGTAAAGTACGTTTTGTCAAAAGATTAACCAATTACATAGTAAATATGACCCTAACAACTGACATAAAAATAAATTAAAAAATATTTAACATGTGTAAAAACTATTTTTACCTTTATAAGTACAATAAATTTATGTTTAGTAATTGTTGACATAACATATAAGGACACTGTTTAACACAAAAGGCCTAAGCCGATGAGTTGAAGGCCAATTATATTATATTAATAAGTTACATTTTTCATTATTATTTAATATAAGACTTCATTCACATATGTATTCCCAATATTAATATATTGTATTAACTGTTAGGGTTTAAAGTATTTAAGAAAACTTCGTCCACACCAATTCAACTATTCTCTTTTATTTCTTCATAAATCCGTCACTTCTCACTTAATTTTAGATTTAGTTTCTATGTTGTTAAAATTAAAAATCTCACTACCAAAGGATGANTTTTATAAACTATGCTAGCAATTAATAGAATTGATGTTTAAGGCATTGCAAATTTTAATTCCTAAGTTGTTAAGTTCTCTATAGCTATTTGTATTGACGTTAATAAACTTTTGCCATTACTTTCAATTTATATCTTCACTTTTTATTATTTTATAGACGACAATTTTAAGAAATTTTTTATATAACTTATATGGAAAATATAAAAAGTTATAAAACAAAATCAATTACTTTATTCTTTTTCCATAAAATTTTTTTTAAACTATTTCCTAAATCAATGATTATAGAAAATTTGTTAACTTTTATTTATTTTAAAAATTTACATCTTTTTTCTGGAACAAGAAGAAAAAGAGAGTAATACATTATTAAGTCATCAACAACTCAAGTTCTTTCCGATTTTTGCCAGTAGATGGTCAAAAATCCAAGTTGGATAATTTCAATTTGAAGTCTGGCAGTTGGGAAATGTATACAACAGTGATTATTTAACCACAATTGATTATAATTCCACAACCGTTCCCTCATTTTGTTTGGCTAGTAGTGACTAAATGTAGCCGAAACTTATCACTATGACATTCTTTTTTTGGTTATGGTGATCTGTGAAGGGCCAACGATCAAAGGAAAAGACATATTATTAATTATATTGTAAGGTCCACAGATTTTGAAGGCCAACAATCGTAGGCATCTGATCTACCAGTTTATTCAACATAGGCATCTTGTACCCTCTTTATTTTGCTTATATGGGCACTTCCAACCCTCAAATTGTAAGTAATTCCATTTTGACAATCCAAATTCCACTACCTCTAGGATGGAACTCACTTCTAGTGTAGGAAATAAACTTGCTCCAGGAGATGAATTGGGCTATGACAGAGCCAAGGAAGTGAAGGATTTGATTAAACAAAAGCTGGAGTTAAAAGGACTAGTGGACTCTGGAGTGACCAAGGTCCCAAGGTTCCTCATCCATCCACCAGAGAGCCTTCCAATGCTATCTCCAGCCACTACGCACTTCCACGTTCCAGTGATATGTCCAAGGCTTTGAACGAAGTTGCCGAAGGATGGAGATCGTTGATCAAGTTCGTAAAGCGTCAGAAATATGGGGCTTCTTCCAGATGATTAATCATGGAATTCCAGTTAGTGTTATAGCTAGACATGTTAGAAGCTGTGCGATAATTCCTGAGCAAACAAAGGAAGAGAAGATGGAGGGGGTACTCGCGTGATCAGAAGCAACAAGCTAAGTATTACTGCAAGGTGCTCTCTTAGTGTCCAAAGCAGCAGATTGGAGGGATTCAATTTTATTTGAATTCCAAGATGGTCCTCTAAACCCTGATGAACTTCCCCTAGTATGCAGGTACTAATAATACTACTACATGCAATATAATACACACACTATGTCTATGCAAAATTAGCTAACACTTTATTTTGTCTTATTTTTT
Organism: Quercus suber; assembly: GCF_002906115.3. NCBI lineage: Eukaryota > Viridiplantae > Streptophyta > Magnoliopsida > Fagales > Fagaceae > Quercus > Quercus suber. Next base: position 1,807,793 of record NW_027069511.1, on the reverse strand, counting down.
AGGGAGGTTGTAATTGAATATGTGAAACAGATGATTGAACTAAGCAAGGCACTATCAGAATTACTATCAGAGGCTTTGGGCTGAGCAGTGAGTACCTAGAAAACATAGAATGCATGAAAGCAGAAACATTGTGTGCCACTATTACTCGCTTGTCCTGAACCCGACTTGACCCTTGGCGCAACAAAGCATTCAGACCCATCCTCTCAACCATACTCTTGCAAGATAATATTGGTGGCCTGCAGGTCCTCCATCAAGATCATTGGGTTGACGTTCCTCCAGTGCACGGAACATTAGTAGTCAAGATTGGTGACTATATGCAGGTAGAGACTAGTTCTGTTCAAGCAAACTGGATGTGTATGAAAACTGATTAGTGCTAAGCCTAAATGCAGAAGAATATCATACCAAAAATATCATGGATTGAACATTCTGAGATTTCACCAAATCACACCGTTTTCCTTCCTTCTCTTGAATTAGATATCCAAATTAAAAAATTAAAAAAAAAAATCATTAGTTATAACAATATGGGAGAGGGATTTGAACTCTAATTCTCCTCATAAAAGAGATAGAAAAATAAAATCATCGGCTACAAGACTTGAATAGATATCAATTTCTATTGAACTGAAAATTGCCATTCTTGGTCAACCTCAAAACATTTATGTCCACTAAATAAACTATTGAATTCTTCACTATTTTCCTTCTTTACAAAAAAAAAAAAAAAAAAACAAACAAAACAAAAAAACAAACAAACAATAGTTACAACAATAGGAGAGTGGGATTTAAATTTTGGTTTTCCTCATAAAAGAGTAGATAATATCACCAAGGTTAAAGACTTTTGGCATTAGATACAAACTTCTATCAAATTGAAATTGTCATTCCTCAATCAACACTCAAAACACTTATTTCCACTAAAAAGCCCAAAGAATTCTTTTGCTGATGTTGGGTTAAAATGGATTGGCCCCGGTTAATTAATTTAACTACCCAAGTTGATTTATTAGATCAAATTACATGCAAATCGTGGAGGCATCAACAAATTACCAAATAAACTAAGTGCAATGGAAATTAAATTGACACGGTGATATGTTGATGAATGGAGGAACCTCTCGTAAGGCAAAACCCTATTGAATGAATTTCAGGTTAGCACTCCAAGAATCCACTAATTAAGAACAAGCGATTACAAGTATAAGGATTTTACTATACCTGGTCTCTCCCAAAATATCAAATCTACAGTTGAACCTTTGCTCCAATACCTAATTGGACTTAATCGTGTAGTAGACTTCTTTGCTTTACAAAAATCTCTAATATGTGATTAACTCCTTTGCACGAATCTCTAATACGTGACTAACTCCAGCAACTCGATTGATTGTTGGATGTAAAGTTCTTCATTTCATAAACGATGAAGATCAGGAACAACTTGTTTTACAAAACCCTAAGACATACAAACGCAATAGCTTTAGACAAAGTATATGAGTTCTAGGTTTTTGTTTCCGTACTTGATGACTTTTAAAATAAGCCTTATATATAACTAGGGTTGTAAAGAGAAACCCTATATCATTCAACATCATGGGCCGAATTTTAGATCTAAGAATTCTAAAATTGTAATTTTCGATAGATCGAGTTGTGTCTAGTTTTTTCATTCAATCCTCAATAGGAGCAAGTGTCGAGCTTGTGTCAAGCTTTAATGAAATAGCTTTTCTTCATTTGTTTCTTGATCAAACTTCATGTCTATCAAACTTCTTGTCTTTAATGATACATCTATTATGTTTAAACAACATACTTCTTGATATATTAAACCTAACTTAGATCTACTCAATTACAAGTAAGTACGTTTTGTCAAAAGATTAACCAATTACATAGTAAATATGACCCTAACAACTGACATAAAAATAAATTAAAAAATATTTAACATGTGTAAAAACTATTTTTACCTTTATAAGTACAATAAATTATGTTTAGTAATTGTTGACATAAATATAAGGACACTGTTTAACACAAAAGGCCTAAGCCGATGAGTTGAAGGCCAATTATATTATATTAATAAGTTACATTTTTCATTATTATTTATATAATAAACTTCATTCACATATGTATTCCCAATATTAATAATTGTATTAACTGTTAGGGTTTAAAGTATTTAAGAAAACTTCGTCCACACCAATGTAAGTTTTTTTATTTATTTATTTATTTTTAATTCATATATAAGATAAAGAATCTAGAAACCCAAAAAAATGAGGAAAAAAAAATGCAAAAGTGAAGCTTAAAACTTGGAGAATGGCCGTTAAACCCCTATTCCCCTACTCTAAGAAGGTATTTCATTCTTAAGCAATAAGATATAATATGCACCATTCCTTTTGCAACGTGGACTCATTCCTTTCATGGCACATGAATTCCATGTTACTAAAATTCACTTACATTAGAGCATTCACACCCCAAATGCCAAATGCTAAATGTAAGCATTTTTTAGCATTTAAGCCCAAAATCTCAATTCCATCAGAAATTGTAAAAGCCAATTATTGCAAAAAATTTTGCAATATTGCTACAGTGCAATTCTACATGTAGAATTGCACAGTAGTTGAATAGTAAACTCTCATATTATTATTTAATTCTCTCTCTCTCTCTCTCTCTCTCTCTCTCCTACGTTTTATTAAATGCACTGTAACTAATGTGTTGTACTGTACTAGCTGATGATGATTTTAGGATATATTATTTTATTGTGTAGAAATATTATTTTAATGTATTGTATTGTAAAATAAAAGTTGGCATGCTGGAGTATTGTAAAATGGTATTGTATAACTGATAAAGTAGTTTTTTGGGATTGTAAAATAGAATAGAATGACATTTTCGGGGTGTGAATGCTCTTAGGTAATATAATAGAGGCAAATACTCTTCTTGAATACTTCTACTATTTTTATAGTATAATCCATTTTGCGTCACAATCATGTTCTGTTTTCTAAAACAATTGTAGCTAATCACAAACGACAAGTTCAGAAGTGTGGAGCATAGGGTACTGGTTGGACGTATTGGGCCTAGAGTTTCAGTTGTATGCTTTTTCCATCCAATTCTTGCACGAAAAATTGGGTTGATAAAGGAGTTTTTATCTGACAGCAACCTGACCATATATAGGGAAACTCAGAGTTCGTTTGGTATGTGATTTTGAGCAATAATTTTTAGTTTTTAAATAACATTACACGTATTTTTTCTTTTTTTACTCACATGTATTTCTAAAAAATACAACCAACATTATTAAAACGATGTTACCAAAAGAGCCCTTATATTAGTGAATACATTGCTCACTATACATCAAAGGGATTGGATGACAACTTAACCCTTAACTCATTTTAAACTTTTATAACCTATATTGGCAACTCAACCCTTAAGTTGATGGATTCTCTTAAGCAATTTGTATTGAAGTAAGTTGATAAACTTTTGGTAGTACTATATATCTATTTCTATCTTTACTTTATTTTACATTATTATTATTTTACATCTCGTTTCTAGAAGAAGAAAAAAGAAATTAATATATTTAAGTCATCAAAACATACAAGTTCCTTCTTATATGCACCAGATGGTCAAAAATCCAAGTTGGATAATATATATATATATATATATATAGGCATAAATGCTCTTTTCGTCCCTACATTTTGGTCCTACATTTCTATTTTACCATTTAGTCTAATAATCAAT
>NW_027069511.1:1688102-1800553 GCF_002906115.3 Quercus suber | reverse complement strand
GGGGTTTTTTTTTTTTTTTTTTTTTTTTTTTTTTTTTTTTTTTTTCATATTTGCTTGTTCTGATTCAACTTTATTTTAAGAATTGGGTTTTGTTTTGTGTTTGGATTATGTGAGAAACGGAGATAATGAGAGAAAAAAAAAATCCGGAGGTGAGAGAAATAATTGATATAAAAGTAGCTGGGATAATTTTTTAATGTAAGAAATTCGATTGATAATGAACAGTAGCTCATCGGACTTGATGGGCTACTATTCATGAGCCAAAAAAAATTCATGTTTGCCGAGTTTGCTGGAGCATAAACAGTGCACAGATTCTTCAAATTTTAGCTAATATACCCGGATGGCTACACTACTGGAGATGCTCTTAGGTAGGTCATACACAGTTTGAGGTTAAAAATGGACTGCAAAACTTCACTGTGGACTTGGAAAAAAGATATTGTAGTTACAGGAAATGGGATACAACTGGCATACCATGTGCCCATGCAATTTCCTACATATTCTTCAATAGGCAAGATGCTGAGTAGTATGTGCACAGCTGTTTTCATATCTCCAAATATAAGGCCTGTTATGAGCTAGTAATTGCACCTATCAATGGCCAGAATATGTGGAGGCCCAGTGGTGTCCAACCTGTTTAACCTCCTATCAAAAGAAGACCACCTGGCAAGCCCAAAAAGAAGAGAGCAAGGGAGGCTGGTGAACCAGCAGGTAGGAGAGCTAGTATCTCCAAACAATGGAGGACCTGTGGTAAAATAGGACACAATAAAAGAAGTTGCAAGGGTGAGATTGGAGGAAACTCTTCCCTACCAGGCACCACAAACAGAACTAGTGCAGCTAATAAGGTAACATTCTATAGGATTCTGTCAAGTAAATGTGTGAGAGTTTTTACATATTACATGTCAATAAATGTGGATTTCTTGTTTGTAGACTAACAAATGCAGAAACTATTCCAACATCAATCAGCTAACAGGACAAGCTCAAGCTTAACCAAGCTCAGCCACCCCATTTGCACCATCTCAGCCATGGACAAGCTCTCCCAGTCCACCATGCACACCATCACTCCTGGTGCACCAACTCAGCCATGGACAAGCTCTCGCAGTGCATTGCCATTATTGCATTCCAACATGCACACTTTCAGTCCATGTACAACATACCAAACTAGCATGCACTTCTCATCTAGTCCAAGTGAACCTTACTAGACCAACATGCACTTCTCATCCAGCCTAAGTACACCATACCAGTACAACATGCACAACACTGCCACACCTTTTCCACCACCTTAGTTCAGCATGCACAGCTCTAGTCCAAGTGCACACCAGACCCCCACAGGATCATCCAATCTAGTTCAGTCCAACTCCAATCCAATTGCACCACCCAACTGTCTAATTCCAAGACTGAGGAGGAAAAGGATGGTCACATCAGAGACTTTGAATGCTTCCAAGAATGCATCTAGATACATGGGGGCTATCAAGTTTGCTGGGAGTCAGTCATCAACGCATGCTCCAAGAAAAAATGAATAGCTTGTTGTTTTATATCTTTTGATGAATGACTTGTGTTTTGTATAATTATAGCCAAGCCCTTATTTTGTATAACTGGTATTAGTTAAACAATGCCCTGCTATTTGGGTTGATATTGGCATTGAACAATGCCCTGCTGTTTGGGTTAAGATTGGCAGTTGAACAATGCCCTTTTGATATTTAAACATACTTTTTTTTTTTTTTATGATAACTATGAAGATGTTTGGGTTAAGTTTGGCAGTATGTTAATTAAGATGTTTGGATTTCAAGATTGAGTTCGTTGTTTCCTTTTGTCTTGTTTTATATGTGTAGTATAGTGCTTTCTTGGAGTATGTTATCTGTTAATACCAGTTTCATTTGTTCCAACACTTGGAAATCTGCTACTAGGTTCAACAGGGCTATTTCCAATCCACACATCCACACATTGAATGAGAAAGGTATTCATTTATTTCTCAACAGATAGAGTACAAAATAAGCAGCAGGTGTGTCATTGCTAATAACTAATCTTGCCAAAATAGAGCACACTGCCAACCCTCCATACATAAACACTGCAACCCTCCATACATAAACACTGCAATCCTACATGCCTTACCAAGTACAACAACCCACACAAGTTATTTCCACCCCCTACCTAAACAAACATAAAACTGCAAATATCACCACTAACAATGCCACAACTACAACTAAAAACTTCTCTCTCTTCTTGTAGTTTGCAAGCTCAGCCTCTAGTTTGATGATCCTTTGCCTTTGTTGTGGGATAAGCACCTTACCACGTTGACATATCTCATCATCACGCCATTAGAAGAACCTACACTTTTGCCTTACCTGAAACGTAGATAATACTCCGAAAAATGAAAAATGGAAATCCATTAACTAAAACCCACTCAAACAACTTACTAAAATTGACAAACCCAGTAGTTTGGACAACCATAGAACCTTCTGCCAGGATTGTCTTCAGTCCAGCCATAACTAGGACAGGGTTTTATCATAGTAGCACGTCATTGGTGCTCTTCTCCTCACACTGAAACTTGTTGAACATTTTGCTTCCATTGGGCTTCGAAGATTATTTGTTTTGATTGTAGTTTGGGGAGATGAGGATTAGCTGTGTGGGTGGAGGTCGAAGCTCGAATTTTGGGAGTTTAGGGTTTCTGGTACTGATTTGAGAGATTTTGGGTTTCTGGTACTGATTTGTGGTTGTAGCGAGGGTCACATGTGAATAAAGGGGTGAGAAACACATGTGGCATGGGTGACGAGAGCCACAGTGTATTTTTATTAATATTTTAATAAGTCCATTAGCCACGTCAGCTATTTCCATCTAGTGGCTGACAAAAAGGACTAAAATAACAAGCGTTAATTGGATTTGGGACTAAAAGTGGTAAAATACAAATGTAGGGACCAAAATAGAAATAACCCCAAAATGTAGGGACGAAAAGAGCATTTATGTCTATATATATATATATATATATAAATTGTTGAATAAGAACAGGGGTCTCACTCTATAGTATGGATTCATCAACTTCACAACATGTGATAGTAATTGGTAATATTATGGGTCTATTTGGGATTCGCCTATTTTACTAAAACTTTTTTTTTTTTTTGCTGAAAATACTATAGATAAAGATAAAAGTTAGCTAAAATAGTACAATAGAACCCATGAATAGTATCAAAAAGTACAGTGGAATTTATGAATAGTAGCAAAAATAAGTTGAATAGTAAAATTAGTTGGCAAAAATAATTTTTACCAAACACACACTACGCATGAGTTTGGGTACCGATGAGTGGCGCGTTTCCAACATTTGTGTTTTTGGCTGGGTCTCATGGCAATGATCATGACCCAGCCAAAAACACAAAAACACGCATACCAATGCATTTTTGAGTCCCACGACACTATTTACACATTTAAAAATTATTTTGTTATAATGTTTTCAGCAATATGTTTTCAGTTTTTAGCAAATAAAGGGTATCCAAATCCACCCTACGTGTGCTTTTAGCTCCAGTTTAAAAAGTCAACTTTTTTTACTATTTAGCTTATTTTTGCTACTATTCATGGTCCCATTGCACTTTTTAATACTATTTATGTGTCTCACTGTACTATTTCAGTTAACTTTTACCTTTATCTATAGTACTTTCGACAAAAAATTTTCAATTTTAACAAAATAAGCGGATTCCAAATAGACTTTACATGTGTCACAAGAACTTTGATGGGACTATCATTGTGGATACAATACATTCATTGAAACTCTCTGCTCAACTTTTTATCAAGTATGACCACTCCTGTAAAGCAATATGAGTAATACATTCATTGAAACTCTCTGCTCAACTTTTTATCAAGTATGACCACTCCTGTAAAGCAATATGAGTACTAGTACCATTAAGCCACACCCTACTGTGCAAGTTGGATAAAATCAATTTTACGTCTAGCAATTGGGAAACGTATATGTAATGCTCAATTTCTCCACGTACAACAGTGATTATTTTCCCATGTCATTATAATTTCACAAAGAGTCGAGTAATTATCTATAACCACTGCCTCAAATAATTAAAAATTCAATTTCATCGCAGTTGACCACCCCTTCCCCAGCTGCTGCTTCTTCTTCCATGTCTTCATGCATGTTGCCTCTTTGTCCATGTTCTTCTTCTTCTTCTTCTTTAGTTTGCTATTTTTCTTTTTGGAATTTCCTTGTTTTGTCCGCCATGTGAATTCCTAGTTAATGAAGACCCGTTGACAGTAGGGGGGACCATGGCCTCCTCCCAAAAATGTGTAAAAAATTATCTATAGTAGGTAAAATAGTAAAAGTTAAGCCTCCAATTTGCTACCCGTCTATTTTCTTTCCAATTTGCTTAATTACTTGCATCTTTTTTAGTCTTTCTGGATCTACTCCCCCTAAATGTTAGCCACAAGCCTACCATTTTTAATAACTTTTATTGCTAGCTTCCTTCAAAAAGTTTTTTTTTTTTTTTTTTTAATGAATTGAAAATTTTATTCATAAGCAAATGCCAAACTTTTGTTGATAACCTTTTACTGTTTCAATTTACATTTTCCTTATTCTACTTACTGGCCATCCAATATACTCTACGTCTAATAAGGTGCTCTCATGTTCTCACAATAAATTCTGTAGGGATGATAGGCTCAGTAATATATATTGGGTCGGGGACTCGGTCCGAGAATGCCTAGTAATCCAAGGACAGTTAAATGCGTTAGTGAATGAAGAAAGGGGTGTTTGGTCATAAGAGTCCAGTAAGGTGGTCCAAGGAGCACAGCAGAGGTTCGAAGGTGTGGTCTACCATTCAAGGCAACATTCCTATGAAATATCTAAGAGAAAATTGCTACTACCACATAAAATGCTTTGTAGCTAACTCTCTGACCGTATTAATGAGGAAGTAATACCTGAATTGTGATTTTCAGCCTTATAGCTACTTCCAAAAACTTTAGAAAGGTGCTGATGGGACAAGGATCACACCAGTAACCTAGTCTACACATGGAGGGTGAAGATGAAATAAGAAGGGAGTATAAAAGAGAAAGAACACCCTGAGGGAAAGGGGGAAAAAGAAAGGGAGAAAAAGATTGTAGAAAAAGATTGTAAGAACAAGAATTAGAATTGTAACCATATCCAAAAGAAATATATACCAGAACCAATCTCCTCGAATTAAGCCAATTACAATTTTCTTTGAATTAAACTATTTTATCTTTGTTTTCTTATCATCTAAGCCAACTATAATTGCTGCATGATTCATTAGAACCTAGTTTTCAAACCCATTTTCTACAAATTCATTGTATTGGACTCTTTGGGCCTAAATCCTTTAACTCTTTGGGTTGAGGAACCGAATCTTGGTCTTACAAATTCTATTCAATCTTTCTACTCTCCCATCCTATGCTTTGAGTCTCTGACGACATACTACATTGTCATTCATCTCCTCTTTCTTTATCTTTATTTATTTATTTATTATTATTTATTAATAGAAAGCTTTTTTATTTGAAACTAAGGTAAAATGGTCTTAAAATATTGGGAGGTACAAAATTCTTATTATCCTTCTGCAATTCTATTTTAGTTCAATTTTTATTTATTTATCTTATGATTTATGATTTTTTTTCCTTTAATTCATTAAACTGATTGATAGACTTTATTCATTATTTTTATCTAGAATTTCATATTAACTTCTAGTCAAAGAAGTAAAATACAAGCTCGATTGGGTATGACAAATGCAACTAGTACAAGATTACAACATAAAAATTCGTAGTCCAATTTATGGTACCACAAATCTTATTTGAAAAATCTCATACACATGCCAAAACTAATAAATTTGTTTTTTGTTTTTGACATTTGGAAACATAGTCTTGAAATTGATGTTTGAAATTCATTAGTGTAGTGATGAGTGAATTAGACATACATACATAGATATTGTGAATCAATATGATCATTTAGTCTTGACACCCCTCCTTCTCCAAACAACAATTTTTGGCTCCACCCTTGCTAGTGGATAAGGCTTTGTTTGGTTGGGAGATAGAGTATGGGGAGGGGAAGAAAAAGTGGATGAGATAGAAGAGATTTTAGTTCTCTCCCACTGTATTTGGTTGGGGGTAGAAAAGTGGAGGAATGAAAAACCCTTTTATTTGGTTGCGAAAAAAAAATGAGATGATAGAAATTATAGTTTGTATAAATTTACCTACATGACCCTTTTTTAGATTAAAAAAAAAATTGAACATTATATTTTTATTAAGAAATTGTATACAAATGGGCACTTCATTGAGAGAGAGAGAGAGAGATAGAGCGCGAGAGAGACCCAAAACGTGTAGATGAGGAAAACAAAGATGGACCCAAAAAAAAAAAAAAAAGAAGATGAAAACCAAAAGAGGAAAATAACAAAAAACAAAAGAAAAAGAGCCGTTGTAGGAGGACATTTTCGTCCAAAACACCTATTAATTTTTGGCCCATTTTCTCTCTTATTTTCTCCTCAATATAGGGAGATGATGTCTTGGTGAGTTAGGGAGAAAACTCTATGGTCCCAACATAATCCCTCCTATTTTCCTCCCTCAACTAGACACCCTCCCTCTTATACCTTTTTCTCCTCCACTTTTCATTTCCCCCCCCCCCCCCCCCCCCCCCTTTTCCATCCCTAATTTTCACCCCAGACTAAACATACTCTGAGGTGGCATTTGATATGGGAAATTCTTGGAAAATTTAATGCTTGGCAATCTGGATATCTGAGAATGTAACTTTTCTATGTTTGGTTCGATTTGAAATCTAATAAAATTTGTGAGAATATGAGAGATGCTTCTATTTGGTTTATTTCTAAAAATCTTATAAATTTATTTTTTCCAAAATACCATTTGCTTCATAAATACAACATCAAATCTCTTCTTTTTTTTTTTTTTTTCTTTTTCTTTTTTAAATAAAATTTTCCTCCAAATAAATTACAAGAAATAAAATATAAACTATAAATCATGAAAAATTCAATTAAAAAAAAGTATAACATTTTTTAAATGAAATGCATAATAAAAAATTATTTAAATTGTTAATTTATAATAATAATTTCATTTGATTCTTATTGGTAAAAGAGTTGGGAGAATAGATAAAATTGTCAATTTATACAATATATAACTTTATCTTGGCGTAAAAATGTGAGTATTTACTTTTTTTTTTAATGGAATCTATAGTCCCAAAAAAGGGGGTATTGTCGTATTGAGAGAAAATATATAGATTCTTAGAGTCTGTTTGGTAAGAGTATTTAAATATAATTTTTTGTTTTGCAATCCATAAAATGGGGGATCTCACATTTGATTTTTTTTTTTTTTTGGCTAATATTTTCTAAATATAGTTTTCAAAGAGAGAAATGTTATGTTCACAATATTTTCATAATAAATCCTACGTGGCAAGTTGTTATGAGTTGTTATTAGTAGAGTAGAAAAGTAATTTCAGTGATAGGTTCAAATTATAACCAATAACAACTAACCACCTATGATTTGTTATAAAAATGTAGTGAATGTAGCACATCTCTTTCAAAAAACTATATCCTATTTTTCTGATTTAGAATAAGATTTTGAAAACGGCTAAAGGGGTGTTTTTAGAATACATAATTTTTTTTAATGACATAATTGTAAATAAATTGAAAACAGTAGACCCTACATATTTGTCTAAACTCTTTTATCTCTTAAATTAATGAGCTTATCTTTATCATAAAAAGAATTTGTACAATTCAAATTTGAAACTTATCATTAGAAAAAAAAAAGTACATGATGAGCCCTTATCATTATCCAAAAACAAAAAAACAAAAAAAAAAGGTAATATTTTTTACACGTTACTTTTTGTAAATATATATATATTTTTTTAAATCTCAAAAGTAGAAATGGTCTCCCAAATAATTACAATTATTTTTTGTTTTTAATATTTTGAAAATTGTTCTTAAAAGTGGGAGTCAAACATGTATAATATAAAAATTATCTAAAAAATAGTTTCAAGTTTAATTGTTTAGAAATTGTTTTTATACTATTTTGAAAACAAAAACAAAAATCCTCTTACTAATCAGGTCCTTAGCGTATGATTCTCTATTGTAATTTGCAACCAAATGTGAAACTTTTTCAACACTTATAACTCCTAAGAATCTTAAAATATTACCCCTCATTAAATGGTACAGAAATGATGTAAACGTTTTTTCTATAATCCCACTTCCCACCTACGTGAAAAACTGTGGTGAATAAATTAGAGAAACTAAAAACTTCTCAAAACTTAGTGAGTTTATCTCTACTTAAATATCAGGCCACGTGGTCATCTTGCACGTGATCTTCTTGCATCTTGAGTTATTACTATTATTGTTATTAGGTGAATCTTTTATTTATACATTATAAAAAGGATATTAGTTGCTCTGTCTGAGCACATAGTTGTTTTTAAAGATAACTAGTTTGGGATTATAAAATGTAGTGGTTAAGGTAAATTTTAGAATTCATTTATAACACTTAAAAGTGCTTAAAAAAAAGAGACAATAATTTTGGAAAAATCTTATCTTTTAAAAAAAAAAAAAAAAATTTTGTTTTATTATACAAGATAGAAATTTTACTTTAACTTATTTTAAGTGTATATGTATGTGAAGCTCCTTGCTAAATACTTAAATTCCGGCCCTTACCTCCATACTCACAAGCACTTATACTTATTAAGATGGCTTCTCACACAATGTAATAATTCTTTCATCTTTCCTAGCACAGAAACAACACAATATAATATGAGTAAGGCCATGGCCCATATGTTAGATATACAACGAGGACGGTGTAAAATCTTCTTCTTCTTTTTTTTTCTTTTCTTTTTTTTCCTAATCATATTATTTGCACAAGACAGATAAGAAAAACTTTAATTAAAATTCTAAGATTATAAAATATTCCACCTAAAAAACTGTGTAGCCAAGAACAATTGTGTACAAGGAGAAAGTCGGCTGCCTACCAACAAAAAAAAACCAAGGGAGGAGAATTACTCATAGAAACTGGTGACTTGGCCTTTAAGCCATTTTTCGATTTTAGAAAGCTTTCTTTTGGGGTCACTAAACCTACCTTAAAACCAATACATAATAAAAATTGAGATTAGAAATTGGGATTCCTTAATAAAGAAAATGACATAACAACAGGACAATCTTGTAAAGCCTTAAAAAAGTTTATAATTTAGAATACCCAGATGATAAAATGTAATTTTAATTCCAGTGGTATCAATAAAGAGTAAGGAAAAACACTCATTTTTATTAGTTATCAAGAAATTACATATAGAAACAATGTCATGCATGATAAAAATTATTAATTTTTCATTACCTGTCAATCCTAAGCATTTGGCAGGAGTGATATAATTCATCACAAACAACAAAGATATACGCAATAAGGAGGCTTTTACTAGATTCATTAGTCCAGATGGTACCTCCCTATTTGTGTGAAGATTATTTGATATTTCCCTTACATCTTACCAAACGTGACTAACATAAATTTCGGCACGCAAGCAGTGCGCAATAGGACGACTTTGGCATCATTTGAATATTAATTTATTCAACAATAAGTAAAAGTTATTCCTTACTTATCAAAAAAAAAAAAAAAAAGGAGTAAATTTATTCCAAATACACAGCCCAAATTGTGTCCACATTATATTGTTGTGGATGTTCATGGCTGGAGTTTGTTTGTCTTTTGAGTACTGTTTTTGTATTCGTCCTAATTTTTTGGAAACCAAACTATCAACTATAGAAAGTTTCACCATTCTTAGTGGCATAGCTAGGATTTTAGTTTAGGGAGGGTAAGATTAAAAGAAAATATTTTTAAAAAATAACCTAAACAATAGTAATCGATATTAATGATAAAATAAATAAATTATTGTAATTATCACACATAATCTAATATAAAAGCAAACTATAATTTATTTATTTTTTGTACCTACTTTGATTTACTCAGCAGCACTCGACAATTTTTATATTTTGAAATCTTTACATGATTTCTTCATTCCCATTAATTACTCTTGATTTACACTCAGGATTCTCCATAATCTTAATTTAACTACAAGTATATTTACATATAACTAAAATAAAGAAACAAAATGAACCAATTCCTAGTTACTAACAATCATAGTATGAAATTAATCTAAATATATAAAGTTTAAACATTTAATTTGATTCCATGAAATAAAATTGAAAAATAATTCAATATAAAAGTCTTAAGAGTACAATAATATACTTGTAAAGTTATATAGTGTTGATTGCTTTCAATAAATCTATAGCAATAATTCTAGGACTACACCCTTTCTCAAACCCTTTATTACAACTATCTTATGTGGTTTACTATGAGTAATGAAGAATGAGAAATGTTAACAAATGCCCTAAAGACAATGGTTTATGAACTATTTCTAAAAATATTTTATGAGAAAATGGTAAAGAAACTAAATTAAATTTGTTGACACCATTTTATATTTCCAATGAAAGTGGTGTTAAAAAACTTTCCTAATATAACTTATGAACAATTTCCCTAAGAGCATTCCTTAACATGACCAAAGAAGAAAAAAAGTGGTAGATCCATGCAATCTCTAGAATTGATACAAGGAAAAAAGTTGCCATACTTGACCCATGAGAATTTGGAAAGGAATTAATTAGGATGAGGGGAGAAAAAAGAGTAATGCTCGAGACACATAAAATTACATAACTTGTGCCACAGTTCACCCACATGGTGAGTTGTGAGTGATAGTTTGGTAGAGGTGTGATAGTGGGTCCATGTGGGGACACACCTTTACCACTCACAACTCGCCATGTTAGCAAGTTGTGGTACAAGTTGTGTAATTTTATGTATTCCTAGCATTACTCAAGGAAAAAAAAAAAAAAAAGTGGCATGTACGGGCCAGTGGTGTGGTAAAAATGTGTGGCAACAACTAAAGTGACTTATTTATTTATTTATGGCTTTTGTTAACGGGTGCTGGACAACACTCGTTAAGTCTGCATGATTTTACTAAATTAGCTCTACTTTAATTGGAAAATCAAGAAAAACAACAACACATTAATGATGCGTGTTAGGCAACATAAAAAACAACAAATATTACAGGATTTTACTTAAATACCCTTTCAACCATTTTTACCATCTCCTTTTTATCTCTCCTCCATCCTTTGGTTTCTTCATTCATCCTTATCTTTTGATTTTTATTTCCCCCTTTCTTATGAGCTGGTATATGGTGTACCCAGTTAGTGGGTCCTACACATTGTTGGGCCCGCCTATGTGTGAGAGACCCAACATATATGCCAGGTACAACATATAATTTTCACTTTCCTACACGACTGTGTTAGGCGCAACATGAAGGTAATGTCAACCATTTGTTATTTATTTATTTATTTGTTTATTTATTTATTTATTATTATTATTATTATTGAAAGTTCAAAATGGGTATGAAATACCCTTGAACATTTAGACCCCAAATTACAAAAATATCAATTCAAGTTTTATATCAAACAATTAATGTGCGGAACATGATAACAAGCTTATAACAGAATTGATAAACAATCTAGGCCAAATATAAACACATCCACAGTAGTAAATATAAGGCAAAGATAAAGGGAAGGAAGATGCAAACACACGGACAACACACGATGTGTTATCGAAGAGGAAACCGAAGTCCTCGGCGTAAAACCTCTTTGCCGCCCTCCAAGCGGTCAATAATCTACTAGAAAATGTAGTTGGGATACACGAACAGCAATAGACCCTCCAAGCCTAATCTACCCAGGTACCTAAGCCCTCCAAGCTTCTTGCTCCAACGAGGTTGCACCGAACCTTTTTCTTCTCTAGCTTACCGGATTCCGCTATAGCCCATAGCATCAACCAATATGAATTGGTCCCTTCCTAACTGCTTTCCAAAGCACCAAATAAACCTTCTCACAGATATGAGTATGGTGAGAAAAGGATTTGGTCAATAGCCTCTCAAGGATTTATCAATGGAGAGGAAGAGAGTAGAGGAATTTATAGAGACTCTAAGGTAAAGATTGGGGATGAGGCAATCTTGTTTTTCTCTAGGGTTTCTCTCACAAAAATTCTCTCTAGAAGCTCTCTTAAAATGATGGGTATAAGGGTGTATATATAGTAGGGTGAGAAGGGAATGCAAAACATCAGTTTTTGCCAAACAGGGCAAGTTGGCGACTTGGTCTCGCGGCTTGTCCAAGTCGCGAGTTCAAGTCACGACGTAACGGCCTGGCCAGTCTGGAACTTTTGTCCTGTAGCGTGACAGCTGGTGCGACCCTTCAGCTTCCCAGTGTGCCTCTCACGTGCCAGCCTTTGGCGGCTTGCCAGTCGCGATCCACCCGCGAGCCCTAGCCGCGAGCCTCTGTTTTTCTTACACACTCTTGAGCTTTTCTTCACATCTTCTCACACACTACCCTTACAATTTTCCCACCTAAATACAGGGTTGCTAAGTGCTAAATTACAAGCAAATTGGTCACGGAATAAAGCCAATTAAATGGTTGATTAAATTCAACCTTACAATTATTATTATTATTATTATTATTATTATTATTATTATTATGCTTTAGCCTCCAAAAAAATAACTTTTTAAAAAAGAAATAAGACTCCTAAATTCAAATATTCATGAGATGGAACATTTAAAGAAAAAATTTATCTAAAAAAAATAAGAATACATAGATAAAATTAGTGGCATAGTAAAATAATTAAAAAAATTCAAAATAAACTTATATATTTAATCTCTTATAAACATACATGGCTCTGGTTGGATTGGGTCGACTGGTTATACTTATATATGTTCAATCTCTTGTAAGCACTCTCTTTTCAATATATATTATTAAAATTCACATCATATGCCTAAATATATTCCAATTTCTAGATTCATCAAAACCAATTCTCAAAAATAAATCAAACTTAAAATTAAAATAAGAGTAACAAAATAAACTTAAAAATGTGGTGGGTTGCTTTGAGTTAAACGAATTGAAAAAATTATCAATTCAAACTTGACACAACTTAAGACTTAAATTACATCATTCCTATATATTTCTTTTACTTTGTCTTTAAATTGTAACTGGGAAAAAGAATCTTGCATTTTCTCTTATTTATGTTCATTTGTTTAACAAATAAAGCCAAATTAAGCCAAATTTAAGCTTGACTATTAAACGAGCTAAGCTCAAACATAATAATATATCTGTGAATAAGCTTGTGAACATAATAAAAGTTTTATAGTTTATTATAACTAATAATTTCATTTGTAGTAAAATTCATTGATTTGTGAAGGGGTAAAAATAGGTAGTTAATGGTTTTACTATATATGAGAAAGGCTAAAGTGTAAAATATACCCCTAAAATTTGGGTTCTTTTAATTTTTCTCACTAAAGTAGGGCTACTTAAGTAAGACGACTAAGACTGGGCATTTTTAGGATTGTAAGTAGGATTGGTAAAATCTAACTGATTCTACATTCATGAAAGATCCTACTAAAAACCCAAATTTGCTTTAGGTTGGTTTAAAAAAAAAAAAAAAAAAAAAAAACCCAATCAACCTAATGGATAGAAATAATCCAATGGGCCTTAAACAATGTTGAAGTGTTGAAAATACCTCTATGTAAACTAAAAATATCAAAAACAAATTTCACTTTAAATTGCAAACTTATTCCATATAGTCTTAGTTATGTGGGATCAAAAAATGATTATCTTCCTAAGTANGGATAGAAATAATCCAATGGGCCTTAAACAATGTTGAAGTGTTGAAAATACCTCTATGTAAACTAAAAATATCAAAAACAAATTTCACTTTAAATTGCAAACTTATTCCATATAGTCTTAGTTATGTGGGATCAAAAAATGATTATCTTCCTAAGTATTTATTTATTATATGTTTATATTGTTAGAAATGAGATAATTGTATTCTTTTGAGCTTAGCTATTGTGTGTCACTATAAAATAAGCATTTAAATTTACTGATTTGTTTCATTAGGATAGATGCATCAATTGATGGAGTAAGAATTAAATATTTTTTATGCAATTTTTTTTATATAAATAAATTCATAATTTATATGATTATTTAACAAGCAAAGGCATTACTAGTGTTTTTTTTTTCCTCTCTCTCTCTCTCTCTCTCTCTCTCTAAAAAATGTATGATCTTACTAGCCACAATTCCACCAACCTCCCATAATCCTATTTAGGATTCCAATTTTGACAACATTTCCTAGCATGTCCATGACATTTGGGGTTTAAATCCTCTCTCAACCAAATCAATTACATTTTTGCCCCTCTTTTTTTAATGTTGAAAATGGACATCTTAGGTAACTGTTGGCATTTGACTTTGTTTCAACCAACTTAATAATATTTTCTTATTTTTTGGTTCACATTATTCATAACTTTTTTATTTTCCTTTTCTTCTTCTTTTTTTCACCCCACCTTTTGTCTTTTTCATCTTTTTATTTTTATGTTTCTTTTATTAAGTGTTCGTTCACTTCATTGTTTTGGGGTTTTTTGTGTGTGTGTGTGTGTGTGGGCGCGCGCGCTCATCTCACAACTAAAAACCTATAAATAATAATTTAAATTTAATATTAGGAATATAATCAAAATTATTCATAATCTAAAATTAAGAAACTAATACAAATCATAAATTAAGATTTAAATGTAGAAAAAGAACAAAGAATTACTTGTTTGTTTCCTCTATCACTTTGAGAGATGAAAGTGTGAGTATGTAATGAAATCCATAACTAATTATTGTAGAAGAGAAAAAATGAGCCGAATTCATGAATTTAAGTATGCATGAGAGAAGTTTTTATTAATTTTTTGAAGTTAAAAAAAATAACTTAAACAAAATGAAAAAAATAATAATGAAGAAAGTATTGTTATCGGCATTAATAATTACCATAGGATTTAAGCATTCACATATGGGAGTAAACTTTACTCCAAATATATACAGGTAGAGTTCTACTTGATATAGAATTTAAATCCTATTAGAATTAAGATTTCTAATCAAGGTGTTTTGTTGCTATCCCATAATAAAAAAAAAAAGGGAATAAAAAAAGTTCAAACAAATAGAAATAAGGAAACATTGATGTAGATACATTATTTACCATTTTTTTTTTTACTTCATCCAAAAAATAGTTTGGTAAATCAGTATGAATAGATAAACTTGGGTTGTTGCTTTTTTTTTTTCTTTTCTTTTATTTATTTATTTTTCTAATGAACTGTATACTTGTGTAGTAATATAATTTAAGTAAAAGTAAATAGTAAAGAATCTGGATTGTAATATAAAGATTTTTAGTTTTAGAAATTATAGATAAATTAATATAAAGGATTAAATGAAGAATTTGAATTGTAATCAAATTAAATTTTATCAACTTAGAAATTATAGAAGAAGATAAGGAAAAATATATATATATATATATATATATATATATATATATATATTATTAAATCTAACAAATTTTTTGCAATTTAGTTAAGCCATTTAGCACAACCATAGCTTCTAAGCCTAACTTTTATTATATAGTATAATATATATATATATATATATATATATTCCTTTTTTTTTTCTTTTCAATTTCATGAATAATTGAATTTGGAATATCTAATTGACCACTTTAAATATATTATAAAATTTGTTATGAAAAACTGTTTTCATTATATTTTTGTTTCAAAAATAATGGGAGCCTAGTATTACCCTTTAAAAAAGAAAAAGAAAAAAAAGAAACAGGAACATCTACTCCTCTAGAAGGACAAAAAAAAAGGTTAATGACTCTAGAGATAAAGGCATAAAGCTAATCAGTTTTAGATGAAGGTATTGAAAAAAATTAATGGGTATTTTGGTCTGATTACAAAATAACTTGATTTTTCCAACAAAGTTGACACAGGGCTAACACATAGTCAGTTTTTTCCTACTACCCATAAAATATGAGTATTTTATTGTAATTTAATACCACGTTAAAGGGTGCTGTACAGTACTTATTAACAGGACCCTTTATTTATTTATAATTTTTTTTAGGAATGTGGCAAAAGTGAGTTTATTTATTTATTTTTTAGGAACGTAGCGCCTAATTTTTAGATGTTAGGCAGGTTGTAGGTTTTGTTTTTATGTTTTTCTTCTTTCCAAGGTCATGAGTGGATTGTTTAGTTACAGCGGGAATGGTTATTTGTTTTTCTTGTGTCAAAAGGGACAAGACTTTAAGGTTCTATTTGGTTGGGAATAGAAAAGTATGAGAATAGAAAATGGGGAGGGGATGGAAAAATGGGAAGATAGAAAAAAAATTTAGTTTTCCCTCATGTTTGGCTAGAATGGTGGAAAAGTGGAGTGATGAAAACTCTTTTGTTTGGTTAAAAAGAAAAATGAGAGAATAGAAAAAGTAGGTTGTATAATATATATATATATATATATATTATATCTTATTAGGAAAAAATATAAAACGAAAGTTGAGGTAAAAATAATAAAGACAAAGGAGTAACTTAAAATGGAAAAAAGGAGGAAAAAAATCAACCTCAAATGCTATGTGAGGGAGGATTGGGGGTAGATGGGTAATTCCATCAACCCATCTCCCTGCCTCCCCTCTAATTTTCCCTCCATTACCAAATAAGTCAAAAATGTGTGAAAATAAAAAAGGGAATAAAGAAATTCATTCAAGCCAAAATTGGAAAAATCCCAATATGGAGAAACATCTTGCACTATCTCAATATTTTTGTCATAGCTTCTTACATAGATGTTCGATTTACCAAATTCTTGCGGCCATAGAAAGAAGTCTTAGAGATCTAAAACTTTTTAGTTTACCACAAATTCCAAAAAAAAAAAAAAACATTGAATATTAAGAACTCACTTCCTTAATTTGAGAGATTTTCTCTTTTTCCTTTTGAGGAGACTGAGCTTATAGAGGAGAAAAAAACCCCAGAACATTTTTCACCTTTAAAAAAAAATTGTTTTAGACATTTAGCATTGTTTTTATGGATTTATTTTGCATAACTATGTGTGACTAAATCTCTAGCTAGGATTAGAGGTTAAAACTAATATTTTTATCATGTGTTCTTGGGATTATCTATGTGCTTTCTATGGATTGATGATTAAATTTTGAAATTGATTTACTATATGGAATCATTGCATATGGAAATGTTCTTAAGATTTAATATGATTTTTTTTTTTAATAAATATCAATTGCTTGAACTCCTTGATTCGTCATGATTTAAGAATATACAGAATGCTTAATCTCCATTGTATCATGTCAATTGAATGATTTGCTCAATCACTCATATTCAATCTACTTTACACCTTGTTTGAGTATTTTTATGTTTTATCATCTGATTAGGTGAATTGGCTCTTTACCCTAATTGAGTTAAAAATAATCTAAGTTCATATGATAAAATAGTATGTGCATCCTTAAATCGCTAGTGTTTTTCTCCATTAATTTCTCTTAAATTTATTTTGCTAGTTTCAATATTATCTTGCTCCATCTTTGGGTGGTAAAACAATATATATATATATATATATATAGGGCTGGGTTCAAGTTACACATGGTGTAACTTTAAGCAGTGTTACACCACTCAATAACTTCTTATTGAATTCATATTTTGGAAATCTTACTGTTGGATTACATGTTCTATATGTTTTTAACATGCATGCCAATTTTCATGCTAATCTGGTGTTATTTACCATTTCATCCATAAACACATTTTTTATGTAATATTTTAAACTACAAACACTTGAATTTAAACAATTGATTGATAACATGGCTATTGATATTCGATTATCTTGAAATTTTGCAAACATGGAGAATATACAAAGATAATGTAATCCAACGGTGGATTTGTCAAAATTGGCATCCTATTAAAAAATAATGAATAGTGTAACATTACTTAAAGTTACACTAGATGCAACTTGAACCCAACCCATATATATATTCTGCATAATAATAGAGGTTTTTACATTAGTGTCAATCATTCACTGTGGATCAACGTCACACTCACTGAGATATTATTGCGTGTGAATAATCTGCACTTGGGTTTGAATTAACTTAATCACAACAAGGACCAAAAATTTGGAATGGAAGAAGTCTAAATTTACTCTTATATCTTTATTACATAATATATAAGAAATAATTTCTTTGAACTCGTTAAATAACAAAAATATTACTTATTATCAATTAAAATCAATAAAATAACATCTTATAAAACTGAACCCTTATTATTATTATTATTATTATTATTATACAATTAGGTGAACCTGAATGGTCATGATAGTAAAAATATATATATATATATATATAACAATTAGGTGAACCTGAATGGTCATATTAGTTAAAATAAAATAAAAAAGAAGGAAAAAATAGGACATGTTCGGTTGGGTAGAGAGGAAGATTTGTGGAATATAGTGGATGTTGGGAATAATACACAAAATTATAAAGGAAGAATAATGATAACACAAAAGACAAACAGAAATAGATAACTTGGAGGCACAAAATTGTTATCCTTAGACAATATTTGCCCCCATACTCTTATTGCTAAAGGATTATCGCAAACTTGTCCCCAAGATACAACCAAGTTTTTGGGTTCTACAGATAGCAATTCAGGAGAATAACCACAAGATTTTTTGTGTTTCTCTCTATTTATATCCATAGGGTTATATTTTATCAAAAGGCGCGTATAGAGAGTCAAAATGTTTCATAAAACCGTTCACAAGGCTTGAAACATCTTCAAACATTCAAAATGTTTTAGAAAACTTAGTTTTACGAGTTTTGATCGGTCGAGAGTTTCTTTCGATTAATCAAATAGGAATCGAATAGCGATCGAATCATCCAGAGACTCCAGGATTATTTTCTCTATATTTTCGATCGATCGAGCAAAAGTTTCGACCGATCGAAAATCCTTTAATTTGAATTTCACTTAGAAAATTCTAGAACTTGAATTTTCACTTTATAAAACAATACTCTCCAAACTCAAATATCATTATTACAACATATCCATATATATATATATATATATACAACAGTGGAAAGATGAAGAAAAAGATAAAGGAAGAAGTGTGTTGTTGGAAAGATACATTTTGGTAGGTCTAGAAAGAAAATACCCAGGCCTCACCAAAATCTCACACATTTTCTCCTCCCAAAACCAAACAAGCAAACAACCATAAATATTATTTTCTCTCTACTTTTTCCCCCCATTTTCTATCCCTAAAATCACCCCAACCAAATGGAGCCTAAAATTGCTGGTCATTCCTAAGCATTATATTAAAGGACATTTAAGGAGACGGGGCGGGAGGTTGCGAAAGTTAAATTAAAAATAAATTTACAAAGAAAAAAGTTTTGGTTAGAAAAGCAACTAGAAGTAAAATTTTATAGTTTGAATTGAATAGTGCAATTTTTTTAATGCTGAAAATCATTTATTTGTTACTCTTAGTGGAAAGAGAAGAAAGAGATCAAGGAAGAAGTGTATGGTTACTAGGGTAGTTGCATGTTATAAATATGGCAAGAAAAATAGAAGTAGCGGGCTGAAGTATTGTCCATAAAATCACCCTAGGTTTTTTTTTTTTTTTTTTTTTCTTCTTCTTCTTCCTAAATTGAAAAGATTACATTTTGGTGGGTTTAGGAAAAAAAAACACCTGAATCCCTCCAAAATCCCACACATTTTTTTTCCTCCCAAACAAACTCCCGAAAATATTATTTTTTCTCCATTTTTCTATCCCACCAAATCATCCCAACCAAATAGTCCAAAACTGTTGGTCATTCCTAAACATAATAACATTACATTAAAGGACTTTCAAGAGAGGGGAGGGGGGATGCGAATGTCAAGTTAGAAAAAAATAGTTTCTATAAAATTTAAAAAAAAAAAAAAAAAAATCCAAGGCAAAGCATTATCTGTTCAACATATACTATTGTAAACATCCAAAGATTGTGTTTGTGAGGCAAGGGACAAGAGTGGGTATCTCATTATCTATTGGACTTTTTGTCCAACTTACGTATATAGCCTTTACATTTTTATAATCATAGGCATCTGATCTACCAGTTCATTCAACATACGCATATTGTACCATTCTTTAATTTGCTATATACAGTGGTAGAGTCAGGAATTTAGGTTAGGAGGGCAAGATTAAAAGACAAACTTAAAAGTAAAAATTTAATCTAAAAAAATTAATCAATGTTAATAACAAAATAAATAAGCAACTATATGCTAACGTAGTTGTCATATAGAATCTAACATAAAATGTAAACTTTGATTTGGCTTTTCACACATAACTTAATTTACTCAATTGCCCTCGACGATTTTTCATATTTTGAAACCGCTACATGATTTTTTTCACACTCAATAGTCTTAAATATATCTTTCTAAACAATTATTCATCCATTGATCTCCCATTCAATTGCGTAATCGATTTTTAATTATGTTTGTACGGCCCCCGCACCGTGTCCTATATTGGGCTTTGGACCTTGGCTTGGGTAAATGGCCCATAAGGCCAATCTCCTTCTACCTGGCAGCCCACCCCCGGGCCATGCGTGCTGTAGGCCCAAGCCTTGCCTCTTCATCGTTTCTCGGCAACACCTTCCCAAGCAGTGATAAATATTCGACTCTCGGGACGCCCCGCCCTGTACCTACCCGGCTGTTCCTCGGAGAGGCACCACTGCCGAGAACTATCGTAGAGGTGGGAACCAAGTTCCAACGCCACCCTCACCGCTTCCCACTCCCACCTGACCACCCACTTACGATCGATAACACTGGACCGCCGGTTGCACTCATTGGCAAGTAATTATGACCTCTCCACTAAACTATGGACTATAAATACAAGAAGTTTTGAGAAGACAAGGGTTGGAAAAATGGGCTAAAAGAAGAGTGTAAACAGAGAGAAAGCAGAGTAAGAAGGTGGCCCGGACCCCCGAGGAGAGAAAAACGATCACATTAAGTCTTAGCGTTAAGAACGACCCATTGTAGGAAATCCAAACCCACAATACAAGTAAGTTGTGAGTCCAAGTGAGGCCCAGCCCAGTGGGTTTCAGTTTCGAGTGCGCACAATTGGCACCGTCTGTGGGAAGATCCTACTAAGCAGTGGTTCCGCCGAGACTCATTCACAGGAAGATGTCTGGAAGTAACGCCGAGAGCGGCTCGGCAAGGTCTTCCCGGGGCTCCACCTGGCGAGAACAGAGGCAGAAGAGACGTGAGGATCCGGTTTACGAGCAATTGGAAGAGCGATCCGGTCTTGGAGAAGGGTCGTATTAAACGGGGAGAACGGCATCCCATGCTTCCCGACACAGGTAGCCTGACGCCAGGGATGAAGAGCTTGAGCGGCTGCGGAGGTTAGTACGAGACCTGGAGTTGGAAGCACGAAACGGGCGCCGCCGAGCCGGTCAAGACGACCGAGGGAGAAGGCCTGACACCGAGGAAGAGAGACACTGGATGGGGTGGAATCAATCAGGATCCCGCCTCCACAGGGAGCACTCGCACTCGAGGGAGTCCTGTCGCTGTCGAAACCGCTCCAATTCGGCGGAATCTCGCTGACGGCGAAATCGCTCTCGGTCGCGGGAATACGGGAATCGGGGCTCGGGTTCTCCAGAGGGACGGCCAAGGAATGCGGCCATGGATGCAATGAGCCGTGCATTGCGCAGGGCGGCTCGGTCCCCATTCTCAGCAGATATTGAGCGAGCACCGATGCCGGATAGATTAACGCGCCCGCCGTTCAATTCGTATGGTGGGAAGACGGACCCCGTGGAGCATGTCAGCCACTATATCCAGATGATGTCTCTGCATACCCGCAATGACACTCTGATGTGCAAGGTTTTTCCCTCCAGCCTTGGTCCCACGGCCTTAAGGTGGTTCAACGGGTTGCGCAAGGGCTCCATTCACAGTTTCGCCGAGCTAATACAGGAGTTCGGTTCCCGTTTCGTGACGTGCAGTCGGGAACAGCAACTGGTGGACACGCTGCTGTCTATGAAGATGAGGGCAGGGGAAACCCTCCGTGATTATGCTAGCCGATACTGGGAGCTCTACAACGAGATTAGCGGAGGGAACGAGAAGATTGCAGCGAGCACTTTCAGAATGGGATTGCTTGACGAGTCGGGGTTGAGGGAATCATTAACTAAGAAACCTCCCGAGGATATGAGGCAGCTGATGAGGCGCATTGAGGAGTACAAGCGGTTGGAAGATGATAGAATACAAAGCAAAGGCAAGGCGCAGGTGACGGATCATCCTCGGCAGAGCGGTTTTCAACAGAGGGCACGGGGAAATTTAATGATTCAAGAACCAGTAGCGCCAGTAGGGGAGGTAAACGTGACGTTCAAGGAGCCCGTGCATAAAATTGTAGATAAGATCAAGCACGAGCCGTACTTCAGGTGGCCGAACCGGATGGCTGGCGACCCCTCTAGGAGGAATCAGAACCTATACTGCACCTACCACAAAGACCGGGGGCATACTACCGAGCAGTGCCGAGTGTTAAGGGACCATCTCGGGCAGTTGGCTAAGGCAGGACACCTCAAGGATTTTGTGACGGATGCCGGGGATCGAGGAACAGGGCATGGCGCCCCACACAGAGGGAACCCCCTTCCGCACCTTCTTGGGGTAATTGATGTAATTCACGTCGCCCCGAGGGGCATTTCGACGACAAAGGGGAAGGAGGTGTTGACAGTGATATCGGTAGAGGGGAATACGGGCGTGCCACCTCCCGCGAAGAAGATCAAACCAACCCGAGAGCCAATCGCTTTCGGCGACAGTGATTTGGAAGGAACCATTCAGCCGCACGACGACGCGTTGATAGTCACGGTGAGGGTTGGCGGCTTTGTTGTGAAGAGAATAATGATAGACCAGGGAAGCGGAGCGGATGTTATGTACCCGGACCTACTCAGGGGGCTTGGGTTGAGGGATGAGAATCTATCAAAGTACAACACTCCCCTGGTTGGGTTTGACGGGAAAATGGTGGCTCCCGAGGGGCAAATCTCTCTGCCCGTGAACATGGGGGGCTAGGAGGTAATGGTAAGCTTCTTCGTAGTGGCCTCATACTCCCCCTATACAGCAATTCTTGGGAGGCCATGGATACATGCAATGGGGGCTGTCCCGTCCACTCTACACATGAAGGTCAAGTTTCATACTGATTGTGGTGTCACGGTGATACAAGGAAGTCAACAGGCGGCCAGGCGGTGTTTGATCGCCATGGTGGATTGGAAGAAGGAACAAACAGACCAGAAGGATCAGGCCGACCCCAAATGTTCGTCTTCGGGGACGCCTTTATAGCAATTACAGAGCCCGCCAGAGGAGGTCGCGCACGCCGAGAGCTTGCTCAAGGTAAAGGTGTTGCCGGATACAGGCAAGTACTTCCAAATAAGGGAGAGCATGGAGGACCGGGAAAAAGTAGAGATGCTGTTACTCCTAATATGAAATGTGGACGTATTTGCATGGAGTCCATACGAGGTTCCCGAGGTGGACCCCGAATTCATCGTGCATAGACTTGGAGTTGACCCCTCATTCGCCCCTAAAAAGCAGAGGCCGAGGAGATCAGCCTGGGAGCACTCCGAGGCAGTAAAAGTGGAAGTTCAAAGATTGAAGGAGGCAGGGGTGATTCGGGAGATCTTCTTCCCGGATTGGTTGGCGAACACCGTGGTAGTAAAGAAGAAGAACGGCAAGTGGAGGGTCTGCGTCGATTTCACCGATCTGAACAGGGCCTACCCAAAAGACCCTTTTCCCGTGCCCGAGATTGATCAGCTGGTGGACGCCACGTGTGGGCACCCGAGGATGAGTTTTCTGGACGCTTTCCAAAGGCATCACCAAATCGCCCTGGCGCCCGAGGATCAAGAAAAAACGGCGTTCATCTCCCCGGAGGCAAATTACCACTACACGAGGGTGCCCTTCAGACTGAAGAACGCCGGGGCCACCTACCAACGAATGATGACAAGAATGTTCAGAGACAAGATAGGGTGCACGGTCGAGGTGTACATCGACGACATGGTGGTTAAGAGCAAACAGGAAGCCCTGCATATGGAGGACCTCCAGGCGGTTTTCGAGGTTCTCTGACGGCACAAGTTGCGCCTTAATGCGGAGAAGTGCGCATTTGGTGTCGGGGCTGGGAAGTTCTTGGGTAACTGATCAGTACACGGGGAATTGAGGTCAACCCCGACCAGATAGAAGCCGTGAGAAGACTGAAGCCACTGAGCAACCCAAAGGAAGTGCAAATACTAACCGAGATGCTGGCAGCCCTTAACCGGTTCATCTCAAAATTCGTAGATCGCTGCCGACCGTTCTACCAACTGCTGAAGAAATAGACTGGATTTCAGTAGAGCAAGGAGTGCGAAGAGGCCTTTGTGGATCTGAAGGTTTATTTGGCACGAGCGCCCATGCTTACGGCACCGGAGCCAGGTGAGGATTTGTTCATGTATTTGGCAGTATCCGAGCACGTCGCGAGTGCTGTGCTACTGAGGGACAAAAGGATCCAGCAACCCGTGTACTACATCAGCAAAACTCTTGTCGAGGCCGAGACGAGATACTTGCCCATGGAAAAGCTCGTATTAGCCCTGATACACACCACCAGGAAGTTGCCGCACTATTTCCAAGCTCACACCGTACACGTCCTGACCGAGTACCCATTACAGTCGTTATTGAAGAGGTCGGATTTTACGGGCCGTATAGCCAAATGGGGGACTCGACTCGATTCCTTCGACATACGGTACAGACCTCGAAGCTCGGTGAAGGGCTAGGTCCTCGCGGATTTTATCGCTGAGTTTTCGCCCAGAGAGAAGAGGGAGATGGTTTGCCAACTGGAGGCTCGACCGTGGAAGGTATTCGTAGACGGCGCGTCGAGCTCCACGGGTGCCAGTTCAGGAGTTGTTATGATCACCCCCGAAGGAATACGACTAGAACACTCGTTTAGATTGGGTTTCAGGGCATCCAACAACGAGGCAGAATACGAGGCTTTTCTGGCCGGACTGAGGACAGCTTCGAGCCTGGGGGCTCGGGAGATTGAGCTATATTCAGATTCGCGTCTGGTGGTTAATCAGGTGCAGGGCAGTTTTGAGGCCCGAGATCCCCGGATGAAAGCATACCTAGAACAAGCAAGGCTAGTTATGGCCCGCTTCAACATGGTGAAGGTTTTCCACATAGCCCGAACACAGAACAGACATGCTGACTCCCTAGCCACGCTGGCGTCGTCAGTAACCGAAGAGATACCACGGCAAATCAAAGTCGAGCTTATCCCGGAGCCGAGCGTCAGGGTAATGAGCGACTCGGGAACTACAGGGATCAATGCCACGACAATCGCAGCCCTTGCCCCGTGCTAGATCGACCCCATAATCGACTTTCTGGCCGACGACCTATTACCGAGTGACGAAAAAGAGGGCATCAGGATCCGTAGGATGGCTCCTCGGTATTGGTTGGCGAAAGACCAGACTTTGTATCGAAGGTCCTTCGGAGGGCCGTACCTCTTGTGCTTACGCCCAGAGAAGGTGGGCGAGCTCTTGGCGGAGCTCCACTCTGGGGTATGCGGCGGCCACGTCGGGGGACGTTCATTGGCGCACCGAGCAATGACTCAGGGGTTTTGGTGGCCTCAGATGCAGAAAGACGCCGCCGAGTATGTGCTTAAGTGTGAGCGGTGTCAAAAGCACGCCCCTCTGATCCATCAGCCCGCAGGCCACCTGAACCCGATCAGCAGTCCTTGGCCTTTTGCACAATGGGGGCTGGACATCATCGGCCCGTTCCCTCGGGCGACGATCTGCCGAAAGTTCGTTTTGGTGGCCGTCGACTATTTTGCCAAGTGGGCAGAGGCAGAAGCTTTGGCCAACATACGAGATGTGGAAGTAAAGAAATTCGTATGGAAAAATATCATCACCAGGTTCGGGGTGCCGAACACTATCGTATCGGACAACGGGCTACAATTTGACAGCTGGGCGTTCCGAGACTTTTGCGGTGGTCTCGGTATCAAAAACAGGTACTCAACTCCTTCTTATCCACAGGGCAACGGTCAGGCTGAGGCCGTGAATAAGGTGATTGTGAGTGGGCTGAAGAAAAGGCTGGAGGGCGCAAAGGGAAACTGGGCCGAGGAACTTCCAAAAGTCTTGTGGGCATACCGCACCACTCCTAGACGGTCCACCGGGGAGACCCCTTTCTCTCTCACGTACGGAGCGGAAGCCGTGATCCCAACCGAGGTGAATCTATGCAGTGCGCGAGTAGCGGGGTTCGATCACGCCCAAAACGACGAAATGATGGTAGGATATTTGGATAAGGTGGAAGAGTACCGCGAAATGGTGACAATAAGGCTCGCGGAATATCAGCAGAAACTCGCCCAGAGATACAACCGAGGTGTAAGAAAGAGGGAGTTTGTCGCCGGGGACTTGGTTCTCAGAAGAGCCGTGGGCAACATACGGAACACTAGTGCCGGGAAATTGGCTCAGACATGGGAGGGACCCTACAGGGTCACAGCCGTGGCCGACATCGGGGCTTACTTCTTGGAAGACCTAGACGAGAGACAGCTGCCCCGACCGTGGAACGTCCATAATCTCAAGAAGTACTATCATTGATGGGCGATACGCCGAGCATAAAGTTAACCGCAGCCTATTGTATATGCTTTGTAGATATACTAATGATGTTTTTCAAGCAGACCCGCATCTTTCTGACCTTGATCCTCGGCTCGATCCCAATCACCGAGCAGGTGAAAACCTTAGCCTTTTTGTTCTAAGGACAGAAGCCTGACCCTCGGTTCGTTCCCTATCACCGAGCAGGTGGAAACCTTAGCCTTTTTTGTTCTAAGGACAGAAGCCTGACCCTCGATTCGATCCCTATCACCGAGCAGGTGGAAACCTTAGCCTTATTGTTCTAAGGATAGAAACCTGACCCTCGTTCGATCCCTATCACCGAGCAGGTGGAAACCTTAGCCTTTTTGTTCTAAGGACAGAAACCTGACCCTCGGTTCTATCCCTATCACCAAGCAGGTGGAAACCTTAAGGGTTCTAAGGACAGAAGCCTAACCCTCGGTTCGATCCCTATCACCGAGCAGGTGGAAGCCTTAAGGGTTCTAAGGACAGAAGCCCGATCCTCGGTTCGATCCCTATCACCGAGCAGGTGGAAGCCTTAAGGGTTCTAAGGATAGAAGCTCGACCCTCGGTTCGATCCCTAATCGCCGAGCAGGTGGAAACCTTACCATGGTCGGACACATCACAACAAAGAGGCAACCAACAAGAGTTCATTACTCGGTCAATACGAAAGAGCAACACGATAAAGCATTCATATTAAAGCATGAAACTTAAATTAACGTTTTGTTGCCAAAACCTGGCAACTCGAAATAAAGAAAAGACAACATAAACAAATTATCCCGTCACCACAACCCGGTGACATAGGCAATTCCGCTCATTGAAATCCTCAAAAAAAGGAAAAATAAAGAAGGGCTGGCTTTCAACTTTAGATGTCCGCCACATGAGCAGAGGATGCGTCCTCTTGAGAGCGTTGGTCGGCGTGAGGAGTTGGCGGCTGGATGTCCTCCCCGGTTCGATCCCCAACATGGGGGTGGCTGGTCCCCTCCATGTCGGTCGGCACTGCATGAGAGTCAATGGCATTCACCAGTTCCCTCATGCTGGAGGTCTCTTCTTCATCAATAATAAGGGGTGCGGGATTCTCGGTTTGGGGGATACTCGGGAAAGGGATCTTGCTGCGATCCCTCAACGGAGAATCCTCGGGAATCCCCAAGGCTTGAAGAGCGGCGAACCAACCCTCCTCATATCCGAGCCTGTGGGCCTGGCGAATGACCGGTTCTGCCGAATTCTCGGCATCCGCGAACCCCTCGTTATACCACTTGTTTTCACAAGCCTCCAGCGCCGCCCTCAAGTCGACCAGTTGTCCTTCCAGCATGGTATTCAAGCTTTGAGCCTCCGCCAATTTGAGCTCGGTGCCGCCCAATTGCAGTTCCAGCTCCTCAGACTTCGTTTCAGCAAGAGCCTGGGCCTTTACGGCTGTAGCAATTTTATTCTCTGCCTCCTCGGCTATTTTCGACTTCTCCTTCGCCGTGGCCTCGGCGACATCCTTCTGAGCCTTCTCCCGCTCAACCTCCTCGGCCAGCTCCTTCATCCTCCCATCCACAACGTACGACATTTGCGCAGCCTGACCACACAATATTCACTTTGTAAGGTAAAATGGAAAGTACACGTACATAGGCAAATAGGAAACCGAGAATCGTAAAGAAAAGTGAAACGGTTACCGCTATGGTATGCCACTGCAAACGCCTCCCCAAAGACTCGTCTGTCGATTCCGTAAAAGCGTGCGAGTCCTCGGGCAAGAGGATGCCGCGCGCCAGACTCTGCGCCACACGGCCACCATAACCTTTGTCCCATACTCGGGCACTGGCCGTCGATGGAAGAGGCTCGTCGCTAAGTTGGAAGGAGGGTCGCCATGCTGCCGGAGCTCGGGAAGTAGACGCCAGGTCTATCCCGGTTTGCGCTACCGGTTCCCGGATGACAATACCGGTCGAGGGTCGGGGGGGCACGTTGCTCGAGCCCGTCTGAGTCTGATCGGTTGTGCACGGCCTTTTTCGAACTCAGGTTGATGGGACAGCGGGAGGCGAAGCATCTTGGCCGGAGGTTGGTTGTCGATGCACGGCAGGCCGTGCACTCGGGACAAAGCGGTCGATCGTCATCTTCCTCCTAACCACCATGGTGTTGCCTTGGTCGGATCCTGTTTCAGAAGAGTCAGTTGGTTCTGCGGCTGCACCTTCCCCTTCCCGAACAGGAGCCTCGGGCTCTACAGTTTTCTCGGGCTGAGCAGGAGCTTCTTGTTAGATTTGCTCGTGGGTGCGTCTCTTACGCTCGGCAGATACGCGCTCGGCTGATGCGTCACGGATGGGCTGTCGCTCGTCTGAACAAATGAACCGGGGGCCGAGATCACGTGCCTCGCCTACGGTTAGCCCTAGGGGGAAGAAGTTCGCGTGCCGGACGTTGATGTATGAGAGGAGAGGGCTGTCAACTAGCAAAGCTTGGCTGAACGCCTGCCAAGTTGAGTAGATAGGATTGACACCGAGGATGAGGTGGGACGCTCGGAGTTGTCCGTCCGTGTGTACAAAGATTTCCGACCTGAGCACGAAGTTCAGGTCCCGAACATGTACCACTCTGACGTCCGGCTTGAATCTTTTACCCTCTGCACAAAGGAATAAGGGTTAACAATTACATAACCGTACCAAAATCAAAAAGACCAAAGTAAATAAAGGCTAGTCACCAACCAACGTCGCGCGGCGAAAACGCACAAGGGACCTCCTCGGCAAACCAATTGCCGCTCACCCGAACGAAATCTTTTGCCGAGTTACGATTCGAATCTGGTAGGCATGAAATAAGCCGTACCCTCACATCCCTAGTCTTTATATAATAGTCAGACTCGATATTGCCGCACAGACTATACATCTGATTAATGTCATAATGATTTAGTTGCAACCCGTACAACTGGTTCAGCCTACTCACGCAACTCACTACCCGGTAAAAGTTGGGAGGGAGTTGGTCGGGACAGAGGCCGTAAAATCTAAGGGTGCTAAGAATTAGAGGGTCAACCGGGAACCTAAGCCCACCCTCTAGAATGGCCATCAAGGGAAAGAACACCGTGTTTTCACCACGACGCCTTTGGATGTCGATATCGCCCATATTGCAGTAGGCAATATCTACGTCACTAGGGACATTATATGCTTCCCTAAATCTAGCCAAAGCGTGTTCGGAAGAAAGGAGGTGCAAGTAACTCATTTTTCAAAGCGAGTGTTTTTTTTTTTTTTTTAAAAGAAAATCAAGAAAGAAATGTTGTGATTATCAAAGAATCGACTGAACTGGCTAAACAGAAAAAGTAAGAAGAGGGAAAGGAACTTACTGTGGGCTCTAAGGATGAAGTATGTTCTGGGCTAGAGGGTGAACCACGAAGGAGGGATGCTCGGCAGAGTAAGATATTGTAAAATGAGGAATGCGAAAGTGAGAATCAGTGACTAGAGGGACTATTTATAAGCGTGGGGAGTAAAATGAGAAGCATTAAATAATCCACTGGCGGGAAAACACGCGGACCGTCGCTTCAACTGCCACACGCGTAACGCCTTGGTTCACAAACCGTCAGACAGTAATGACGGATAGGCCGTCGGTCGACTCCAAACGCGTCTTTTGAGACACACATTAATGCGCCCATCATCGACCGAGCACCGACCCTTCGACTCCCCAAACGGGTATCTACCCCCTGTGATCCTTGATTCACCCCCGAGAATGGGGAGCGAATCAAGGGGGGGCTATTGTACGGCCCCCGCACCGTGTCCTATATTGGGCTTTGGACCCTGGCCTGGGTAAATGGCCTATAAGGCCAATCTCCTTCTACCTGGCGGCCCACCCTCGGGCCACGCGTGCTACAGGCCCAAGCCTTGCCTCTTCATCGTTTCTCGGCAACACCTTCCCAAGCAGTGATAATTATTCGACTCTCGGGACGCCCCGCCCTGTACCTACCCGGCTGTTCCTCGAAGAGGCACCACTGCCGAGAACTATCGTAGAGGGGAACAAGTTCCAACGCCACCCTCACCGCTTCCCACTCCCACCTGACCACCCACTTACGATCGATAACACTGGACCGCCGGTTGCACTCATTGGCAAGTAATTATGACCTCTCCACTAAACTATGGACTATAAATACAAGAAGTTTTGAGAAGACAAGGGTTGGAAAAATGGGCTAAAAGAAGAGTGTAAATAGAGAGAAAGCAGAGTAAGAAGGTGGCCCGGACCCCCGAGGAGAGAAAAGCGATCACATTAAGTCTTAGCGTTAAGAACGACCCATTGTAGGAAATCCAAACCCACAATACAAGTAAGTTGTGAGTCCAAGTGAGGCCCAGCCCAGTGGGTTTCAGTTTCGAGTGCGCACAATGTTCATTACTGAAAAAACTCTTTCAATAATAGCTGTAGCAACTAGTAAGATCAATGTCAAGGCCATTAATGAGTAAATCAATGGATATGAAATATCATTTTCATTTCTACCATTTTTTCAGCGAGCTGTCCAATTCCTTTAAGTGCTTAATACTTTTAAAAACTCAACAAAAACTCTAAGGTACAAATCGAAAGAGACTGATATCAAAAGACTTATTATTCACTACAAAAAATGCACGGCAGGGCTGCGTTTTGGAGCTGCGTTTTTTAATGTGAGGCATCCTTTACTCCTTTATACTATCTATATATATATATATTTTTTTTTATAGAGTCCTATTAGTATTAGTATTAGGCTGTGTAATTCCTTTTTCGTTTGGCAGTAGGATCCTATTTTCTTTTCTTCTTCCTTTTTTTTTTTAATCATTATTAGGTCAGCCCCATTCCACTATGATTCCTATTTCCTTATAGCAGTAGGATTTGCATCTTGTGTACAACTACAACATAATGTCTTTTGTGTCCGGGGGCATGTGTGATATATGTACCATATTAGTACTAAAAAAATTTGGAAGTTCAGGTGCCCCACCTCGCCCCTTCCCACCCCTGGCAATATATATGACCACTTCGAAGCCCTCAACTTGTAACCAATTCAATTTCCATAATCCAAAGTCCACCAGCCCTAGCATGGAACTCACTTCTAGTGTTCGAAAACTTGCTCCAGGAGATCCAGGAGTTGAAATTGGACTATGACAGAGACAAGGAAGTAAAGGAGTTTGATGAAACAAAAGCTGGAATTAATGGACTAGTAGACTCTGGAGTGACCAAGGTCCCAAGTTTCCTCATCGATCCACCAGAGAGCCTTCCAAATCCAATGCTATCTCCAGCCACTACCCAATTCGAAGTTCCAGTGATAGATCCCAAGGCTTTGAACAAAGTTGCCGGCGGATGCAGATAGTTGATGAAGTGCGTAAAGCATCAGAAACATGGGGTTTCTTTCAGATGATTAATCATGGAGTCCAGTTAGTTTTTGGACAAAATGTTTGATTGCGGTTCGAGAATTCCATGACCAACCAAGGAAGAGAAGATGGAGTGGTACTCACGTGATTTCATGCAAAAAAGCTAGGAGGGATTCAATGCATTTAATTTCGAAGATGGTCCCTAAACCCTGAAGCAGTTCCCCTAGTATGCAGGTACTAATAATACTACTAGTATTAGCTAGTGAAAATAAATTGAAAAAGACATGCAATATATATACCGTCAATGAAAAATTACCTAACATTATGAGTTATTTTCAGGGAGGCTGTAAGTGACTATCAGAGACTTTGGGGCTTAACACTGACTACCTAGAAAACATAGAAAGCATGAAATATGAATGGTTGGTGGGCCAGCATTACCCGTTTTTTCCTGAACCGGAGTTGACCCTTGGCACAGCAAAGCATGCAGACCCATCCTCTCTAACATTACTCTTGCAAGACAAAATTGGTGGCCTGCAGCTCCTCCATCAAGATCATTGGGTTGACGTTCCTCCAGTGCAAGGAGCATTAGTAGCCAAAATTGGTGACTTTATGCTGGTAGAGTTGTTCTGTTCACATACTTCTTTATCCAGTCAAGTAACAGCTTTATTATATGTTCTATTAATAGTCTTTCGAGCGAACAAAGAGTGATGAGTATCTTTTTGGCTTGTAACCCAATATCGTGGTTCGGATTAATGGACTCCCGCACACATATTTAAGCCATACTAACGAGGGACGAGGGGGTTGGGAAATAATTTGACTATGCATTAAATATCAACTTCTTATGAATTGAAAATTGTCATTCAGTGGTCAACCTCAAAACAATTATGTTCACTAAATAAACTAATAAAGCCTTCACCATTTTCATCCTTGTCTTGAATTAGATGTCATCTTTATTTTTTTAATAAAATATTCTAATAATTACATCAATAGGAGAAAGGGGATTTAAACTCTAGTTTTCCTCACAAAAAGTGTAGATAATATCACCAAGCTACAAGACTTTTGGCATTAGATACCAACTTTTATTAAACTGAAAAATTTTCATTCTTTGGCTAACCTCAAAACACTTGTTCCCTAAATAAACTAATGAATTCTTTCACTGACATAAAGAAATAAATTGGAAATACTATTTACCCAATAATGTCTAGAATTAATTGTATTAACCGTTAAAGTTTAAATTATTTAAGAAAATTTGATCCAGATGATCAATTTGACAATTCTCATTTATTTTCTCATAAATCTGTCACTCCTTATTTATTTTTCTATGTTGTTAAATCTCACCAAAGGTTAATGTAAGTTTTGTTAAAAACATATACAAGATAACGAACCTAGAACCTTAGTTCCCACATCGGCTAGTTCAAGTAGTGTGCGTGGGTTTATATCCCGCTCCGCGTCTCCAACTGCCGCTAGCAGTTTTGTGAGATAGCGTGTGGGTTCTTCCTTCTGTAGTATGAAAAAAAAAAAAAAAAGAGAAAGTAGAAAAATGCAAAAGGGAAAAGCTAATAAAAACTTGGAGAATGTATCTTATGCAATAAGAATGGCCATTGAGCCCCTACCCTAAAAAGGTATATTATGCAATAAGATATATGCACCATTTTTTTATTTTTTTATTTTTTATGCAATGTATGAATCATACCGTTGATATATGTGCATCATTCTTCTTATAACACATGAATTCGACATGACTATAGAATTCAACAACATGCTTTGAAAGAGATGGTGCATACATCCAATAATATAATAGAGGCATATACTCTGCTTGAATGCTATTACTTTTTCCTTCTTTTTTAGTATAAATGTATAATCCATTTTGCGTCACAATCTTGTTCTCTTTTGAAAAATTTTGTAGCTAATTACCAACGACAAGTTCAGAAGCGTGGAGCATAGGGTACTGGCTGGACGTATTGGGCCCAGAATTTCAGTTGCATGCTTTTACAATCCAACTACTGCACGAAAATTTGGGCCATTAATGGAGTTTCTATCTGACAACAACCCACCCATATACAGGGAAACTCATTGGATCAAAGGGTCTGGATGGCAACTCAGCCCTTGCTCATTTTAAAATCTAACCTATGCTATCTCAAGAAAATGGCTGTATAATTAATTCACACAACATCTGCCCATATCAGCTATAGTGATAATTAATACTGGAAATATATAGAAAGCAACTTCCTTGGACTAGCATGCATAAATATTCTGTTCTGTGGTTTTTCTTTTCTTTTTCCCAATATAAAATAAGACCTTTCACAAAAGTTTATGACCTGTGCATACTGCATAGTACCTCTACAAGCATCTGCCCATTCTTGTTAAGATTCTCTACTATTATTGAACCATGTTCAGATCTATAGCATGCTACCGTACCTGGTTCCTTGTTACGCAACTGCAAATTCAGCCGTAATATATAAGAAGAAAGAGAGTGATATATAATATAAGTCGTCAAACATTAAAACTTTCTCATAGGCAGTAGAAGTCAAAAATCCAAGTTGGATAATATAAATTTGAAGGCTGACAGTTTGTTACATAGCAGAAAGTTGGGAAACGTGTATGTATTATGTAACACTCAATTTCTCCACGTACGACTACGACAGTGATTGTTTACCAGCATTTGATTATACTTCCAATCATAAGTAATCATCATCCACCAAGCCCGGTCTAGATAGAAGATACTTGACACATGCATTGGATGCCTAAGCCTTTACCTTCAAATTGGCACATTTATTTATCTTGTCAGCATGCTTAGTTATGCTTTGCAGAATGCACGTGCTTGATTGTGCGTTCCTGCAGTGAATCAATACCTCACTGTGCAATGCTCCCGAAAATTTCATCACAATATTCATAAATAACTGCAACTATCGCCAGACCAAAACTCAGCAGGCAGAACAAATTGCAAGAAAGTTACCTTTGATCGTTGGGCACCAGATCCCACAGCTCCTTAATACGATCTTGGATCAATTGTCTGTCCCTGGGCCTAGGCCTACAATTTTCACCAGGCCTGGCTCTTTTTCTATTGTTCTTAGCTGGTTCTGATGAATTCTCCAGCTGCTCACTACGTGGACATTTTGATGAAAAACCCGTAGACACCCCATTCTGCAACTTGCAATTAACCTTACATATGGGGTAAAATGGTAATTTCATGCCAGGGATAAGACTGTAATTTTGGCCATTTTATTCCTAACTACTTCAGGCAAAATAAATCTCGAAGTCATAACAATTAAAACAATAGCGCACATGCCCCTATCGAACTACTAGATTGAAAGATATTATCAAATCGAGTTCTAGCACGTAAAGATGTATCTACATAAATTGGGCCCAACCATGTGGGATTATGAACAATCAATTTTAATTGATCCATTTTAAGTCTAATATAAAATTCCATTTGATGGTTAAACATTAAAATTCCTTAATTTTGCTTTGAATAGATTATAATTGATTGGTAATTATAATTAATTTGAGGGAATTGGGATTTATTAATCCCTTATTAGAGGTTAATTGGGTTAAAATACGGAAGAAAATCAAGATAAATAAGTATTTGCGTCATTACAAAATCCAAGTGCCAATTCGTAGATAAAAATAAAATGGGGATCCAAATGTCAATTGACACTTGAACCCAATAGATTTTGATTTTCAAATTTTTGGCTCCATCTTTTACCTCAATTCTCACTTACCCCAACTTTAATGCATTCCCTCTCCAAAATCTTCTCTCCTCCACAATAAATAGACCTCTCCAAACCATTTTTATCCATGAACACTTCATACTCTAGTGTCGTGTTCATGTAATTTTCAATTTCTGGAATATATCTAGAACCAAAGCCATGTACATTTCTTTAGATTGTATATTGGACCAAAGTAGTGTAAAACCCTAGGTACATTCAAATTGATGTACAAATTTTCAATCAATAAAATGATGTATTTTTCATGTGGGTTTTTTTTTTTTTTTTTTTTTGGTTTAAATAAAATAAGTGACAACTCTAATATAAAACTCTTAATCTAGGGGGAAATGTATAATCAATCAAACTATCATTTTGAGAGGTACTAACATGACTCCACTCGTTCACGCAAGTTTAACCCAACTTTGATTAGGTGAGTTGGGGGTGCAGTCTCTCACAAAAACTCGTTGGAATATTGCCCCCACAAACCCCTGATGAGCTGAAGTAGTGCTGTTAATCATCCCTTACAAGAGTGAAATGCTTAAATGAATAAGCTACTCACGTAATAATATGCTTAATTATAGTATGGCTAGAAGGATTTGGATTGACTTATGTTTTTAATAGAGACTGCAATAGTTTATAGAATGGTTTCTCACTTTTAATATTGTTAAGTCTTGTAGTGTTGGTTAATTTTATGTGAAATTTGATTGTATTTAGGGTCTCAAAATTTCATTGTTTCATGTAATTTTGTGGGGTTCTACTTGTATTGGACTTGTATAGTTAAGTGGTCAAAATGCAAAAGATGGAGGACAACAGAAGTGGATTTCACTCCTACAAACTGCAAAGTCCAAAGATGAACTACGATACAAACCTTAGGTTTGAAAGTCTGCTGGATAATGAGTTCGCCCTTTATTCATATCATGTTCGTAGGTATGAACTTGATTAAACCCTAGAAAATTATATTATGAAATATTCTTTGCTATTACGGTCCCTTTGCCTACCTAGCTATTTGAGCCCCATTTCACATGAATTTGCAAGACCTAATTCCCATTTGAAGATTTGGAGAGAAACTATAAAACCTAAAGCAAAACCTAGACCTATCTCTATATTTTCTTCCTCTCATTATTGCCAAATCCTAAGGAGGAGATTAAATCCATCACATATATATAAACCAATCTTCAGAGTTATTGTGTTGATTGGAGCTTGGGAAGCATCAGAGTCACCACCGAACAACCAAGGAGACTTGGAGATTGTAATTGGAGCTCAATTACAGATCCGATGATTAGAGAGAGAAAGGACTCGAGGAGTCAGTTGTGAGTAGAAGCTTAAAGGGCTTGAGTATATTGTTTACTTCTTAGCTTGGAGGTTTTGTCTGTAAGATGTACTGAAACCATTTCTTCTAGTGGATCATTTTCAGTAGTTAGCTCGTGAAGAGGTTTTATGCTCGGTACTTAGATTTTTCTCTTCAATAACACATCTGTGTATTATTGTGATTGTAATTTTTTGTGGTTGTATTGTTATAGACATTATTCCATGCATGCTTATGTTAACTGTGATTCATGAGCACAATTAGGCCTTAAATTGTAAAATTATCCTAAAATTAACTAAGCCCTAATTAATTTAGGGTCTAAACATATAGAGTTGTTTTAACTCTCAAACATCAATACCACTTTGGCAAACGTTGGCCACTACAACTTCTAGAAGATTATCAGGGTGAGACTCAGATGTCAAATGGCTACTGCTCATTCCACTGGCATCACAAGAGCTGTTCTATCTTTAATCTTCTCACCTTGCCAATCAAAATAATCTCTCTTTTTCAGTAAAGCTGGTCCGAGCGACACACGGAGCTCACTTCCAGCAGGGAAATTCAAAGATAGGTTCAATATATCCATGTGACTTAATTGACTCAGTTTGAAAGTCCAGTTTCTCCAAATCTATATAACATCATGTAAGTTAACAACATCAGTAGCATAGTTGTGTGAGAATGAATTAGCATTGGATTCCGAACACTACAACCCGGCCCGTATCTTTGCAGCCACTAATCTCCCCTGCACGCACATTTCCAAATTGAAAATTATTAGATTTTGACAAATGCAATTTTGCACTTTTCATCACCTCCTTCAGTGGACAACTCTACTCATGCGGTGGAAACTGGAAAAGCATAGGAACTATCACTGTATTTCCCAAAATATGGAAACATACATCAATCTGGCCTTTCTTTGTCTATGGCTTTAATTATCTAAATTGCGTTAAGCCATCAGGAACATCTCTTGATCATACGTAATAACATCTTATTCATTCATACTACATTGTATATGACTAGGAACATGCTCTCTCTATGGAAGAATCTTGGAGAGTCAAAAAGAAGCATTAGGCCATGTGACGTCTTAATTGCATCTTGACCTTTTTTTTTTTTTTTTTTTTGGAAACTCTGTTGAACATATACCTGCATTTACACACTATCAACAGGCGATTTTAAGTCACATTTTCGACTCAAAATCATGATTTTAGTTGTTTTGGGCAGTACACCTTGTGTACAACATTTTTTTTTCATTATCT
The DNA here is from genome assembly GCF_002906115.3 of Quercus suber. Classification (NCBI taxonomy): domain Eukaryota; kingdom Viridiplantae; phylum Streptophyta; class Magnoliopsida; order Fagales; family Fagaceae; genus Quercus; species Quercus suber. The sequence continues at coordinate 1,762,560 of NW_027069511.1, read as the reverse complement.
AATCTTCATACTACTTTGTATATGACTAGAAACATGCTCTATAGAAAATTCTTGACGAGTCAAAAAGATATCTCCACTCAAGCTTCAGGCCACGAGGCCCTGTTCCATCTTGACCATTTATTTATTTATTTATTTATTTCATTTATCTAGATAGGCATGTGTACGCATGTATTACAAATTATTATTGGTTGGACTTTGATATTATTTTAAAAACTCTTTACTCTTAATAAGTTATTATATAAGCTTTGAACAAAACATATATAAGCAATATAACATATACATTGCAATAATAACCCCGAAACTCACACAAGTATTTAGTGACACCAAAGCATTTTATTTCCTTGTTGCACTGAAATAGTCTCCAGTCTCCGGTACATTATTAATTTCTTTATGTAACACTAATCAAAGTCAATATTGGTATCAAGAAGTGGGACTTCATCATTTTTAACTTTAATTAGTCGCAAACTCACGTAATACATGAGAATATATAATTATTTTATAATGTAAAAAATATATATGATTTATTCTTTAAAATTTACCAAAGATAATTTTTCTCCTTAAAAATTGAACTATTTTTTAAATTATTTTCTATCTTTATCTCTACAAATATATCATTCTATTATTTTAGTTTTTTTTTTTTTTTTTTGAAAAACTTTGGTGTGTTTGATTGATATTATTCTTTTTTCAAGTGGTCTATATTTTTCAAACTTTTGTTATAGTGTGTTATGTTTTACTTCTTCTTTTTTCTTTTCTTTTCTTTCTTCTTTTTTTTTTTTTTTTTTTTGGTTGACAGCTAAACTTTAAGTTTCAAATTAATTATTTAAATTTCTTGTTCTCTTAAGGAGATTATTATGATAATCAAACCTCATCACAAATTTACAATTGACATTACTCAAATTATTGATAGGCACATTCAAATACATAGTCATGTAGATTGTATTTTTATATAAACTCAAATGTATCAACGCAAATTAGAGATACAAAAAACACAAAAATTCATTAATCTAAAGTAGAGTTGCAAGAAAGAATAAATAAGAGAGAGAGAGAGAGAGAGAGAGAGAGAGAGAGAGAGAGAGAGAGAGAGAATAATTTTTTTTTTTGGGAGAGAATGTGAGAGAAATGGCAAAATTATATAAAAGAAGATGAGTAGAAAAATACTAAAAAAAAAGTATAGTTGTAATTACCAAATTATCCAAGTCATGTTACATAATATAATAATATTATATCACCATATAATGTCAAGGGATAACATCTAATAGTAAAAGGGGGAAAAAGATAACAAATTAAAATACAACCAAATTGCATCAACTCAAAGTAGAGTCAACACAAAAATTTATTAACCTAAATTAGATGTGCAATAAAGAATTAAAAATCCACCAAAAGAAAGAAGAATATATATATATATATATATGTGTGTGTGTGTTATATATATATATATATGTAAAAGGATAACATCTAATAGTAAAATGAAAAAAAGAAAAAAAAAAGATAACAAATTAAAATACAACCAAATTGCATCAACCCAAAGTAGATTTCAACACAAAAATTTATCAACCTAAATTAGATGTGCAATAAAGAATTAAAAATCCACCAAAAGAAAGAATACATATATATATATATATAGAGAGAGAGAGAGAGAGAGAGAGAGAGAGAGAGAGAGAGAATTCTCATTTTTGGATGGTCAAAATATGAATTGAATGAATGGAGAATATCAAATTTTTATGGTAAATCTTTCTCAAATTTTTGTTTTTATAGTAAATGAAATGGGGAGAAGAAGAGACAAAATAAAAGGAAGATGAAGGGATGAAAGAATTGTAAGGTTAAGGTATAGAGTAGTAGGAGTTTTTTTTTTTTTTTTTGGATAATTCCATAGTTGAGTATGAAGACATTTTTCACATTTCAAACACACTTACACACATTTCCACACATTTTTTTCACCCACACGTATATCAAAAACACTCAAATAATATTACTTAAACTCCTCTACCAAACACTCCCTCAAATTTCTAGATGTTTACATTTAAAACACTAGGAGATGTTAATTAGTTTAGCTATAAGGCTCTTGACATTTTGGCGATATACACTTGACACAAGCCTTAACTGTTAGGCTCAACTTTATATAGATTATAAATAGATAAATAAACATACAGATATCTTAAGTAACCTTCCATCATATAAAAGATTGATATTGATAGAAAATGAAAGCAAACTAAATAATAAGAAAGCAATTATCAACAAAAAGAATCTCGCAAGGAATTCAGTATTGAAAAACAAATCAAATAAACTTTCAAGAAAATAATAAAATAAACCGAAATAAAATCTTTTTAATAATAGTGTTGAAAACAATTGGATAAGACTTAAGAGTTGGGGAATTATAGATAAGTCATAATTGGTTGATATTTATCAGAATTTAAATTCTATGATCCGAACTGATTATAAAACTCTTATCCAATTATCTATTTCACTTCAAATTAATTAAACACAATCACAAACTAATCCAATAAGTGTGCATTTTTAATATTATACCGAGTATATATTAAAGAAGGTATACTTATGTAATTTCTTGTCAATGTCATGCAATTTAACAATGTTTAATTTGTTTAATATTTTCAAATTTCCCCGCTTGAATTACGAGTTCTTTAAGTTCTTAAGACATACATCCAATTTTGTATAAATAAAAAAAAAATTAAGTAGATAAAACATGAAATTATAGATAATATAGTTATTAATCTCTTATTATCTTAATGTTTTGTAACTATAGAGGGTATAAAGAGAATATAATCCAACAATGTTTTTGTTGAAAAACATGTATTGACAAAAATATTTCACTAATTTCATTAAAAGTGACAATAATATAAAAGAAAATATACTATAATTTTTTGAGACTTTGGTGATAGAGCTTCTCTTAATAACTTAACAAGGACATATAACTGAAACGATTTAAAAAATCATGGTTTCAAGTGGAATTTTTTAAAAATTAGGGAAAGAACACGATGAGTTATTCATATTATCCAAAAAATCTATGTTTGAGACAGAGAGAAATTGAAGCCGAACTCCACATAAAGTATTCATAAATAAAATTTTCAGCTTCGTCAAAGGTAGCTCTTTCCCCTCGAAACATATATTTCTCTCTCCATATGAACCACAACAAATATAGCAGTATAGCCTTCCATCTTTGATATTCACTATTATTTCTCTTTGCCAAATATCCACTGTTAAATTAGACATTCCCTAACTAACAAATAAGCAAAAGACTAATGACCACATTTCTCTAGTTATATTGCAATGAAGGAACAAATGTGCAACTCACACCCCATGTTTCTTACATATACAAGTTATACAACACAATCCATGAAAGTTATCCCCTCTTCTTGAGATTTTCTTTAGTTAAAAATTTTCCCCAAAGCAATGAGACATAAGAAGAAATCCATATCCTCAGCGGTACTGTACAAATGTTTTGTCGCTCGATACCATTAAACATTAAGTGTGAGGAGGATAGAGTTCCCATAGAGCGACAGTTGTGTCTTCCGATGCAGAGGCCATTAGCTTACAATCAGTTGAGAATGAAACCGCGTTACACTGTAAAAAGGAAAAGTGATGCATTTTTATAAGGGTGATCACAACAATCAACTAGTCAACGGTACAAAACTGAAGAGAGGAAAGAATTACAGGTGAAGTAATCACATTCTGCAGGAGTAGAATGCCACCTCGCCGGCAGGAGGTGGGGTGGCAGGGTTTAATAGAATTATCTTTTTCCATTTCCGTTTATTTTCACCCATATAATCATGGAGTATGTAAAAAAAGCTTCTGCACCTAGGGCCATCATATCAGAAACAATGTGCCAATGATAAATTAACCAAGCAGCAAGGTGGGATGCTTGTGTTGGCCTTAAATTTTAAGCTAAAAAGCCTTTATTTTTTCTTTTGGTTAAGGTAAGATGAGGGACTTTGCCCTAGGTGGGCTTTGAACCCAAGCTCATCCCCATNATTAAAAGTAATTCAACCAAGTTTCCATTAAAATTGAAAACCTATATAAGAAAGAGGTGCGCGCACACACGCACACCTAGTGGGTCATGAACCCAAAACCTCACTATCCACCCATATTTATAAAAAGGAGAAGTTCCATTTAACTAGAGCTTGTTGGCCCTGATATAAAAGGATGAAATTTAAAACAACATCCGAATCATAAAACTATGCATTTTCCATCAAAGCCCTGAATATCAAGAAATAAAATACAAGCCACAACAGCTGATTTAAACTTTCTAGTAAGAAAATAGAGATATGAAGTTTAAAATTTTAAGGAAAAAAATAATAATATTGTATATGTTATAATACAAATATGAAATGACATACCCTAGCATGGTGATATTTCAATTGCTAGAGCACTTCCTTTGCGGTAATTATATATCCTTACTCTACAAACAAGTGAACAGAGACCACTTTAAAAGCCTACGTTATATAATGTCAAGACAAAATAAATAAAGATATCTTTTGATAAATGAATTGCATAATACAAAAATCACATTAAGTCCCAGTTTGATAGCAAAACAAATGAAGAAATGCAAAAAATGTGAATATGAAAAATATAAATTTTTTGTTCTTTTAACTACTCAATAATGGACCTGGACTGAGCCAACTCCTGTTTTAGGCTCCAAAGTGGGATTATTGTTTTCTGGGTTTTCAAAGGCTTATGCAAATTTTCATCGTTTGAGCTATAGAACACTTAAACAGATGATGAATATTTCTCAAAAAGAAGTTTGTTCTATTTCATTGACAAAGTTTTTAGACAATTTATGAGAATCCCATCATCCACGTAGTTGAAGTTTTCATGGTGAAACTCTGCATATCTACTCACAAGAAGATTACAGCAGCAAGTTATGGCTTTATGTCTAGTGACTGGAATTCCTTAAAACTGGGAGGACCAGGTAAGTTAGGGAACAAAATACTTGAAAGGAACAAGTCCAAGAGTCATTCTTTGCAAACTGTCTTGGTGGGCAACAATTTACCCCTTGTGGATTCAAAGAAATAACAGAATCTATGGTGGCAAGGTTGAGACAGGAGAAAATCCTTAAGTATATCAAAAGAGATATAAGGGGAGGAATGAAGGAAAGCAGCGGGACAACTCCATCCTTAAAAAGAATTATTTTGTGCAAATTGGGGTATACTTAGATGAATTTGTATGTTTTATCACTTGATGTAAGGGATGGGCTGGGCTCCGGTAGTTGTTCAGTAGTGCAGAATGTGAACTTGTCTCTGTAGTTGAGTTTGTTTAGACTCTTCACTTGTGTTCCATTGGTTTGGATTTGCTATCTTCCAGCCTTGGAGCTAGCTTAGTCAGGGGTTGTAAACTTTGTTCTTTGTTCAATGAAATACTGAATTATCAAAAAATAAAATAAATTAAAGATTTCAAAATTCGCTGTCAAAAGCAGATTTTGAGGAACCCTTGGTAGGGACTCAGTTGAGATTAAAAACAAATCAAAATTCATCAAACTAACCAAAGAAGAAATATATCCATTGTCAAGAGCATAAAAAATTAAATATTTAGATAGTAATGACAAATATGATTGTTCAATAATCTATGTTAGGTTTTTAGACCCTTTAAAACACAATAATAGGATTAACCTAGTTTATTAGCCAAGTAATTAACTTAGTCAAATTATGCAAATCTAGGTTAACAGAATCAAATAATCATATCAAGATATAAAGCAGTGGAAATCTAAAGAACACAAAGATATGATCACCCAGAAAAACCAAACCAGTAAAAAACCTGGGAAGGATTTAACCTAGCTATCCTCAAGGTAAACTTGAATCCACTATATGAAAGAATCGAAGTTCATACAAAAGGACTTACAAGCACCCAAGCTCGACTTCCTAATGCCACCCACCAATAGAACTTACTGACACGACCACGTGCAAGTTCCGAATTCACAGACTCCTTCTTTCTTGGATTCTCCAATCAAGTACAAGCACTCCTGCTTGTGTTTCTTTAAGCTCCAATGACAGTAACTGAGTTGATTATCAAGGCGTTGATAATATCTCTACCTTGAAAACTCTAAGTTTATGTGAAGGAAAGCTCATCAAGGATCTCACAAGAGATTCACACAAACTGCAAAATATGAGCAACAATACAACCAGAGCAACTAGGATTGCACTCCGAAACGTGGCTAGGGTTTCTTTTATATAGTAGGAGAATTAGATCTGAAACCCTAATCCTTAATGGACTTGGGCTGAGTTGAAAATTCTGCAGGAAAAACATTCTGCCCGATATTCGATCGATCGAGTCTAAGCTTCGATCTATCGAGCCAGACCGACAGTCACTAATACTTTCTGCAGCCACTCGATTCCAACTTTACATAAACACACAACTTTGAGCAAGTCTAAACAAGACTAAACAACATGTTTTGATCATGGTTTGCCAATATTACACATTAGAGTTCTAAATACATCAAATCCTAAGTTTTTAGAACCTAACAATCTAGATAGTCAACTGAATTGATGAAAACCATTTCTTATTGGATGAAAAATGCCCCACAACTAATTTGCTAGCATAACCCATTAAAATGAGAAGGAAGAGAATTTCACATAGGTAACCCCTTCACCGATTACAACTCTATATGCAACAAATTATTATTAACATATTAGCTTATATTTGTGTGAGAACTGACTAGTATTCATATTTTACAATAGAGTAACTGAAACTATGCAAGAATTGTACATGAAAATCCTTTAATCTTTCAGGGAAAAAAAATTGTTAACAACCTGTGGTCCCAGCTAGCAGTAGCAGCAATTTTGCAATCTGGTCTAATTGAGGTGCCTGCTATTCCAGGTCGTTCCAAATTAATTTCTTTCTTGACCACACAAGAACCCTACATTATACAAGGCATGACATGACATAAGAACAGTTATTTCATATAGCAGGAGGCTGGAGGCAACAAAAAGGTAAATCATCATTAAATATAAATATATATCCACAAAGTCACCAAAATGAAATAGATAAGAAAGCTGCTAAAGAAACAGAAAATAATGGAACATTAAACTTGTGACGTTTGCATTATCCAAACCAGATATGATCTCAAACAACTCACTAGTCATTTTGTGCTAGTTGATTATTTTGCAGCCACTGTTTGATATGATTGTTATCATTCCCAATAGATGTTTGAATTTTAAATCAGTTTATTTAAAGTTTACCAGCTATCAATGATGTAGAACTCTATGTACAACACAAAAACATTTTACACCATTGATCTTTAAAGCTTAGAACTAAGTTGAAAACTGATGGAAGTTCTACCAATTTAACATTCTATATTGACAAATTAAATACCCTCAAGGTCGATCATAATCCAAATATGAGCACCAGACAGTGGAATGGAAAATGAGGAAAAATTTAAAAGAAGAAAGGAGCAAGAGAGTGGTATAGAAAAAGAACAGCTTAATTATATGTTGTCAAGATATAGGGGACTAATGGTCCATTTAGATTGAGGGGGAAGGGGAGTAGAATAGAGTTGGCCCAAAAATAGCTTATTTTTAGCCGACTCTACTTTACTCCCCCTCAATCCAAACAGGCCATAAGAGGTGAAGATGAGAGAGGAGGGAGGGTGGGGGGTACACTCTTTAAACTGACACAAACTAACATAATATTGGCAACCGTATCATGACAAATCCAACAAGATCAATTAACTATTGAAGAAAAACATGGTCAAGATTCTCTAAAATCAGCGGTTTCTTTGTGCTAAGGATGGATACTTCTTGGTGTTTGTTGGAATTCTAACTTGGGAATAACTTTGACCAATTGAGTACCCCTTCATTAGGATTAGTAAGATGGGGAAAAGCAAAAGAGGAAGAAGAACGTTTTAGAATGGGTCCCCTTACTCAAAACTAATGGGGATTATCTAAAATCCCCCGATGCAATAGGACAAGTCATGGTGATCAATGGGGAAGGCGCATTGCCCTCGATCTCAATCAATAATTCACCTGAAGAGCCACAAAACAAAAGAAGGAACATACTTTGGAATACTTGGAGTAGAGGGAAATGATGTCAAGAAGATCGGAAGAAGCCCTAAGAATCAAACAAGGAATTCATGAATGCAATGAAGAAAAACAAGATCAGTGGTGGGCCATCTAGTCAAGTACCCAAATTCCAATTATCAATCATGGATGAGCCTCCTCTACAGATGCAGAGAACTCTTGCACCTTATTTCATGAATGGGCAATCCAAGAGGCCTCTAAAGCGATTTTCTTATGAACGTAGTTTTGATGATGTTGATTTGAGCGCCCAAAGTTCCAATTCTTGAGTAAGAATGGTATCCAAATCACACAAAAGCTGTTTCTCTAATTCAATTAAGGAGGCAGTCGATCTAATAGCCATCTCCTTTTGAATACTGCGAAGTTTCGCCATCAATCTTCTTTTCTTACCAAAGACATTTCCAAAATGATTTTTGTTCCAGCTCACTGCATCTTTTTCAAAGTTGGAGATAGCTTCCCTCAGATGATTCGAACGATCCCAAGCCTGCGACACTACCCTAGGCAAGTCAAGATCAGTGATCCAACAAATTTGAAATCTAAAAGGCCTTGGAAGCTGAATGGAGTTTCTAGGGTTTGATTCAAAGAGGACCGGATAGTGGTCAGAATGACACCGTGTGAGATGAGTAACTCTAGCTTCTAGGAAGATCGTGCACCATTCCGGGTTCACGAAGAACCTATCAAACATTTCTTGGATTAGAGCATTTAGCTCTCTTTTATTCATCCAAGTAAACCGCGGCCCCGAAAAACCCAAATCAATCATGTTACATCTATCCAAGCAGTCCTTCAAATCCAGGGATCTGTTAATGCTAATCGCCCTTCCCCCAAACTTATCACTCTCCGCAAAGGGTTCGTTGAAATCCCCAGCAATAACCCAAGGCAACGTATGAAGCTCAGCAACTTTGCATAAATTTTCCCACGGAGTGCACCTTTCAGCCAACCTGGGACTAGCATATATGGCAGAAAATAACCAGTCAAATTCAAGAGAACGTACCTTCACGACAACATGAATTTCTTGTTCCGTTTTCGATAGAAAAGTCACATCCACTTTGCCTGCATCCCAGAGAAACCATAAACCACCCGCATAACCAATTGTGTCTATGTGCAAGGCACCATCAAAAGGGAGCTTCTTTGTAATCTCCTTGGCTTTTACCCCTCCTACCTTAGTCTCCATAACCACAAAAATTACTGGGTTGTGGTTTTGAACAAGCTCTCTAACATGATCCTGAAACTCGGGCTTCAGGGCGCCCCTATAATTCCAAACAACAATATTCATGATGAGAGACAGGTCTGGGGTCATGCGCTCTTCAGCACAAAGGAAGAGCTTCTCCTCCACCATCAAAATCCATCCCATCTGTTTCACCCGACCTCTTGTTTGACCCTTCCTTAGAATGGGAATCAGATAAAGTCAAAGAATTCCCATCTCCATCTCTATAGAAATCAGCTGAGTTAACATCTCCTTGATGAACTGGAGCACTTAGAGTATCGTCATGATGTGTCGGTTGCCCATGAAGCATGAATTGATCAGTTTCGGTGTTAAGATCCGTCTCTCTGAAAGTATCACCCTCAGATCTACTTTGCACCATTGAGGAATCGTAGAAACCTGGGAGAAGGTCCTTCATATCAGCTTGCTCTCCACCTCCGATTTCAGCATGTCAGCGAAGACTATCCACCGCAATTTTAGTACCCGATCCATTAGGTAAATCACTCGGACCCCTTTCGTCGACAAACTCCGGCGTGGCCGAACTTGTGAATCGGAACTGCCGTTCTACATCTAGAATAGGGTTGTTATTAGTGGAGGCGTTCTCAGTTTGGTTCTGGTAGTCAAATGTAGGTATCTGACTTGAGTTTCTAGTGCCTTCACGAGTAACAGCCTTGGTTCTCGAAATGCCTTTTTTACCCTTTGCGTTATTAGATGGGCCTGAAGCGGTGTGCCTTTAGTGGATGGCCCAGTAGCATTACTTACATCCAAGGCTGGCCCAGTTGAGATACTTTTCAACTCATTCCTTATCTTTAAGCCCAACTCAGCCTGGCTCAAGGAGAATTTCCTTTTACTAGTGTGAAGAGATTCATTCTCACCACCCGAGGGAGATCTTGGTAGGGTCGAACCATGACGTGTGGACTCAGTAGGTTGCCTCAAGGAGTTATGGTCAGAGGTGGGACCAATCCTTTTTGAGTTTTTGGCATTTTTCCTACGTGTCACTACCATCCAAGGCCCAAAGACATCCTCTTGTCCTTTTCCTTGATCGTGTTGGTGCACATTTGTAGTGTCAGGGTCATGCATCTCACGTTGGTCCTGCGGATCGTTTAGCTGCTCCGATCCCTCGCTTGATGGTGGTGAAGCGGGTCTGATAGTGTATGGGCATTGTTCTCTGTGGTGGCCAACCCTGTCGCAGAAGAAGCAGAGTTTGTGGATCCCTTTATAGACTACCTCTTGCTCTCTGCCCCCAATAATGATGGAGGTTATAAAAGGTTTGTTGACATTAACCTGTACACAAAACCTTGCATACCACCCCCGCGCTTCTTTCACCGTATAAGTATCAATCCTGAGAATGTTTCCTATCGCACTCCCAATCTGCTTAAGGATTGTTGGTTCATAGTACTCTATGGGCAGCTCGTTAATACGCACCCATATTGCTATAGAAGCAATGTCTGCCATGGATGGTTTAAAATTAGGCTCCCAAGGCCTTACCGACAGAAATTTTTCTACGACGAACCAAGGTCCTTTGTCAAGCACCCCGTCATAGTCCTCTGGGAGTGAAAAGCGAGCCAAAAAGAACTCCTTTCTTAAATCCACAAGATCTAACCTCCCTTTCGGTTTCCACATGGCGAGTAGCCTGGTCTGTAGGAAACTATACCTCACCAATCTTCCATACACCTTAATGATTAGTGCTTTGGACCATGGTGCTCGAATGCGCTGCTTGTCTTCCTTAGACAGCTTACCACCTCTAGCCCCTCGCGAAGATCTGCCATTTCATGCTGTTCTCTCAGCCATGGTTAATGATTGCAGACAACTAGCATCCAGAATTCCTCGAATCAGATTTAGCCATTGCTTCAGGGAAGCAAACAGATGCGCAGACCACCTTGCCAAAATAGGGACCTGTCAACAAGTAGGAATTACTATGTATGACAGTCCACCTGCGGACTTAAAACATCTTTTTGATTTTGATGCTTCTGGATTGTATTTAAGCAGGCGCTGTCCTGACACTATTGCTTTTTGTTAGTTTTAATATAATTCCCTTTTACTCAAAAAAAAAAAAAAGTTTTGATGATGTGATTGACAGCTAATGTTGTTCTCTCGGCCATGGTTAATGATTGCAGACAACTAGTGTCCAGAATTCCTTGAATCAGATTTAGCCACTGCTTTAGGGAAGCAAACAGATGCGCAGACCACCTTGCCAAAATAGGGACCCATCAACAAGTAGGAATTACTATGTATGATAGTCCACCTGCGGACTTAAAACATCTTTTTGATTTTGATGCTTCTAGATTGTATTTAAGCAGGCATTGTCCTGAGACTATTGCTTTTTGTTAGTTTTAATATAATTCCCTTTTACCAAAAAAAAAAAGTTTTGATGATGTGATTGACAGATTCACCAGCCAGTAGTTGCACTAGGTGGAACATCTCCCAAACTCTGAGATCTAATGAATGAAAAAATGTAGCCTGGTTTTGAATTCATAACCTTTGTTAACCGATAGGGGGAATTTAGCAGCTAAAGCAAAATGGAACATAAAAGATGAAGATGCAATACAAATGGTTATCAATAACCAGCATGGGCCCATCAAGGGAGCGATGGTGCTAAGAGATTTCCAAACATTCCCTCAACTGTTACCTTTTCTTTATTGGTAAGAGATGTAGATTGAAAACAAGTATGATGAATTTATGAACAAGTGTGTTTACCATGGAATGATCCAAACTATACATCACGATTTTGTCATCTGCAGCTCTTGAGATACCCCCACTACACGATTCATCAATAGATATGCTAAAAACTATATACAGGATACCAAATGGATCACAATTTGCTTTCAAGGGGGAAAAAAAAAGAGGAAGAATATGTTGGTTATCTCTAAATACAGGATCCCATATCTGGCTCTGAATGTAACTTTACAGAAGTAAGAGGAACTCCCGAATGCCGTATGTCCCACCAAAGCATGGAACCATCTTCATAACTGCCACGACACACCTTATAGAGTTGCTAAACTGATAAAATGCTTAGCTGCATTCATAATAGAAGATGAATAATAAAGATAAGAAGGATATACCTATTGAGTGTAGTTTTGTAGTTTTGTATCTGTTGTAGTTTTGTATCTGTTACTTGTAGTTTTGTATATATAGAAGTGAACTACAAGTAGTTTACCAATAGCATAGCATGATAGTTTATAATACAGCTGTTGTTTATAGTTAGTTAGATTAATGAGTTAGTTATTAGTTAGTTATTTTATCTGTTTTCATTTCCCGCCTCTGTTCTCCCTATATAAAGAACAGAGTATGCTAAGTTTAAGTAATGAATTCATTTCACAAGATTCGTATTGTTCCATCTCTCTCTCTCTCTCAGTGTGTGTGTTTTCCTCCATTGATGAATCTTCGGAACTTGTATGAATTCAATATGGTATCAGAGCAGAACTAGTTTCAGAGATCATTCACTTCTGGTATTCTTTGATTCTTCCTAGTTCAATTACGTCCTTCCCTGATTCTTTAATGCTTCATTCAGATCAACTAGAAATTTACCTTATTGTGTTTCTGTTGATTCTTGCATTAAGATCATCATCTTCTAGGTCTTGATTTCTTTTATGTGTTGAAATCTTGATCTTGATTTTCCTGTTCATAATTGAAATTTGAACCTTCAATCTCAGGGTTTCAATTTCCCTTCTTTGATTTTAGGGTTTCCAATCCATTTTTTTTCTAATTTGATCAAGATTGAGAGCTGAATCTTGATTTCCTATCTCTTGAACGATTCTCGAGAAAATTGATTCTTGATTTTCTTTGACAATACATCTAGCCATGACTGAGAGTACATCAAGTGCTACTCATCCTACTGTCCAGCCTTGGGAAAATACATCTAGTCCCTATTTCTTATCTAGTGGAGATAATCCAGGAGTTTCTTTGGTGGTTCAACATCTCACCGAAGAAAACTATAATACCTGGAGTAGGGCCATTCTCATTTCTTTGGATGCCAAAACCAAATTGGGATTCATTGATGGCTCTATCCCCAAGCCTCAGTCTGTTGATCACCCACATTACACAGCATGGTGTAAATGCAACAACACTGTCCTAGCTTGGTTGTTTAATTCTGTTTCTAAGGATTTACAATCAAGTATAGTCTACTTTAAGACTGCCAGGGATGTTTGGATTGATCTGCAAAACAGGTTTGGGCAAGGGAATGGACCTACAATCTTTGACTTAAGAAAGGAGATTAGTTCTTTGACTCAAGAGGACTTAACTATTAATGCATACTATGCCAAATTCAAAGGTCTCTGGGATGAATTTTCTAATTATAGGACATGTACATGTGGTCATCAAATTGAGGAATGTACCATGTCCTTTCTGATGGGGCTAAATGAGACATATGCAGCTGTTCGAAGTCAAATTCTGCTGATGGAGCCTGTGCCTCCTTTAAGCAAAGTGTTCTCTCTTCTACTGCAAGATGAGAAACAAAGAAAAGTAGGTGCTGGGAAGAAGGCCTTGATTGATACATCAACGGCTTTGGCAGCTTTTGGGTCTAAATCTGGTAACACCAAGACCTTTGTTAAGTCTAAGAATGGCAGACTACATTGCACTCATTGTGGAGCCATGGGGCATGTTGTTGACAAGTGCTTCAAACTGCACGGATATCCTCTTGGGTATAAGTTTAAAAACAAAGGTAGTCTACCTTTTGCAAGCACTGTTGTTGCTGTTGAAGATCTCAGTGAACCTGTTGCTCTCACCAAGGCTCAATATCAGCAGTTGGTTGGTTTATTGAACTCTCAATGTCACTTTGGCACCCAAGCACCAACAGAGGCATGTTTGGACACTACTCATCAGGTTGCCACCATCATTTCTCAGCCTTTAATGGATGTTCAGGCCCAAACCCTTTCAAGTATCTATTTTTCCCCTTCTCTTAAGCATTCAGTTTTTTCTTCCAGTGCAAATACCTCTCACATTAGCTTATTTGACTGGATTCTAAATAGTGGTGCAACAGACCACATGGTTCACTCTCTTCATTTCTTTACTTCCATTACCTCTTCTATTCAAATTTCTGTTAGACTTCCTAATGGTGAAATGGTTAAGGTAACCCACATTGGAACTGTTAAAGTTTCAGCAACCCTGACTTTAGAGCATGTTCTTTGCATCCCTAGTTTTTCTTTCAATCTTATTTCTATAAGTTAACTGACCCAAAACCCCTCTTGCTATTGTGTTTTCCTTTCTCATTATTGTTTTCTTCAGGACTTACTGCATTGGAGGATGATTGGGTTGGGTAAGAGATATGGAGGTCTGTACATCTTGCAGTGCACTAATTCCTTCACCTTACAACAATCTGTTTCTGAGGTTTTGTCTAGATTGCCTTCTTTTCTTTGTAATAAGAGTGTCAATGTCTATCATCTTGACTCTTCTAATGTTGTTGATAATTCAAATAGTACTGTTAGATTATGGCATTACAGATTGGGTCATCCATCTGCACAAAGAATAGCTTTGTTGAAACATCTTGTACCTGATCTAACTTCTTGCATTAACAACAATTCCTTTGATTGTTTTGTCTGCCCTTTGGCTAAGCAACATAAACTGCCTTTCCCTAAGTCCATAAGTGTTTCTTTATCTTGTTTTGACTTAATCCATGCTAATATTTGGGGCCCTTTCTTTACTCCTACATTGAATGGCTCAAGATATTTTCTTACTTTGGTTGATGATCATAGTAGATGTACTTGGGTTTATTTAATGAAACTTAAATCTGAAGCTTCTTCCTTGATTCAAACTTTTTTTCAAATGATTCTTAATCAATTCAAGGTCCATTAAGGTGATCCGGAGTGACAATGGTCCTGAATTTGCCCTTTCTTCTTTTTATGCTTCAAATGGCATTTTACATCAGCTGTCTTGTGTTGAAACACCACAACAAAATGCTATTGTTGAGAGAAAACACCAGCATTTGTTGAATGTTGCTCGGGCCTTAAGGTTTCATGCCAATTTACCTTTGAAATTCTGGGGGGATTGTGTTCTTACAGCCACTTATCTTATCAATATGCTTCCTTGCCCTCTTCTAGGCAATCTGACTCCTTATCAAAAACTTTTGGGTCATTCTCCATCATATCAGCATCTTAGATCCTTTGGTTGCTTGTGTTATGCTTCTACTTTAGCTAGAAACAGATCCAAGTTTGATCCTCGAGCCAAGGCTTGCATATTTCTTGGATATCCTTTTGGAACCAAAGGGTACAAGTTGTATGATTTGTCTACTAAAATTATCTTCCTTTCTAGAGATGTCATCTTCAAAGAATCTGCCTTCCCCTTTAAACATTGGCTGTCTAAACCTGTTCTTAGTCCTTCTTTCCCTTCTCACAATATGTTTTCCTCTCAGCCTTCCCTTTCAGAATCCATTTCTCCTATTTCTGCTGAGTTTTCTTTGCCTTTCAGTCATGTTGACACTGCTGTCCCTCCTGATGAGTTTCCAGATCTTGTTCATCATGATCTGGACACTTCTTCTCCTGTTTCTAATACTCCACTTGAACCTTCTGATCTTCCCCATCCCTTACCTATTTTACCTGCTGTTAGAAAGTCAACTAGGCCTCATAAACCTCCTTCATACCTTCATGATTATAACTGTAATATGGCTTCAGCTTCTGTCATGCCTTCCCATGATTCCATTAACAGTCCAGGTATTTTATATCCACTTTCCTCCACTCTCTCTTATTCTAAACTGTCTACTGCACATAAAGCCTTTTCTGTTGCCTTGTCCACTACCAAAGAACCTTCTTCCTATGCTGAAGCTTCCATTGATCCCTTGTGGCAAACTGCCATGAAGGCTAAGATTAATGCTCTTCAGGCTAATCACATTTGGGTGTTGACCAATCTGCCTCCTGGTAAGGTGCCTATTGGGTGCAAGTGGGTTTACAAAATTAAGCTTAAAGCTGATGGTTCCATGGAAAGGTACAAGGCTAGACTAGTGGCTAAAGGTTTTACCCAAACTGAAGGTGTTGATTACTATGAAACCTTCTTTCCTGTTGTGAAGTTTGTGACAGTTAGAACTCTTTTGGCTGCGGCTGCTGTGTTTGGTTGGCATTTGTCCCAGCTAGATGTCAATAATGCCTTCTTGCATGGAAAGTTGAATGAGGAAGTGTATATGGTTCCTCCTCCTGGTTTTGGCAGCAAGGGGGAGGTGTGCAAGCTCACTAAGTCACTTTATGGTTTGAAGCAGGCAAGTAGGCAGTGGTTTGCCAAGCTCTCATTCACTCTCCTTGATCATGGCTTTATCCAATCTAAGTCAGACTATTCTGTTTTCACCAAGGTCAGCAAGGCTTCCATTCTCATATTGCTGGTTTATGTAGATGACATTCTAATAGCTAGCAATAATGTGGAGGCAGTCAATACATTCACGGTTTTTCTGGATAACAAGTTCAAGCTCAAGGATCTTGGTACCTTGAAGTTTTTCTTAGGTCTTGAGGTTGCAAGAACTGACAAAGGCATCAACTTATGTCAAAGAAAATTCGTTTTAGAGTTACTTTCTGATACAGGTTTGCTAGCAAGTAAGCCTGCAAATGTTCCCATGGATCAATCAGCTAAATTTAGAAGCTCTATGGGAGAAGATGTTCCAGATCCATCTCTATACAGAAGAATTATAGGCAAGCTTCTTTATCTTGCCTTGACTAGGCCTGATATTTGCTACTCAGTGCATAAACTGAGTCAGTTTATGAGTTCTCCCAAAATACCACATTTGCAGGCAGCTTACAAGGTACTAAAGTATCTTAAGAAGACACCAGGACAAGGCTTATTTTTATCAGCAAGTTCTGAATTAAAATTAAAAGCCTATTGTGATGCTGACTGGGCGGCTTGTCCAGATACTAGAAGATCAGTTTCAGGCTTTTGTGTCTTTCTTGGTGTGAATCTCTCATATCCTGGAAATGCAAGAAGCAGCAAGTGGTATCTAGATCATCTGCAGAATCAGAGTATCGAGCAATGGCTACTGTCACCAGTGAGGTTGTTTGGTTGTTGGCCTTGCTTCAAACATTTGGTTTAGATCATAATCAACCTGCCTCTCTGTATTGTGATAGCAAGGCAGCCCTATACATTGCTGCCAATCCAATATTTCATGAACGTACGAAGCATATAGAGGTTGACTGCCATTTCATTCGAAGTAAGCTTCAAGATGGAGTGATTAAGGCATTCCATATTCCTACTAGACACCAGATTGCTGACTGCTTCACAAAGGCGCTTGGTTACAGGCAATTCTACTTCCTATTATCCAAGATGAACCTAATCAACATTTATGGTTCATCTTGAGGGGGAGTACTGAGTGTAGTTTTGTAGTTTTGTATCTGTTACTTGTAGTTTTGTATATATAGAAGTGAACTACAAGTAGTTTAGCAATAGCATAGCATGATAGTTTATAATACGGCTGTCGTTTATAGTTAGTTAGATTAATGAGTTAGTTATTAGTTAGTTATTTTTTCTATTTTCATTTCCCGCCTCTGTTCTCCCTATATAAAGAACAGAGTATGCTAAGTTCAAGTAATGAATTCATTTCACAAGATTCGTATTGTTCCATCTCTCTCTCTCTCTCTCAGTGTGTGTGTTTTCCTCCATTGATGAATCTTCGGAACTTGTATGAATTCAATAATACCCAGCCAAGACATTTAGGAATCCTTGTGATTCGGATGGTAAAAATGCTTGAACTGCCATGCACATCCCTTCCAAGTAATAATTGTCACATGTCAAAGTGTAGCATTTGAACAGAAGGGGGGAAAGAGATAGAGAGACAAAGAGGTTCTTTACTGAAGAATAAAGGGCCAAGTGATGGAGATCATTGCTTAGCCCAATAATTGAAGGCAATGTGTATTTACCCATGTTCCATGGAAAATGTATGAAAGGCAATATGTATTTAGTATTTACCCATGTGAAATGGAAAATGTATTAAATTTTACAAAGGAAAATATGAAAATTTAACGATCAAGGAAGAAACAATAAGTGAGCACACAACAGGCTTAAAGAAATATGATACTAAAAAATTGAATGAAATGATGACACAAGCTATTCCAAACTGTCCTAACACTGCAGGAACAATGCGATCAAAGTAGAAGAATTTTGCTTAAAAACATCCTTACTTCATTTTTTAAGTGCAGATTAATTCCTATCTCCCCCCCCCCCTCCACCCCCACCAAAAAAAAAGTCAGGGTTCTGGAATGGCATCACTATACATAACTCTAGGCTTAGGCTTCTTTAGCAAACAAAACCTCTAGAAGACCCCCACAAACAAAATGTTGTATTCAAGTCAAGAAATTTAGAAATATTTGTCCAGTAGATTTTAAAAATCAAACTGATGAATGAATGTATATGATAGCACTTTTCAACAAATTTAAAATATAACTTTGTGAAGCATGACGTTGCCCAAATAATAATATAAATAATACCAATAAGTTCAAAGACATAAATTCAACTCATATACAGACCTTTCTATGTGGCTCCACCCCTGCTTAGAACTCTCCATTGACATGTCTCCATGGACAATGCTCTTTCATAAAGTGTTTCATACTATAGGCCCATTGATTGTTGTTGTGTCTGTCAAGAATTAAGGAAACTTGGAAATTGACAACAAATTTGAATTCAAAGTGAAAAATCAATCGGGGAATGAGACAATTTTTTTGAAAAATCAGCATTAGGAGGAGAAATTAGATCACATCACTTGTCCATCATTCTACTAAAAAAAAATGTCAATCCTATTTAAAATTGTTAAATTTGTTTAATAAGAAAAGTCAATTTTTGTTTAATTTTTTATTTTATTATTATCATAAATTGACTCAACAATTTTAAATGAGTGAGAAATTTTTAGAAGAATGGTAAATAAGTAACATGATTTATCATGAAGGACTGT
This sequence comes from Quercus suber, assembly GCF_002906115.3. Taxonomy (NCBI): domain Eukaryota; kingdom Viridiplantae; phylum Streptophyta; class Magnoliopsida; order Fagales; family Fagaceae; genus Quercus; species Quercus suber. The sequence continues at coordinate 1,743,485 of NW_027069511.1, read as the reverse complement.
ATAATTTATTCATTGGAAGACTGTTCAACATCAATCAAAGTTGCTGATGTCACTACTAGTGTCATGTTGATGTCACATGAGGTGGTGCATGGGCACATGAAGCAGGGTGCATGGGAAGGCAGGACTATCTGGCCTTTTGCCCCTTTGGGCAAAAATATTTGGCGTTATGCCCCTGTTTCGAAACTATGTAGGTGCGTGCCCCTGTTTCAATACTCGATAATTTTAAAGCCGAGTTACTTAAGTTACTCGCATATCCAAAAACTGAGTTTTATGCTGGTTCTTGCCACACTGGTAATCCAGCGTGGCTTTTGGGAAATAAAATATTCCCGCGTAACTGTTTACAACTCGACAATGGAGAATCTGATTTATGTGCAGAATATGAAACACTTTTGAATGTAACGTCTCTAAAACAGTTTGTGTGTCTTCCTTCCTCTACAGTTTCTCTCCCTTCCTCCGTTCGATTAGTAGCCACCCTTAGTCCGTTCAGTAGAGCCTTCCCAAGTTCAACGAATATTCAAGTTCTCCTATTTCTACCCGAACCCAAACCAAATCGGTCAGTCGACGCTGGATTGAAGCTCAATCCAAACCCACACCCAAACCCACACCTTTTCACTCTCACTATAGCCGAAGCTCAACCCAATCCATCTTCAGAGTTCAAGGATTAGAAACGTATTAAGGTAATTTCTAAATGCTGAGATCAAATATTCGTTTTTTCCCTTTGCATGTAATCTGAGTTAAGTGTTGATTGTGCATTTACTCTGATTTGAGTGTGGCTTCTTAAGTTTTTCTCTGTTAGATTTTCCTGTATCTCTATTCATTATTATTGTTGCTTTTTTAGCTTTGTTGGGTTTGGTTTTGAACTGGGTTTGGTTTTGAACTGGGTTTGGATGCACGTATATGGCATAAATTCATGTAAAAAATACAGTTAGCATGACAACGGTGGCCATTGTTAGGGGAAATTGCTTTTTAATTCAACTGTATAATTTCAGGAAATTATGTTGTATGTGAAAATTGATTTTGAATGAGGGAAAATTGCTATTTAATTCAATGCTAAATGATCTTGAATTGAGAAGCTATTGGTTTTACAAGCTTCAAACTTACTGGCTTTTGCAAGCTTCCACTCTGTTAACTTATTAATATAATAGATATAATGTGTGTATAATGGATATGCATGCATATATCTACACACAGACCATAAAATGCACATCATGGACATCCACTATCACTGAACTAAATTGAGCTCATAAATGCCTTGTATATCTACTGTTTTGGGTTCCTAAAACCTTTGCTGCCACATTTTGTGTACAGATGCATAATTGATTGTCATAAGAGACTAGAATTGTCTTAGAAGTTCTTAAAGTACTTATTTTTTTGTTATTAGAATTCCTAGTCTTTATAAGAAAGGATTTAGAAATAGCCTAGATAATGGCTTTATTATAGTCGATAATATTGATAGATTTTAATAACATTCCAACTTTGTTCAAGCGTGATTGCTATCTCCTACCTAAGTGTGACTGCTTACGAAAGCGTAGGTGTGATTGCCTAGTGTTTTAGTGCCGAAATTCCTAAAAATCCTACATCAAATTTGGTATCTAAGCCCGTTGAAGCTTCTGTCTTGTGTTAGATTAGCAGTCATGTGTGGGTTATGTTTGTTGATTAAGTACATCAATTCATTATTATTATCATCTACTACAAGTGAGGTTGAAAAGGGAACTTAGTGGCCTTTGAGGGTCACCAATCCTTTCCTAATAGGTTGGATTAGGTTAGGGGGAGCATTAAGATTTGTGGTGGCTTGTGGCTTTTATAGAAAAATGCTAGATAATCTGTTTTTTTATTCTTCTTGCAAGAAATATAAGAATTCTTTTTCCATTTCTGTCTCGGTTGTATCCATACTCTCAAAATTGTTTAGGAGTAGTTGGGTACCTTTTAGAACTATGTTTTAGTATTTTCCAATGGTGTTTTTTGTGGTGCTTAATTGATTCATTGGGTTGCATTTTTCTGTGTTCATTTTGTTGGTTTACTTTGTTTGTTTTAGACATTGATTCGCACGTTGGTTGGTTGGTTAGGTTGCTTATACATTCTGCAACTATGGGTCCTTTTTGTTTATGCCTTGCAGCCATGAACATTAGGATCAAGTTAGGCATATATGCTCAGGCTAGGGGTTTTATATTTTAGTGTTTTAATTTAACTCTTCCTTGATATGATTAAATGGATTGAAAATCAGTGTATATATTGATGCATGATGCATAATTCAGATGAGCAATTATATGTTTTCAATTTTTTGTCAAATCTCTCTCTCACTCTGTTTCTTTTTCACTCTCTCTCTCTCTCTCTGTGTATTTGTTTCTGTCAGTTTGTTCTAGAACCCTGTTGAAATACTTGCTTGTCTAACATGATTGCATGCGTGTCAGATATGCAGCAACTGCGAAATGTGGTTCCTAGACCCGCGGAAAGTACACAACTGACACAGCAGCCGGGTCATCGATCCACGGCGCTATGGGAGACGCCTGCCGGTCAAGTACGTAGTTGTACTGAACTTTGGACATGTCGAAATCATTTGTTTTTTATTTCTGTAGGGTTCTTTGATTATTTGTAAATAGATGTTGGACATGGTAGCATTTCAGTTTTGGTTTAGGCAGAATTTTATTTAATCCAAAGAGAAAATGGTATGAAGCAGAAATAATCGTAAAATTAAAAACACTCTTTCATTAACAGCAGTACCCGAAAATGGTATGGAGTAGAAATATTCAAAGTCAGTAGATCTCATTCGGAAGCTATAGTAATCAATTAAAATGAATCCGCTGCCATTATTTTCGCAAATATGCACACACAATTAGGTGTGGCTACACATAAGACAACTTTGTTGATTCCTAATTCGCTACTCCATTTGACATAGTGAGGCACTTTGTTCATTCATTTCAAAACCTAATGCCCATCACCTTAGTGCTAATTTTATAAAATGTCATTGACCTTGAATTGATCCAATCCAATCTGCATTGAGCTAGAGTGAATAACTAGTTAACATCATAACTAACATATTGTAAAATGTTTGTAGCTAACTAGTTAGCCTACTATTTCTTGCATATCCTAAGACAGTGCTCTTTCGTGTGCAGGTAGTGCCAGGCGTGCTAAAGTGCAGACACCAATCTTGCAAGTTACCCCGGCATGGGCTAGACCCCCAAATTGGTCGGTACATAACTGAGGCGGGATTTGAAGGGTTATTCAAGGTTCCAAACTTGGAAGTGGATCACGCGTTGATCACAGCACTAGTTGAGCGTTGGCATCCGGAGACGCACACATTCCACCTACCGCATGGAGAGATGGGCATCACCTTACAAGATATTGAGGTGATGCTAGGGGTTCCTATTGATGGGTTGCCAGTGACTGGGAGTGTCAAGCTGGGGTGGCCAGCGTTGTGTCTTGAGCTACTGGGTCATCGTCCGCCAGACCCGATACCACATCCCAATGAAAACAAGTCTATCCTTGCTGGGGTGAGGCTAAGAGTCACCTAGCTGAAGGAACAATTTAGAGCTCCCTTAGCTGCAGTTGCTATTGATGAGGTAGTGCAGCAACATGCGTGCTATCACATTCATTTCAGATTGGGGACCATTCTATTTGTGGACAAGTCGGCGGACCGGGTGTCGATGATGCCTCTACAGTTCCTGAACCCAATCAGCAACGCGAAGAGGTACAGTTGGGGTAGTGGAGCATTAGCTTGGCTGTACAGGTACTTATGCAAGGCATCGGAGACGAAGGTGATGCAGATGGGAGGAGCATTGATGTTGGTGCAAATCTGGGCGTATTCGAGGTTCCCAGTGATATGCCCTGTTGTGAGGCCGCCGCAATCGCCAGTGGAGGCAGGTCCCCTTGCATGTCGGTATGTTATTTCATTAGTTTGGTACAATTGTCATGCCATTTGTCATTCACCATGCATGTGTGTATAGTTGGTCAAAATCCCTGCATGTATGCCACTTTTAATACATTCACTAAGTACACTGTTGTCGAGAAGTAACCCTTGTTTCAAACTGAAAGTTTAATTGACATTAATTCAATGGATTATTTAACAAGATAGCATGCCAATATACACTGTGTTGAGTGCAGAAGAAAATTAGGAATACAAAATACTTTGTTTTAATAGATAATGCTAAGCCAGTAGAGTTAGATTCATCTATTAGTGCAATGGGAATCATAGTCACACACGTGATTCAGTACTTAATATGTACTCGGCCAGAATTTATAAAAGTTGCACAAAATATTTGTAAATAGTATATAATTTGATCATATTTAAGTTTAATATTGAAGATGTTTGTTTTTGAATTTTGGCTAACTCATTAAAAAGTCTCTGCAATAATTTCATTTGGTAGAGTATGTAAACTGGTCATTCTTTTTCAACAAGGAAAAAACGGGTTGTTTGTTAACCAATCTATATACTTTGATATGAATTTATATCTAAATTTGTATTATCATGAAACAATGAATTTGTTTGTGTTTATTATATTTTCCAAAGGCTCAACTAGTGCTCAGAAATTCACAGTCTAGACTTTGTGTTGAATTATTTTTTTTATTAGTAACAAGTGGGGATGAAACCAATGAAATCACCTTTGGAGAAAACATCTAAACTACAATGCTCTTACTGCCCTTTGTGTGCGTTTGACTCACATGTAGTGCAGTAGACCATGGTACACGAGACCAAATAGCTCCAGTATTAGTTTCATGTTTATGACAACATCATAACTCACTTTTTCCCCCTATCATATGGGAATTAATATATTTTCAGTTATGAAGGCATAAAATTGGCCAAACTAGAAATGTGATGTTTGCAACACTTCATCAATTGTAATAAGTATTTTCCACCGAATAAAAAATAAAACAAAATAAAAATAAGTAGTACGTGTGTCGGTTGTGTGTGTGTGTGTGTGTGGGGTCCGATTTGATGTCGGAAAAGAATAGCTGGCCACTAGTCGAAGCAATATGGTCAAACAAAACTGCCTGGTTACAATTGGCATATTATACTGTACAAAGTGTAATCGTCAATCAATTAAAAGTTGCTATTTATGGAATATGCTTATCAACTTACTACAACATCTTTTCAGGTTTAGGTCCACAATATAAAATTTGACAACAACAAAAATCTTTAACTGAAGAATTTATTTTCTAATAGGGAAAAGTCAGTATGGAAATTATCTTTGTAAATCTATTTCTTCGGCTCGAAGAAAATTAGTTTTGTAGCCTTCATTTACTCGACCAACTAGTAAGAGACTTGAAGTCTAAGTCTATAACGACGTTCAGCTACAAACTTATTTAAAGTCTAAGTCCACAGTTTCATTTATATAAATTAACATTGTTACATGTTTTAAAATTTTAATTGTTGAATTTTATGTTTTTTATGCTTTTAACATATATTAAATTTATGTCAATTAGATATTATATACTATATGATTCATAAACTTATTTTTTATGCATAATTGTAGACTATATGATTCATAAAAATTTACAATTTAAACAATTAAGAGCTATGCATTTTTTAAATTCTATAAATTTTGCAAGCATGTAATATATAAAAAGAAAATGTAATCCAAATGTGGATTTGTTAAAATTCACATCCAATAAAACTATATTCGGTGAAGTTGTAGCCAAACAAAGTTTGTAGCCAAACTTATATATTAAATTTACTCTATCATTCATCAACTTATTTCTTATGCATAATTTTAGACTATATGATTCATAAAAATTTGCAATTTAAACAATTAATTGATGACAAATTACTTATATTTTTGAAATTCTAGAAATTTTGCAAGTATGTAATATATAAAAAGAAAATGTAATCCAAGCGTGGATTTGTTAAAATTCACATCCAATAAAAAAAATACTAGGTGAAGTTGTAGCCCAAAAAAGTTTGTAGCCAAACTTTGTCCAACGTTATTTCTAATTTATCTATGATCCTAAATCACTCAATAAATTTGAACTGTAAATTTTTTAGCTATGCACCTATAGGAACATTCTTATAGATTAAGGCAACCGTGTACCATGAATGTTTGGTTGTCAAGACTGAAGAGCCTTAATGAATGTATGAATTCCTCTTCTTACTTATTATGAATACAAATCCTTTATATTATATTTTGTGTTTCACTTTATGTTCCATTAATCACAACTTGTCAAGTATGTATTTTTGTTTTCTATTTTAAACTTTAGCTATTTTATAAGGAAAGTTAAACAAATAAATGACAAGTTGTGATTAGTGAAATATAAAGTGGAATACAAAAAATGGTATAAAGGATTTTTATTCACTTATTATAACCTGTAACAATTAAATTATTGAAAAAACAAAAGACTTTCTTTTTAGAACTAAAAATGACTTTAATTACGGTGGAAATTTGATTATTTTCATAGTTGGTTTTCTTGTTTTCCAAACTTTTGGAAACGTTTTTTTATTTAACTTTTTGTATAAAATAATTTTTTATTTTTGGAATCAATTCAATAGTTACAAATTGTGGGATTTGCATTTTACATATATCCGTTGGTAATATCAACAAATGTTAGTTAAACTACCATTTTTTGAAAACATTTCAAGGATACAGAGGCAGGGGATTTCTTTTTCTTTTTTTTTTTGTTGAGGGGAGGGGGGTAGGTACTTGGTGTTGGTGGGTTGGTTGGAAATAAGGGTTGCTTTGTCTAAACTCTAAAGAACTCATGATTTAAAGTTTTAAACACGGCAGACAATTGGAGGTGCTACAATCGTATTCTAGGCTCGGCCTACTCTATATCTGGTCATGAAGCTTTAACTAATCCAACCACCCTTTTTAGGTAGTAGTTCTCTTTTGTAAGGAAACACTTTATTTTGCAGCTCTGGCCATGAATGTGAACCCAAGAATTTTAGAACCTTGTGAATAAATGTCAGAATTTAGAGTATGCTACACATGTCTAATACAGTAAGAACAAACTTCCGGCCACTGCAAAGAAATGGAAGACGAGGGCTTCTCTTAGGATTTGATCCTCGAACCTGCCAGAGTAGGACATCTCTTAGTAACTGATACTTGAACATGTCATTTTATATTTTTGGCTTACAATAGTCAAGTGAAGAAAATTCGAACCCAGATTCTCTTCTAGGGGAGAAGCGAACACTGCCATTAAAAACTACAAGACTGTGGCAACATGCCAAGTATAAATACTTCCTGGCACCAAATGGTCCAACTTCAAAAACAGCTAAAGATGTTGCTTTGCTTTAGGTTAAAATAAATTGTAAACCAATATTCTCCTTCCCAATTTGAAGACGCTACTTTCTTCTATACAAGGCGAGTATTATGCAGAACTTATGATTCGATTGAATTCATTTCAGGTCGAGTTTAGCATTTTACATTTGTGTTAGTATCTAAGGTATCATAATAGATGCATTAAAGAAAATAGAAGAAAAAGGACAAAATAAGAACTAATGGGAGGCACTCATCCCAATTCCTTCCTCAAAATACAACTACTTGGCAACTTGTTCCAGATCTGGAACTTTATTCCATGTTTCCTCAACTGCACTAAATTGCAGTGGTGGCAATGACAAATGGCCAACAGTTGAGCTTCCGCTCTGAATTTCCTTCAAAACCCGTAGTGCTGATATAGTGCTCTTCATATATAAGCTCTCCATATACTCAATCTCTGCAAGTTCCTTTGGCACTCTGAGCAGACCGTTGTTATTGGTAGCGTCAGAAGTTGAAGGATCATCATCCCCATCAGCTATCACTGTTGAAGCTGGTGGTTCACACTTAGGGAAAATTCCGTCCAGCATTGCCTCACACTCCACAAGCTTGTAGAGCATGTCAGTGGTGAAGAAGGGCTGTTGCAAGACCTTTTGAATGAAGGGCAAGCGAATGAGGGCACCAGTTCTTTTGTCATACTTCTTGACTATTTTGACCAAACCTGTTAAGAACAAATTAAGGTGTCATTAAGACAGTCTAGCCTTTAAGACATTATTATATTCTAAGAAACCAATTACTTTAAGGGATCGACCCCCTACCGAAAATATGAAAGCTAGTTAATGGCTTTATTTTTGGTATGCATTTATTGTCGCGGTAGCATTGTTGTTTGATATTAACTAATGAGCATTGTCTGAAATTGTATGTTTACTAGATGGAAGGGGCCGAAGAGCACGAAAGAGCATGCCACACGTGTGCTACCTGTGTATCGAGCGTCACTGTCGAGTATACGGGCACACCAGGTATTTTACCACTTCATGTCAGAAGGATATAATTCTCCATATTTTTGTTTTTCACTTGGTAGGGTTTTAACAACTACTGCATGTGTATAGTTAATAATGTAACTTTCGTCGATTAGACCATAGATATACAAGGAATTAGTTACGAACACAAACACAAGGGTGGGTGGGCAGTCAATATAGAGTAGCTTCATTAATAATTTTACACCGATGTTTGTCGTTTTGATTCCACACATATTTAGCTTTGTACCCTTAAAATTTTTCCCTTAGTTGTAGCTATTGCTTGTGATTATTATTTTTTGGTTGCTAGAAAGAATATTAAGAACTATAGAATGCAGAACTGTAGGTAATGTTTTCACATGTATTTTCCAAACCTGATATTTTTGAGCTTGATGCTCTTGAAATAATTGCATAAGTCTGCATATAATTTGACAGGCAAAATTGAAACACCATTAGAATTAAAGGTGAACTGAATAACCACATTGAATATTATTGTTATCAAAATATTTATGAGTCCAATACTTACAGCAGGTCTAAGATCTTTAAAATATTTCCTTATAAAATGGACATCGTTGTCTCTATATAATAAACAACATTATTTTTATATATTTTTGGGGTAAGCACATCGCATACAAATCCTACCCCAACAATGTATGTTTACTGGGCATTCCCCTTCTCCCTTTTCTTAATTTTCTCCTCCTCTTTTTGAACCCCAAATCACACAATGTGCCAATTACTGATTTATAATGACAATTAGATTTTGGCCAAACTAAGATTGGTAGCAACAATAAGCATCACAAAAGCTTTCAGTTCCATGCAAGGTCTTAAGATTCTGACTGAAAGAGAGGGAAATAGGTCAAGAATGTCTTAGGATTTTTAGTGAAGTGGTTCTTCAATGGTCTTCTACATATTTGCTCACATTGAGGATTGACAGAAATAAGTACGTATTTGATTTTTTTTCTTGTTGACCATTTATGCAGGTTGTCTGGGAGCCGTACAAGGATGTCCTAGACTCATTGCCCCCATATTGCACTGCCGGCCGATGTATATGGAGGGCCATTGTGCCGTTGATTTATTTTTGGATAGTAGAGGGTCATCATCCGGAACGTGTCTTTCGTCAGTTCGGCATGAAGCAAGCGCCACCGACTATTGTGGATACATCGGTTGCTCTCCACAAAATCTCCCTCCAAGGTAAATTAGATAGGGATTTCCAGCAAGAGCATGCTATCCACATTGACCGATGGGCCCATAGAGAGGAACATCTGGCCGACGCACCGACATTGGATAGGGACACGACATACCTTGCTGCTTACATGGAGTCATACCGAAGGACGACCAGACGGTTCATTACGCGTGAGTCGGCATATTAGGAAATCCTTGTAAGGCAACAAACCCTGAACATGCTTCTTTGATGGATTGACAATATATGTGTGTTGCTGCATGCATTATGAAAATTAAAGTGTGACCACAAGCCATTGAATCAATATTTTGACATTCATTTTAGAGAACATTTCATTTCTTGCCACTAGATATGCATTTGTCACAAGCAATATGTACTGCTGTGCCATTTCAATGTTCATATATATATGAATAAGCTCAACATGCATAATTTGTTTTCAAATCGGTCATGCACAACACAAAAGGAACCATAAAAGTTTTAACGGGACTCCTTTATTTCACAGGTTCAGTCCAACGTGGAATTACTGTCACAATGCGAACCAGACTCCCAAATGTACAACCACCTGAAGAGTACACTGGAACTTGTTAGAGAGTTGAGTCGAGTGGCATTAGAGAACGCGCGTGCCTCGGCGACTACGGTGAGCACACCGGCCACAGGCCGTGGTGGGGGAGGTCGTGGTTCTGGACGGCATGGACGCAGTCGAGGTCCTAGAGGTGGTCATGAGGATGAGGAGGACTTCGGTAACTTCCAACTCTAATACCTCCAATTCTTACTGACTTGCACTTCTACTACTTTGAGTTGTAATTTATTTAGAGGACGTATTATAGTAGCGAAGTATATATTGTTTGGTAAGTAGTTTTTACGGTTAATATGCACTTCCTTATGGAATTTGGTATAATTACTTACAATGTTCTCCCAAACGTTAAATATTAAAACTAAGCACTGTAAATATCAACCAGGAGCTACGGCTTTTTAAGTTCTTCCTACCAAAATATATATGTATTGAAATGTAAGACATGCAAAACCGTTTCATTCAATCCTTATAAACTACAATGACAATACTGTTATCCACTTTTAGCATATACCCATCAATGCTAATATATTAACACATTGATGACAAAACAGCAAGTCTATGCAGTTTTTCCATCGAGTATAAAGCACAATAATCTGTTTGCTAATGTAATTCCTTTTAAAAATATTCCTACACCACCGTGGAAATAAACTTAGGAGTATATGAGGAAAATTCAAAGTTGTGATCGCATTCTGCAGTTCATACAATTTGGATTGCTTACGCAATTGGCATTACGTAGGGTTTACACTTTACAATAGTTATTGGATTCTACCAACTTACTTACGAATTAACCTGTCCTTTATACTGTCTAGATTCTAGGGTAATTATACATGTTGAATCTTGTGTTGAAAACAATGTTTTAGTGTTATTGTATCAGCGTTATAGCTATTGTATGTTTTCAGCTCTGTTGTAGCTTTGTTTTTGCACTTAGTTGTCTTGCATTTTCAGTTGACTGAATGCAAACTGTTCCAATTAAAAAAAAAAAACAAAATTAGTGTTTTTGGGATTTGTTTGAGTAATGCATTAACTGATAGTGCCGGTAATCTTTCTCCACTCAGTCAGAAAATTTTCTCCATCCTAAACATTTTTATACATATTTTATCACTCACTTTCAAGAATTTTCTTTAATTGTATTGTTAAAGTTGAAATAATTATTCAATACAAAAAACAATTACAGCAAATAGTAGACATTTTTGTGCGTGTAGGAACTGGTAAATGAGAGGTTTCATTCCCCAAAGTAAATCCCCTGTAAAGGGTCAAAAGCCATTGATTCATATCTAGGCTGCAGATAGTAAGACATTTTTTGACTTAATCTCTTGTTGTCATCTTAATAAATACAGCTGTTTTTGTACAGATGATGAGGCGTTCGAGGGCGACTGGGACATGTACATGGATGGCGTCGGGTCATCGCGATGCATGTCTGATGCTGCTGCCCAGCCATCCCACCCTGCTGGCCATGACTATAGTGCAGATCACGCATCCTATGCTCAAGCCGGCCCTCAGTCCCCACCACCCACTCGGCTGTCTCCCCCATTGTTCAGTGGCTCTGCCCACGATGGTGGCTGTATATTTGTACCCACACCTGGCCGACCGACCCTACCTGTAGTTCAGGCTGAGCCCACCCAGGACCCTTCACTTCCTAACCCCGACGAACCGGCTGCACAGATCGAACAGATACAGAGTGAGAATATTGAGCCGGTACATGGGTTCCGAAGATCACTCCGTACTGACATACACCCCCCTAGTTGTGGGACCGGTGACGGTAATTATTTGCACAACTAGGAAGGCATCTTTCTTAATTGCTATCTATGAATTAGACTGTTCAGATTAACAATCCTGTGATCAGTTTGCATTAGATTTTCTTCTTTAGCCAGTGCACCTCCATATTCTATGAAAACTATTTATCATTTACCTTAATAGAATGTCACTTGACTTGCATATGATGTTGTTTGCTTTAAGTGATGATCATACTCAGATCAAACATTTTCTTATAACTGAATTAAGAAGAGGGTTCGTCAACTATTACTCACTTCACTTGGTAGATATTTCATAGGCTTCATCATCAAACACATAATCCAAGAGTATTAAGTATATCCTCTATTGTATTGAACTACTATTGCCATTGTTGCAATGCAGTTAATAGATTGCTATTCACCATTATTATTTGTGGTTGTAGTAATGAATTAGTAGTAGTCATGTGACATTGGAGGTGTACCCAATTCATCACCCAATTTATTAGTGCTATGAAGGGTGATCAATCATTGCTATATATTTTTTCTCCTTAGTTCTTCTTTTTTCATTTCACAAAATCCTCACAGAATTTGACCAAGGATGTAGCCTATTGAGTGTTGACCCAACTTATTGTTGCCTTAGGGAATGTGCAATCCCTCTCTTTAAACTCTACTTTCGCTGTTACGGAATGTGTGCATTCAAGTAATGTGCTCTGCTTTGCATTTCAGGTAAGACTAGACCGGCGAAGGCAGCTGTGAGGAAACGAAAACAGCGTTGAGCTGTTGATGCTGTGGAGCATATGGGGGTAAAACCTTGCCCAATATCTGGACTTCTTATTTTTTTTTTAGTTTTTGATGTTCATTTTCCGATAATTACAATTCAAAACCATAAAAAAAATAGAAAAATCAAAAACAATATTAGACAGTTGGGATTTTTCTGACAACTCAAGGAAGTGGTTGCTTTGAAGCAACTGAATTTCTCTCTCCTCTCTCTAGATATAGATAAGTCCACCATGGCATAGAAATTGAACGCACTTACACAACATATAAATTTCCTTCCTTGCTTTAAGCTTTGTTTGATTTGCAACAGTGTTGGAAAAAAGGTGCCCTGCATATGAAAATATTATTATTAAAATCTGCCCTGCACATCAACCTAGATCTATGAAATTTGATATGATGACACGACACAAGTGTTATGTTCCAGCTTGGACATAGCATGTTAGAGACAGGAACTTGTTAAATTTTAGACCATACATATGTCGCAGGACCAGCATACTTGGTAGGAGGATAAGGCATTTCTTTTTGTTGATTGGTAAGTGAAAAATAGAAAAGGCATTTGTTCTACATTAGTTAAAAAAACCCTTCTACTCTTGGTACAAAGAAAAAGGCATTGCTGGGTCAAATTTTGATGGGCTTCTCTGTGGTTTTATATTCACGAGGGGAACCTCATTTTAATGACTTTAGGGGACGAGCATGTTGAGTGACGACGATATGCATGCAGGTAAACCATTTTGTGTACAGAACTTCTTCCTGAGTCAGAGCATTAATAACTTCCTTGTTTTAGGATTCAATAATGACCAGGGTTTTAATATAAACAAGAGAAACATAAACTGAATCCGCTTACTATCTGCCTGAATAGTAAACCCTCATATTGGTAGAACCAAAGCCCACATGGATGAACACCCATAAAGTAAATAAAACTTATTAATAAAATACCATGATTGGCCAGCAGCTATGGCCCCATACCTAATAGACTGACTGGACAGAGAATTCCTCCATACCCAATGAAATAGTCTAGGAATCTTCTGATTGTGGATTTTTGGTTGGACAAGATCACATTGGGATATATGGCTTCAGTTAGGTGTGTGTAGATGTTACGAATTTTTCCGTTATGGATATTTTCTATAACTTATATTTTCCTTTAGTTTTTTTATTTTATTATTATTTTGTTTTTTCTTTTTCATTTACTGATTCATATTTCGTGGCATATTTTGTAGGCTTCAGTAGATCCTAATATTGATAAACTTTGAAAACCACCATTTTCGTTGATGTCGTTTTTTGCATGGTAGTTGGACAATGTCTTCTTGTTCATGTAACAGTCAGTGGACACACCTTTGACAATATTTTGTGGACATAGAAGAGTTTGACAGATTTTTTGAGAGCATAGCACTGCAAAATTGGACAGATTTTTTGGACAGCTGATTTCTTCTTATTCAATATTTTGAAACATATTTTGTAACTAATGAAGCTACTTAAGCATCTTAGGTCCTATATGTGCATGTTTGAGTAAGCTTCGTGTTAGGTTCCAATCTTAATTGCAAAGGGTGGATATTTTCATGTCAAATGGAAAATGCATTTCTATATATAACTCGTATCTATGTATCTGCATATTTGAACAAAGGCAGCTTTAGACAAATGCAATATAGTGATGATGGATGGAATTTTGAATTCAAGAAGTTTAATTTTAGCAATATATTTGTTGATGTCCATTCCTTTTATGTGGCTCTCTTTTCTAAGAAAAATACTTTAGTGCAAATTTAGCTATAGCAGAGACGTCATGATGAATGCAATATAGTGTTCTAGAATGGTTATACTGATGAATGCAATATAATTTTGTGGATGGAAATTTAAATTTCGGAGTTTTTAATTTAGTGTCTTTGTTCTTCACTGCATTATATATATATATATATATGTGTGTGTGTGAGGCACGTAATGCAATTTGGATAGTAGGAATTTTTATACTCGGCTACATGGCGTGACAGTGTCGAATACTATATTGCATGGTTCTTTTAATAGCCACATAGTGGGTTGCATAAAAACACCTACAACCTAGGTTGCTTAAAAACTTATATATTGATATATATATATATATATATAATCCTTATTTCATATTATGCTTTCATATTGACCAAGTAACTATGCAGGTGAATTTCTCTTGTTCTTTTACGAAACACCCAACTAAATTGCATCTTAAACAAATAAAATTAGTAGTAAGATATTGTATGAGTCTATTTAAGATTGCTGAAATACTAGAAACAGTTTTTTCTTTGCAACTTGCCACCAACACGTGTATAATTGGTGTGAATAAAATTTTTGAAATTGTTTAATTTGAATAATTATGCAAGGAGATACTAAAGAAGCAGTGCCGGCTCAAGGCATAGGCAAGTTGGGCCTAGGCCTAAGGCCCCACCAAAAAATAAATTTTTCTTTGAAAAAAAAACCCCACTTTTCATAGTTAAAGGCCCATTTTTATAAAATATATATATATTTTGTAAAGGTTGTACAATTTTTTTTTATTAGTGATGTTAAAGATACTACAAATTTACTATTACTTACAAATTGCCATATTATTAATCACAAAAAAATGATATAAACATTCATTAGTTAAATTGATGAAGTTCATTAATGAGAGACAATATGACATTATATTTTGAACATTTTATAGTGCTTTTAATTGGCGCATTTTTCTTTTTCATTTTTATTAAGACTCTCAAAGTACGAGACTAATAGAACCTTAACTCAATTGAAACCCTAAAATATTTCAAAAAATGTTGCAAAGGTGTTAAATCATCAATTATATATTAATCTCTCCTAATAGTTTGAGACTTTGATTTTTGTAAAATAATATCCTACAAAGTCATACACCAAGTAATATCTATCTCTCTCTCTTAAAATCAAAATATAAAATTAAAAATTAGATTACAATTTTATTTAACTATGCATCGTCTTATATCCAAAATAAAGTATCTTTTTCAATCGCAATATATTTTTATTTCTTTTTATTAATATTTATAGGTTCAACTATGATATTCAATTCTTTATATGAAATTAACATTAATCTAGTTGGTATTATTTATGTATTTAATGTATTAAATTAACCTTAATTTGATTAGTATTAACTAATTTTGTTTAATTAATATTTACATATTAAAGGCCCCGCATAAATTTTTCGCCTTAGGCCCCAAATTATGTTGGGCCGCCCTTGTAAAGAAGTCGAACAATAGAATATAATGTGTAAAGTCAAGTTCTGAAGAACTCGGAGTTAGAGATAGCGAGTAGTTTATACAACTTGCCACCACTGTACAGGGATCAGTCGAGGTGGCTTCGATCCATCGCTTAACATGCATGAGTCTAGCTGAACCTCCCTGTACAACTCGACTGATGCTTGATTGATATGCGATCGGTCAGACATAATAAACTCGGTTTCTTAGTTAGTGAGTGGTTTTACTCAGTTATACAATAATCGAGTATTACGCATTTCCATTGCCAATAGAAGTGTGCAGTACTCAGTTTTATAAGATACGAGTTAAAAGTGTAAATCGCTATTACAGTAGTCGAGTATAACACATTTGGATCAGTCGGATTGGCATCGATCCATCGCGGAACGCATGAGTCTAGCTGAACCTCCCTGTACAACTCGACTGATGCTTGATTGATATGTGATCGGTCAGAAATCACTAACTCAGTTTTTGAGATAGCGAGCAGTCTTACTCGGTTTTACTACAATCGAGTATTACGCTTTTCCATTGCGCATACTCCTATGTGGTACTCGGTTTTATAGGATACGAGTTACAATTAGAAATCGCTATTACAGTAGTCGAGTATTACACACTTCGATCAGTCAGGCTGCGACCCATCACGGACATGCATGAGTCCAACTGAACCTCCCTGTACAGATCGATTGATAATTGATCGGTCAAAATAACTTGGTTATCCTACTTCCGAGTATTTTGTACAACTGGGCCCAGCCCAATCTGGGCTCGCCCCATCGCTGAGCATGCATACTTTCAAACAACTCGGTTTTGGACATACCGAGTAATGCCTGTACTCGAAACTTGAATATTCGAGTACTGTGCGTTTGCATCCAGCACTGCACTCGAAATTCCAGGAAGCGAGTAATTGGAACTCGATATTTCTGTAAGCGAGTATACCATCAATCAGCTGTACTTCTATTGTTCTTCCTCTCAGAGTTATGAACCTCTCACCTCTCTCCATTCTGAACCTGTGTGTCTCTTTGTTTTCGTCCTCAGCCTTTACTTTGTGACTCTTCCTCTCCTCCTCAAAACCCCAACCTTCATCTACATCTGTAAACTATAAAATCAAAAATCCCTCACTGAACATGTCTCTCAACCTTCGACTCCATCTTCCCCTCAAATCCCTAGCCGAGCCTCGTAATTTAGCTTCCCCTAAAAACCGTGGCTGCCCTCTGTTCTTTGTATTCAGCGTTCAACCACCGAATCCACTACCAAGGTATATTTTTATATATATTTTTTGTTTTGTTTACTTACTAATGAACTTTTTTCAACAAATTGTAGATTTTGTTTACTGTGTTAATCATTATCATGTCAATTGTTTAGTGCTAATAGAAGACTTGTTTGTTTATTTTTTATTTTGATTTTAGAAAATCCCTTAATTATCTCGCCCTATGATTGCTTTGCAAGTTTCTTTGTAGCTGTCATCTTAAAACAAAATAATTGTAGATCCGTTCGTTTATGTTGTTAATCGCTATGATGTTGATTGTTTTTTTTTTTTTGGTAGCCTTTTTTCTTTTTTTCTTTTTGTTTTTGAGATAAAAGATCAAAGTTTTATTACATCACGTTTTATTAGATGGAATTTTTGTCACTTTTTCCTGAAAGGGGAATTTGTGTCACTT
The DNA here is from genome assembly GCF_002906115.3 of Quercus suber. Taxonomy (NCBI): domain Eukaryota; kingdom Viridiplantae; phylum Streptophyta; class Magnoliopsida; order Fagales; family Fagaceae; genus Quercus; species Quercus suber. Next base: position 1,726,151 of record NW_027069511.1, on the reverse strand, counting down.
GTATAAATTGAAATAAATTATCATATCACCCACATGGTTACTAATTTTATAATCAAACATCAACTACAATTCTATTACAAATAATTTGAAGAAAAAATAAATTTTATAATTTATTTTAAAATATTTTGATATTCTATCATATGTTGCATTTAATATAATAAAAGTTAATCTTATATATTATGTTGTGTCACTGTCAAGTAATTAACATATGCGTTACACGTTGTAAACTAATGTACTTTTGCCATGTTACTTTTTAATTATTAAGATGATTAGTGTAATATATATGTGGAACGTCTATTAACGTTTTCATTTTCAACTGGCACGCTAATGAAAATGATAATATATAACTTTGTAGCTATTACTAATATAATTTGTTGATTGACTCATAAGTTGTATAAAATTGTGTAGCGTATGAACATAACACTGTGATCTATATAAAAACATAAATAGAATTCATCAAGTCATCATAATTGAATACATACAGTATTATAAAACATTATGTGGGTACTTTAGGATAACTACTGAAACTTCATATAATTAGTTCTTTAGTAGCATTATGTTAATTAAAGTCGTAATTTAACTAACAAACTAGTTAGAACTTTGGTAATGGAGTCTGATTTATAGTAGAGTTAAAAATTGAAATGTACTTTATGGTGATGAGCTACTCTTTTGGGATATGATGTCTTATTAGTTGTATAAAATAAATGGGTAATAAAATGAGAGCATGGTTCCATTTTTTCAGTGATTAACTACAGATAATTCTTTAGGTTTTGGACACTTGGTGCACTCTCTGCCCTCGTTTTTTCCAATCTTTAGTGTGGAAAATTAACACTGTGCATAAAAACTCCACTGTGCAAAAAACAGATACTGTGCAGAGATCCATTTGTTTTGTGTTTTTCACTATACTAGTGATTTTTAGTACTAATAGGAGATCTTGATATAAAAAATAAAAGTAGAACTGTTTATTTCTTGCTGATTTTAAAATAATCTGTCATACCTTCTCAAGTTTTTTCAGTTTTTTACATGCCTTAACATAAAATAATTGAAGATCCATAATCACTGTAATGTTGGCTGTTTAGTACTAATGGACTTGTTTTTTGTTTGTTTTGTTGATTTTAAAGTCATTAGTATTTTTCCAACTGTTTGTAGATTTACTAAATTCCTTATCAATCATTTTTCTTTAAATTCGTCTAGATGGCAAGTGATGAGAAGATTCCTACTGACAGTAAGTGTGAAGGAAAAGACGCTGACGGCTTGAAGCTCGATGAAGTGGCTGAACTTGCTCCACGAAAGAAGGCTAAGACTGAGCTCAAAGTCTACAAAAGGAGGACGAGGACATCAAATGTTTGGAGTTACTTTCAGATTCTTCCGCCAAAAGCTGAAGGAAAGCCTACATGCAAATGCAAGAAGTGTGGGAAGGAATATATTGCTGCTGGAGCAGATGTTACTGAAAATTTGAAGCGCCATTTGGACTGGGCTTGTCCACGGAAATTTGATGTGCCATTGAGCATTCCTCATTCTACAGTGCCAGATAAAGGTAATGTCTTTTTCATTTATATGTTGACTGCATGAGTTCTAAGTGTTAAGGGTGGATTTTTTGTCAATGTAAAAAACATATATGTCAAAAAGGTTTTGGATTTCCCATAAAATGTCAATATTACTATTTTATATATTAATCATGAAAAGGTGTAGATAGTTTTAAAGGGCAGAAAAGCTGCTCTATGGACAACGGATTTGAGTTATCAACATAAAACATATAGAATATGCACAATATTTAGTTGATGTAGTATAAATGGAATTAATTGAGTTGAATGATGCATGATGGTATGGTTGACCAATGTAATACAAGTTATATTCATGCATCGAAAAATATAATAGTTTATAGATTTTGTTGGCAGTCAAGATAGATAGACAGTAGACACTACAAGTTTGTTTTCTATAATTACTATGCAAATGAGTTATTTATTTAAAAATATAACTGCTTCAATTGCATAACTCGACCAACGGTTTTTACGTTTGTTATTTATAATGCATAGGCACATTTTTAATGAGGTGAGAAACAATTTATTTGATGTAGAACTTGCACATTCACAATTGGAAGAGCTCACTGAAGAGAAAATGAGCAAGGAGACAACTGAGTATGAGTAGAAGGAAGGCGGGGGGGTCTTCAATGGAACCCTCGATCTCTTCTAATACAGTGTCGTAATCAGTGATGTCTTCATTTTTAATGTCTTTTAGTATTAGATATGGAACTTGGATGCCTTTTGTATAAATTCGGGCTATAAATTATGGAACTTTGACATATTATTGAATGTGATAGGATGGAGGGTGGAACCTTGTGGACTACTAAGTTGACTCTTTATGGTTGAATGAATGAAATAATAAGCAATAGATTTGTTAAGTGTCGAATTTTTATTGCTTGCTTTATGGTTGACTTATGAATTTATATATACGGGAGTTGATAAACAGGTTATTGAAGTTATGTTTAATGTTTAATTCAACAAATTGTTCGGGTCATAATCAAATGTTCATAGGTTATTTTTAGTCACATTTGAAACTTATATTTTTGTCAATGTCATGACTACAATATCTAAGGATCTCATAAAGTAAACAATGTCTGAATAATAAAAATGTTTTATAATTATCATCCATAAACCATATATATATATATATCATAGTGTATGACAAAAAAGATTATGAATCGGCATCTTTTATTAACCCTTCCAAATGTTTTACAACAACATTTCACTATCTCCATACTAAAATGTTTCGATAATCAAATTTCATGGTTACTAAAATATACATTTCACTTTTATCTATATCCTAACTTGCACTATCAAATGCCAAAAAATAAAAAATAAAAAACGGAATATTATAAAAAATTATTCCGTCAAGCATATAATGCAAGTCCACTCGATTAAAAGAATTCTAAAACGAAAGAAAGAAAGTAATCAAAGAAAACGGTAGGGTATTTCAATTTAAGCTCCTTAAACCATTTGTTTTTATTTAGAGATAAAGATACGTTTATTCAATTAAGGGTATTTCATTAGGTGTATTTTTAATTTTCCTACTTTTTTACTGAACGTGATGTTTTTTTAAGAATATAATATTAGAAACGTGTCTTAGAATACGTGGGTTAACCGTACAATTTAACCTTTACAAAATGATAAATTTCAATATATTTTGGCCATCAAAATTGAGGTATAGATATGCATGGTTAACCCATTCTTTTGAACTCGTATTTTTTAATTCATGAATCATAATTTCATTGCTTATAAATGTCTAAATTAAATTTTTTTTTTTTTTTTCAAAAACAAATCTATAACCCGAAATAGTACTTCATATTTATATGTAAAATTATTCCAAAAATTACAACTACCCAAGATGAACGTTTAACCACATGTAGATGTGTGTTTTTCGAAGACTACAAGTACACCCGATTGCTTTAGTTGGAACAATATAACTGTATTAAATTGTATTGTTGCAAGTGGCTGGATCAGATTGCCCAAAGCCAATTACAATTACGAAAGCAACCTAGGCAAAAGCAGACAACAAAACAAGCAATTACATATTTCAAAAGGCCAAGACAGATTCCAAATTCAAGTTCAAAAGGGAAACGACAATTCTATTCAACATGGAAAACTTCATCTGTAGTGCAACTTGAGGCATAGGGGGCATAGTTTCGCCATCATTTTGCGCTTTCTTGACGTGTCGAATCATGAACTTCATCATCCCCCATAACATGGCCTACCACTTCACTGAGCATGTTAATACTCAAGGTTGCAATTCTCCTTGCGTGGTCACGCTCCTCAATGACAACGTCTAACTGATACCTCAACAATCTGTTCCTCATGTCTCCATCGCAAAAGCTGGTTCCTTCGCTTTGAGACGTCCCCCCTGGGCTTGGTGTCGACATAGTAGGAGATGTCCACGATGGGGAAGCACCATACTGCATGTTCCTACCATTACGTTGCAAGTACTCCATGTATGCACATTCTGCTTCCCGTCGATCTTTGTATGACCTGTGTTCGGCGTTTGCGAATTTATGAACTTGTCTACTTGCTTCTGCCCAATTGTCGTATATGCCAGGAGCACGACCAATGAAAACAACATAATATCTGCCACCCTAAAAGAGGAACATACAACAGCATTGTATATGAAAATTGCATAGGGTCTTGCTGGGGTTAGAACTTACCAAGTATCGAATCTGAGCTATTAGATAAACATGTACCATGTCGCTTTACCAGCAGATGTTGGTGGACTACAGCAGCCTTGACGTTGCTTGCTCAAAGATCTGACAAATAGTTGTATAATCTATAATTGTACAGTGGTAAATTGTTTAATCACAACTATCAAACATGGTTTTTAAATGTTACCTTTAGAAGCGAAGGAGGCTTATCTTCTCCATTTCTGCCTGTTTTCTTCTGTTCATACCCCCAACCAAAATGTAAACAGGAAGCTGTCTTAATATGTAAACGTCCAATACTCGATTATTGGAGTATCGAGTACAAGAAACTCGCCTTCCCAAAACCCGAGTATTTATAACTGCTGCCTAACCAAAATTAGGTGAAGCAAATATTACTCGATTTCTTCAGGGCCGAGTTAAATTAATCTGTACTGCCATCCGTACCTGCTTTTAGTAATACTCGGTTTCTTTATAACCGAGTTATAGTACTCGATTTTCGTAAAATCGAGTACTGTCCAGTGTATTCATCAACCATTTTAAGACCTTTTGGGACCACTGGCTAGAGGTCATGCACGAGCTAAGCTGTTCCCTTCTGAAGGCGGACTGGTCTGAGCTATGTACCAGTGTGTCAAACCATATTGGCAGTTCAAAGTTCCATTGACCAGTTGCTGAACGTGCATTATTTGTTGTCTACATCTTCTCCACTCTGTCAACATCTCACCGGATAGGTAAACAACTAAAAACAATTTAGAACAACAGAAATTATATACTCTTTGACTGAATTGGGTCTTCAGTGGGGGTCTTTGTGAATAATTATGTGGTACATTTAATTCATAACACAAATTTGTTGAATGTTGTGGGTCTTCAATGTCCCATTATGTACATAATATTGTGATACAAGGCAGATAACACTCTTGTGATTTGAATGCTATGGGTCTTCAATGGAGGGTATGTAAATGTAATAATGTAGTAGAAACTCCTGGGGTCACAAATTCTTTGAAAGAACTGTCTTCAATGACTCGTATCAGAACAATGCATGAGTCCAATTTTTGGTAATAAGATTTTCTTTGACTGAATTGGGTCTTCAGTGGGGGGTCATTGTGAATAATTATGGGGTACATTTAACTGATAACACAAATTATTTGAATGTTGTGGGTCTTCAGTGAGGGGTATATGAACATATGTACATGCTATACATGTTGCATGGTAGAAATTATTTTCCTTATTTGCAATGCTTTCAGAATTCTCATTTGTTTAACAAGGGTCTACATGAAATTAAATACTCGATTGTGCGAACATGTTTTTTTCCAAATTTAGGTGTCTGATGGACTAGATGATACACTTATTCAATAGTATTTCTTAGCATGTAAATTTTTAGGAGTAGCCTAAAATATATGACAAAAAATAGGGGAAGGTTTTAGCACAATTTGCTTTGGTTTGCTTAGCTGAATGCACACCTAAACATAGGGCATATTCACATTGTATGATACAACTATTATTACTATTTGTGGTTCAGGTTCGCTATGAGTCCGCATTACTTCTACGTTTACTTCGACGGGGAGGCATATATTAATGATTTGCATGGGCTATCATACCGAGGTCCGAACCAAAAGCAGGTGCTTATTGAAGTGAAACATGGGATACGCATGAGAAAACTAAAACGGAAGATAATGTCAACTCTAGCGTTAGACAAGGATTCCCACGACATCTCCATTGTATTTCGGGCTCCTCAGTAAATGGTGGGTACCCAAGTTTTCTACAATTCAATTCCGTTACAATGCGACAATGATGTGGACATAATGTGGGGAGTCATAAAGCGGGCACCGCAATTCATAGGTTCTGACTTGTATGTCACAATTGACACTGTTGGGTTTAATGTTGATGGGGGTTCGCAGTATGCTAGCAATGTTGGACAGCAAGAATCAGTTCCTGTAACCATCGTGTACCCAACTGTTACAGCGGAGACGTCTTTGCCCTACAATGTTGGACCATACAATGCGGTCGCTATGGACAATATTGAGGACGCCGAAGTGTATACTCACGGAAATGAAGATATCCAAACCAACTTCGACGACGCAATCGAAATGGATGACACTCGAGACATGTACGAGGAGTTCATTGATAATGATGGACCGGAGGACAATCCAGAATTTTTAGATGAAGTAGAAGTTGAAAACAATGTGGATGCTTGCCCCAATCCGAACCCTATCCCCAACTGGTTCACGTCAAACACATGGGATAACATTTATGACCCATCACCTTCCATGGAAACAAGTTTGATGAGTTGGCGGCCGGGGGATGAACCGAGCAAGGGGATGCTATTCTTGAATAAAGCTACGGTTCAGCATGCGTTAACCATGTTCTCTGTGGGGCTCAATAAGAAATTTAAGTACATGAAGTCAGACCCCGAGAGACTGGTTGTAACATGTGTAGAACATGCATGTCCGTGGTCAGTTCGAGCTATCAACAGCAAAAGGCGCAAGTTGTGGGAGATCACAACATGTAAGGGTCCCCACACTTGCTCGTCACTCCAGGTGGATCATGATGGAAGGATGATGGATTCGAAGTTCATTGCCATCACACTCGAGTCATACGTACGGGAAGACATTTCAAGAACAATAGCAACCCTGCCTAGTCTTCTGCATGCGAAGCACGACCATTGGGCATCTCACTATAAGGTTTGGGATGCAAAACATAAGGCGGTTGCGGAGATCTACGGGGATTTCGATGAGTCCTATGCAGAATTGCCTCGGTTTCTAGCGGCGTTGAAAGATGCAGATCCAACCACAGTGACACAGTTGAAGTGCGACAACCGTAACGTGCTAGGAACTTGCACGTTTAATTGTGCCTTTTGGGCTTTTGGTCCGTGTATTAAAGGGTTCAAGTATTGCAGGCCGGTGATAAGCATCGATGCAACGCACCTCTATGGCAAGTACAAGGGGAAGTTGTTGATAGCAATGGCAATGGATGCTAACAACGAGGCTTATCTGCTCGTGTTTGCCATTGTTGAAAGTGAGAGCAAAGAGACATGGGGATGGTTCTTGGCATGGTTAACCAATATTACGGACCGGTCCAATCTTTGCATCATCTCTGACCGACATTCGGGGATAAAAGCCTGCTTTGATGACACAAGTATGACTTGGTTGCAATCCCCCAAGGTCCATCACCGGTACTGCCTCCGCCATCTAGTCAGCAATGTCAACACAAAATGGAAAATTTCGGAGTTGAAGAACTTGGTATGGAGGGCAGCAACTGCGAATCAAGTCAGAAAGTTTGAAGCCACACTTGAATTAATTCGCAATGTCAAGCCGGCTGCACACAGGTACCTTGAAGCTGAAAACAAACAAAAGTGGACACTTGCACATGATGGAGGGCGTCGATACGGAGCAATGACAACCAACCTATCGGAGTGCTTTAATGGAGTACTGAAAGGTACACGCAGCTTGCCAATAACGGCAATGGTGAGGTTCACCTTTTTCAAAGTGAACTCGTACTTTGACGCTCGTCGTAATCTCACTCTAGATCAATTGGAAGCGGGTCAAGAATGGTGCAAGTATGCCATGGACAAGTTGGAAAAAATCAAGCAAAGGCAAAGGACCATATGGTGACATGGATGTCCGCACAAGCGCGGCTATATCAAGTTGACACACCAGGTAATCCTCTAACCGATGGGGGCAGACAACACACGCGTAGGGTTGATCTTCGAAGTATGACATGCACGTGCGGGAAATGGGAAGCGCTCAAGATCCCGTGTTCACACGTAATAGCAATTTGTGCTAAGCATAAGCATGATGCGCAACAGTTTATTGATCCTTGCTATAGCGTGAGTCATAGGTACCACACCTACGAACTGGTATTCCAACCGTTGAAAGACAGATTAGCATGGCCGGATCCGGAAGAAACTAGAGTAGTGATGCCCAACCCACGATTGATCCGGAAGAAAGGTTGGCCAAAGTCCACACGTATCCGCAATGAGATGGACGAGGATGATAATGATAGGGAGTTGCCGGGCTCCTTATGGATCGAGAATGGACCAAAATCAAGATGTGGGTTGTGTCACCAAGAGGGGCACAACCATAGAACATGTCCTACTCGAAATGCGGAGTCAACAAGTGGTGGAGATGCATCATAGGTAAAGCTTCCATTTCTTAACAACTTTTGTCATATAACTCGTGACATACTTTTAACAACTCAGTAGTAGTAAATTGTTCTCTATTGCAATAGTAAGTATTTGGACTAGTTATGAAACAAACGTTGGTGTTCATGCATGGATAGGCAAATGAGTCCAATTGATATTTAAATATGATGCTGGAGAATCGCGAAATGATGTTGTTCAATAGTTTTGTCACATTATTTGTTAAAAGTTGTTGTGGCAATGTTGTTGTTAACAATTCATGCATGGTTCTGCTAAATTGTTGTGGCTATGTTCGTTGTTAATAACTTATATAGGTCCAGTGTACATAACATATTTGAACTGTTTACAGCAGGTATGGGAGCCAAGGTGGATGGGTGATAACGGACATACGTTGTGCAACCAGGATGGTCCCTACTGCCTAAGGAAGCACATGATCTTTGGGTATACTCGGTTTCATGATGAGAAGACGGTGTTAGATTGGTCATTTTTTGCTTGGAAGTTGATACTAAGTTTCTCTACTTTTGTTATGTACTTATGTGGTCATGCACCTTGTTAATGCCATATACAATTCAGTTATGTTTTGTTTTGAGCGAACAATTCAGTTACATGTAATGAGGTTTCACTAAGCTGGTCAAGCGAACAATTCAGTTACATGTAAATGGTAGCATATACAAGCAGTGCCTTATGTTTTGTTTTTATTTGTTGTTGATGGGAAGCAATGCCTTATGTTTATTAGTATGATTTGTAGCTTCTACAACTGTTATAGCTAAATTGTTTATAGCAGGGGCAATCCCAAACTTACTAGATCTATGCAATGCACAGGTGCTTCATGAAATTTGTGGCCAACTTTCATAGCTGTTGTATTGACAAAACTAAGCTGGAGATGACAACAAAACATGCATAGAGCGGCTGCATGTGCGTATGTTGTAGTGTCCGTAAAACTCGATTTTACGGAAATCGACTACTTTTAAGTAACTCGATACCCTAAAAAACGAGTACAACGCAGTATTTCATTTGCCCACGACGCGCAGGAAATACTCGGTCTCAGAGAAAGTGAGTTTTCTGTACCTCGATATTACAAGAACCGAGTACATATTAACTGATCAGTCGAAACTTGCCCGACCCATCGATAAACGCCTGAGTCCAGCTAGAGTTTTCTATACGAAATGATTGCTATTCGATTGATAGTTGATCGGTCCAAGGTTTAGAAGACTCGCGTTCTCATTTAGCGAGTAATATGGAACTCAATTTCTTTAATATCGAGTTATGTGTGCTTTGAACATATTACACGATTTTTTGTACCTCGATATTACAGAAGCCAAGTACACATTAGTTGATCAGTCGAAACTTACTTGACCCATCGACAAACGCCTAAGTCCAGCTACAGTTTTCTGTACGAAACGATTGCTATTCGATTGATAGTAGATCGGTCCACTGTTTATAAGACTCGCGTTCTCATTTAGCGAGTAATATGGAACTCGATTTCTTTAATATCGAGTTATGTGTTCTTTGAACATATTACACGAGACTCTGTTATTCTGGTGTTGGATTGCTGTCCTCGACTCCCCACAGAAGCAGCTGTTCAATCACCATCGATTCCTCAAGCTCGAAAGCGACTGCCCGGGCTCCAAACATCGATCCTCAGAATACTTAGTAAGACTCTTTTACCCTTGCCTCGCATTCAAATTAACTGAAAATGTAGTAATCTCCCTCTAAAACCTTAAATTTTGAACTATGCAAGTTTGGGGATTTTCATGATTTTGGGTGTTGTGATCACAAATGGTTCATGGGTTTTTACATATGTATGTTGTTCATACGGCTTGTACCCTTTAATTGCAGAAACATAGCTGATTTGTAAAGGAACACATGAATTTAGGGTTCATATGGAATTTGGGGATTTTCATGGGTGTGGGTGTTTTGACGAGAAATATGTAATGGGTTTTATCCTATGGATGTTTTACACACGTTTTCTGCCCTTTAATTGCAAAGAATTCATGATTTGTGAAAAATGGGAAATTAGGGTTCATGTGTTCATATGGAATTTGGGGATTTTCATGGGTGTGCGTGTTTTGACGTGAAATATGTAATGGGTTTTTTCCTATGGATGTTGTACACACGTTTTCGGCCCTTTAATTGCAAAGAACTCATGATCTATGCAAAATGGGAAATTAGGGTTCATGTCATCATATTGGGAATTTGGGGATTTTGATGAATAAAAGCAATGTTTTGATCTGAACTGGTTCATGGGTTGTTGTGAATGCATATTGGTGCCACGTTCTCTATTGTTTATGGTAGATAATTTTCACATGTAGGTATGCATGTTGGTTCATTCGCCATTCTTGTTCTAGTAGTGGGGTTTTGTTGAATTGGGTATAATGGCTTGAAATTACACCCACTACACAATGTGCAGTGTGGGTTCTCATGTTTTTCAAATGAAATAATTGCATGGATCAAGTTCATATATTTCCAAAAAATTTATCATATCAATGCATTCATTCATGCCCCAATTGCATCCATGCATCAATTAGTCTATTCCTCATGCAATTGTACAGTGTGTTTATGTCATTCTAACGCAGTTCTGAATATTGGTTTTCTGTTGTGCTTTAGTTCCGTCTCTGTAGATTGTAGTCATGGGTCTGAAGAAATCTAAAAACATTAAAACCAAAGGCAAAAAAGTGTCTGCCTCCTCATCTGAGCCTGCAATTGCGTTTGATCAAATAAGGTATCAAACGGTTAGAAACGAAGAAAGGTTTCAAAACGTAATTCAGCATAGGAAAATTTGGGCAGAATGACAAATCAATCTAGATGAATTACCTCTTTCTGTCCATAGGAATCTACAATGTAGGAACTGGTTATCTCTGTGTAAAGATATACAACCCCCTCCAGCTGCCTTGATTAGAGAGTTCTATTCCAATCTCCATATTCGTCAAGATGATAAGCTGAGTAGTTGGATTCGAGGTCTTAGTGTTGTCATAGATAAGTCAATAGTATCCAAGGCTCTTGATGTACCTTGTGTTTCTAGACCTACTTATCCATACTTGGAGCGTCCTCCTATATCTGATGTCATGACTCTTCTTTGTGGAAGATCAGTGACGTGGGGATCTAACCGAAGACTTAACTCGAGTGAGTTAACCGAGCTTAATTATATCTTCTTCAAGATAGCTTGTCACAACATCTTCCCCATCTCCCATGTCCATACTATTCCTATAGAGAGATGTTTCTTTTTGTACGCCCTTGTTACTGATGCCTCCATTTGTTTTCCTTCCCTTTTCATTCAAACACTTGTTGAGGCGCATAGGAGCAAGTGTAAGAAGCATAATCTATTCTTTCCAATTTTCATCTATAGGGTTCTAAACTATTTAGACTTAGAAAACTTTCCTTCCCTAGACTTGATCCACATCACAGCCCCTATAGGAGCCACCTTTCTCAGGCAGCGGAGTGCACAAAAGAAGAATGTTGGACCAAGTGTTGGTTCATCAAAAAGACCACGAGTACAGCCGTTACTTGCAGATGTTCATGCTAAGGAGAGTCCTGTTGATCCTACAGCTGCTGTTGCTGACAATGGTGACGATGAGCCCACCATTCCTCCTCCTCTCTCTCTTCGTGCTATGATGGAGACTTTTATGACAACTCAAGCAGCTCATGGACAGCTTTTAGATGGGCTTATTGCTGAGGTTGCTGCTTTGAGAGCGGAATTTTCAGAGTATAGGAGTGCTTTTCCACCTCCTCCACCCTCTAAGTCTTGATGTTTGCCTTTTGCAATATTTTTTGTCACAAGGGAAGTAGGGATTGTAGTGTAGTGGGGGGGAGTAGTTTTTGTAGCTTAGATTATATGAAAGTTATTTCATGTGATTTACCAGTATTTGTATATTATTATATGTACTCTTCAAGGTCCACAAACATGATTTTAATTTTATGATAACTAGTCGTGGACTCACGCGTTGCGCGGGGTTAATTTTTTTTATGATCGTGTTATTATTTGAAATATTTTTGAATGTATTACTACTTATGTTGCATTATATATGTATGCGCGTGGTTAATTTTTTTTATGATCGGGTTATTATTTGAAATATTTTTGACTGTATTACTACTTAAGTTGCATTATATATGTATAAACAATATATTGTAGGATTCATGATGATAACACAAATTGTCTTCGAATTAGAAGTGGAAAGGATACAACTATAGTTGGCCTTGTAGTAAGTGAAGAGCTGATCATCCGACTTTCCAACTTAGTAAAATTTAAATAATTTAAAATTATATAGAAAGAATTTTATAAATTTGAAGTTTGCGTCATGGTAGGTGAAAACTGTAGAGGACGGTTAGTAATACTTTTTCAAGTGTTTTTAAATAAATATTAATAATAAAAAATGATCTATTCTACATTTCTTTGATGGTAGAAGATTTAAATCAAAACATAGCGAATAATTATTTGATATGATGATTGTGTTGTACTAAATAAAAGTATCAAGATTATTTTTAAAATAATAAATTAGAATCAAAGTATGGTATGGAAAATCTAAATACCTATCAATCAATGTTGCAATTTCAGGTATTTCTACATTGATGTACACTTTTGTTGCACATGTAGATGACAAATACTAGTCCCCTGTATTGAATACAAATATTTTGATTATGTAAAAGAAAAGATATGTTTAAAAGAAGTTATTACCTGTAAATGTTTTCACAATAGTAGATGTCACTATTATGACCAAGGGTCCTGGATTGTTGGTGTAAATATTGTCCTCGGTTTCATTTGATGTTAGTCCCTAGAGAGTCATTCTTATTTTGATTTATCTATGGCAAACAAATATGTAAGATTGTAAGTGATAAATATTTTTCAGTAGTATTATGCAATGAATCCATATGTACATGCTAAAGCTTATCCCATGCTCATGATATTTATATTTGTCATTGGGACAGTAGATCCTTGAACATGAGCATTTTCTACTGGTCCAACACCAACTAATTTTCCAATGATGTCTACAGTAAATAAAGTTGATTAAGTAATTTGGAACTTAATTCTTGAAAATAAATTTGACAGTTTTTAGGCCACTTGTCAATTGATTGTTATTGTCAAAGCGATCCACAATTGTTCTATAATCAACAAATTCAAATTTATGCTGAAAGATAGTAATTTCAGCCTTTGTTTGTAGGAAGTTAAACTTCTTGTCTTTACTTATAGGCCGATAGCTATCTTTTTCCTTCTAAGTATCTACTCGAAAATTGGAAAATGAATATAATTTTCCTTCTCGTACTTGTGCCTGAAACTTCTTAAATTTGCAAAAGTCTAACCTCAAACAAAAGCAACTCACAGTCTTAATTCAAAATTTATTAATATTTATGCGAAGGTGATAGATTTCACTTTTTTTCCCCCCGGAAAAATCAAGTCCAAATCTTGATTTAGTAAAATTCATCTCCAAAAATAAAAATGGAAGAAAATCAAATAATCAAACTCCAAATCTTTTGTTCCTTAATCTTTAAGTTTAATTTTATAGCTTAAGGGATTCATTTTTTTCTATTTGTTACTATTCCCTTACTTTATCTAGAGAGTACTTCAAGCACAATGTGAGTCAAGTCTTGAGCAAATATCTAGTGAGTCAAGTCTTGTTCAACACTAAAAATGTAACAAACTCCCCCTTGGCCACTTTGTGACAAAACATCACAATACAGACTCATCTAGAGTAAAAAAACTCTGAGAAGACTTGGTACTACTAAAGTGACTCAATTAAAAAAACAAAAATAATTATATCAAAAATATTTTTTTAAAAAACTTGTAACAAATAACTTGTTGGAAGCTTGAACAAACATATTAAAAATGCCTAGACAATTTAATGGGAATAAAGACACGAGCTATAGAATCGATCAACTTTACATAAAGCTTTGATAGGAAACATACTTTCCATCTAAATTTAGGAACATTCAAGAGAAACACAATCTTGCTATCAAATCAATTTCGTAGAGAGCATTAATAATTAAATTCCCTCTACATTTCAAATTTCAAACTCTCTCTGCTCACGTTTTTATATGGTGAACGCTTCAACATTTTTTGAATTTTTTTTTTTGGGTTTTTTTTTTCTTCCAAACCGGCTTGAACGATAGGTATTTTAATTTCTTTTTCCTTTAAGCTGAACCTTAAAAGAGTTTGGGTTGCGCTTGATAGTGGAACTAAATAAATAAGAGGTGGGCTGGATTAATTATACAAGTTTATTATAAGGTGATACTGAGAATAAATAAATAAGTATTAGGCTACATTTATAAGGCTAGGATGTATAGGGCTGGAAATTGTAAAAACCATTTAAAAATTGAAGGATTTTTTTTTTCTTTTACGAAAATTATGTGGTAGCTGATGTGGCGCAACATGAGAACAGCAGCATTAAGCGCAACGTATGTAACCCGTGCGGTAATTAAATAAAACAATTCAAAAAAAATTGCATTTTATTATTTAAGTGATACTATTGGTTTTTGTTATTTATTTATTAATCATGACTTTATTCATATTTAAAAGGCTCAGTTAAGTATAAATTCATAGGATGCAAACCAGAAATTTTCATTAACAAAAATTAGCATTACATTATTTTTTTACAATTTCAGTCGGGCAGACCAGTTACTAAAGTGACTCAATTAAAAAAAAAAAAATAATTATATAAAAAATATTTTTTAAAAAAACTTGTAACAAATAACTTGTTGAAAGCTTGAACAAACATATTAAAAACGCCTAGACAATTTAATGGGAATAAAGACACGAGCTGTAGAATCCAACAAGTTTACATAAAGCTTTGATAGGAAACATACTTTCCATCTGAATTTAGGAACATTCAAGAGAAACACAATCTTGCTATCAAATCAAATTCGTAGAGAGCATTAATAATTATTAGATAGCATATAGCCCTGTGCTATACTCCCTATAAAGCT
This sequence comes from Quercus suber, assembly GCF_002906115.3. NCBI lineage: Eukaryota > Viridiplantae > Streptophyta > Magnoliopsida > Fagales > Fagaceae > Quercus > Quercus suber. Next base: position 1,710,915 of record NW_027069511.1, on the reverse strand, counting down.
GAGCAAGCTTAGATCTAAGTATGCATCAATGGTCAGAAAATATACCAATATTAATGCTGTAATTAGTTGCTTCTCAGTTTGGTACCAAACAGAGTCAGCTTGGTTTGTTGTGTCTATGGCATCCATCTTTTCTTTGTTGTTTGTTCTTTAGATTAGTTGTTGCGAATTTTTGTAAGGGGGTTAAATTAAATATAGTGAAGTGAATAAATATCTACTAAGTTTATACTTGAAACCAAGGTGCTATAAATATGAGACCCTTTTTTTGAGTTTATGGATCACAAACAAACTCAAAAAAAGGGTCTCATATTAATATAAACAGAGTATAGACGTTTTGCATCCAAAAAAATGAATTGACATGTAGAGATACCTCAACCAAAGCAGGGAGGTTCTGTCAATATTTATAAACCATGTGGAAAGGAATAAAGGGAGGAAGGAAATCAGATAGGCAGCCGTTACTGAGAAACGATAGAGCAGGAAGGTGGGTAGCTTTCTTAATCTCTGTTTTCTCACGCAATAAATAAGTATTGGGCTGCATTTATAGGGCTGGGATTTATAGGGCTGGAAATTGTAAAAACTATTTAAAAATTGAAGGATTTTTTTTTTCTTTTACGAAAATGACATGATAGCTGATGTGGCCCAAAATGAGAGCAGCAGCATTAAGCGCAACGTATGTAACCCGTGCGGTAATTAAATAAAACAATGAAAAAAAATTGCATTTTATTATTTAAGTGATACTATTGGTTTTTGTTATTTATTTATTAATCATGAGTTTATTTATCTTTAAAAGGCTCAGTTAAGTCTAAATTCATAGGATGGAAACCAGAAATTTTCATTAACACAAATTAGCATTACATTATTTTTTTACAATTTCAGTCGGGCAGACCAGCAAACCTTATATGATATGGCTTATCAACTGGGGCTTTACTTGTAACTTCTTATAAATAATTGGCGTAAGAGTGGTTTGTGTGCATAGGTGAATTGTACGTTGGGTGTATAGGAAATGTTGTTTGGATTGTCTATCTGCTAGCTTAGATCAGTATAGTTTGAATGAATTTGTATAATTAATTTCTGGGAGCTATGTGATGTGTGACCTGTGGGGTTTACTTTTATTTCATTAATGCAAGGATAATGTTCATCTTGGTTCCAATGTCCCATTCCAATTTTGTGACATGCTTGAAAGTTTGGAATTTCATACAGGGCGGTTCCCGCAGCCAATGCTTCCCATGTTCATCATTTAAAATTTCCAAAAGTTTATCAATGCCTCCACACTTGACTCACAAAGTAGCATGATTCCATGTAGATGAGAAACTACAATAAAATTGCCACATGGAATAGCTTTTTCAATTAAATTTTTTCCTTCAACAACTTCTTCATTCAAAAAGTATTTCAAAGGCTTCCCACTATCAGTAGCACATCAGGATTTTCTTCTTCATAGCACCGAGAAATTAGGGTTTTCTCTTTGTCGTGTAGTAGAGCTGGGTGATTGAAAAATGGGGTCAATTGAATTTGTTGGAGGACTAGTTTGCTTTCTGTTAACTTGTTGAAGCGTTTGCAACTAATTAAGAAAAATGAAAAAATTAAATTAATAGACTGAATAAATTATATAGAGAGAAATAAATAAGTAGATACAAATCAAGAAAATAGTTTTTTATACCTTAACTTAATGTTTCCCAGGAGTGTTGCCGAATCTTTGCCTACTTTCGAAAATATTTCAACTAATATGTCAGTATGAAGATTTTCTAAAGTATTCATTTTTTGGTTTTTTGTGTTTTTTTTTTTTTTTGAAATAGTGTTATATCATTTTAGTTACTATTTATAATAAAATGATTTGTTAAGGTTCATAGTATCATATTAAATGACAATACATAATAATAATGTGTTTACGAATTTATTATGATTCTACATGAATTTTATGGTGAAATGGTTATACACGAAAATGAAGAGGGGAACTGTATGTTAAGGTGCCTGAATTGGTGTGGTAATTGAGAACATGCACCATCAGCTGAGTAGGAGGGGAACGATTTTGGGTTTTGATTATTGTAGAAGGGGAGGTGAACCTGAAAATACACGGCTATGGGAAAGAAAAAAAAAATAAAATAAAGAAGGACCACAGCTAACTTTCACTTAACTTCTATATGAAAGTGAGCGTAATTACAACTGATCCCAGTTAAATTTAGTATGATTTCCAGAAAATTTATTATACTTCATACTTAAATTGGTGTAGTCCCCACATGAATATAGACACATGACATTATTAACATTTCAATGTTCATATATTGTTTTTCCAGCCTGTATTGACATGACAAGCCCTAATAACTGAAATTGTAATGCTTGGACCATAAAATGAGGTTATAAATGCACCACAATAATGATCTTCTTTCTACCCCACCAACTTCGTTGATTGACTAAGCTATGAGTCGCAATGACTCAATGTCAAATCGTAAAATGCGAAACAAGTTTGGATCTATTGCAACATGTGGATTATCACAAGTTCCAGCAGATCAACAACTACATACATACACATACCACTATGGAGGGAAATGGGTTGGAAAGAAGAGAGATTTCGTTAATATGCCCATATACACGTACGAGAGTCTTGGAAGCGTCGGGCACATCATAGTCGGCAAACCTACAAAACTAAGTACAGATACCACCACAATAGAGTTCACCGTATTAGAACCACCATGGTCAACCTTATACGAGAAGAGGTGCAAGTTGGAAGTGTATTTTCGATGGCACGGGTTACGAGTTCCTAAGGCACGCTTAGCCGAGTTACCTAGAGATGAACCTACCAACATACTTGCTCGTCTTGAACAAGAGAACAATCAAATGCAAAGGCGACGAGACCGTTTTCATGCAATCCAAAAAGCTAAGAAGCATCTAAAGGGGAAGGCTCAAGAGCGAGCCATGAAGTCTATTAATGAAATTACTACGTTAGATGATAAAAGAGATATTTTAGACTTCTCAGATTCAAGCAATGATGATTTCGAAAAATTTCTACCTACAAACATTAAACGCTGTTGTTAATGTCTACACATTTTGTGCAAGACAAAATGTTGTTGTTAATTTATGACAAATGATGATTATGTACGTTCAACTTTTGCAAATCTAAAGATTAATTGTTCATTAGTTTTGGCTAAGTTTATATGAAATCAATTTCTCATTTTTTCCCTGCTGTTCTTTGTTGCTACATATGAAAATTTAATATTAATATTTATGCATAGATTCAATACATACAGACTCATCCAAACCACACAGACCAACCCCTTTTTCACAGAAAACCCATATGGCTCCTAAAGCAAGGACTCACCGGAGTAGAGTGGGGCCCAATTGGGACCATCACTGTCGAGGTGTAAACACTCACATTTGTTCATAATAATACTCACTTCCACTATGCGTGACATGAAACTAGTAATGTATTACATTGCTACGTTAGTATGTTGCAATGTTTTCAATGGATTGGCTAAGTGTATATGAAATCACTTGCTTATTTTTTCCCAACTGTTCTTTGTTGCTATATATGATTATTGTGCTTTGGTTGGACAATGTCCTCTGCTTTGTAGTGTAGGAAAAACCTTAGATATGTTAATGTTTCCAATATTCTGTCTATGTAATTTGAAATGTTACCCACATAACACTCATCACCCAACTTAGATTTATTGCACATTACTTGTAGGAAAATTTAATAGATTCAATACATACAGACTCATCCAAACCACACAGACCACCCATACGTATGATTCAATAATACGAATAATTCATATATATGACACTGTGAGTCGCTGTATCATATACTCGTATCCGTGTATCTTAGTTATGCTAGTGTACTACTTTATTCAGATACATTACATACATACTCATCTAAACCAGACTAACCACTCATTCTCTCTTCGTCTTTATGTACAATAAAATTTTTCCGTAACAAACTTTTCTCCGACTTCATGTTTTGTGGGCAAATAATCTGAGGGATATGTTTGTTTAATCAGTGCCCAAGTCTATTATTTCTACCTAATGATCTTCCAATTTACAATTCTTGCTGGGTGGATATTGAATCTTAGTGGATATCTAAAGACTAAAAAATAACCATAACAGATAGGATGGTATTCAACGAAATCCTGCGAACCATTACAAAACCAAATGTTGTTATCAGCTTTCTTCAATCCCACTTGCCAAATACCACCATAGTGAGTAGTGAGTGTAGCTACGGTGGATAGCTCAGCACTATTGAACCTTGACCACAAGTACCCATCCACACTGACGTGAAAACATAGAGCATCTTTGAAAAGTTTATGCATCGAATTTAGGGGTGAGCTGTCCCCCATTGCTACACTGATGTTTGCAATGTTGCATGTGCTATTCAACAGCTTCGCACTGTAGATACAGAGTCAAGTCATATCATCTACACGCACGTCAATACATAGATATGTATCATTTTGCAATGCACTGTTTTCAAGGATGTAGAGCATCCCTGAAAAAGTTTATGATACATTTAACACAACTCAGCACTGTCTCGTCAAGTCAGGTCAGATAAAGCACAGGAATTCTGAATAGTCTTCACGTGAATAAATACACGACCTCCTTTGCAGTACACATCACCAGCACGTTGTTGTAGCACAAGCTATGACATATCAATTAGCTGCCTCAGTGAACCACATGCACCAACAGGTGCCACTGTATAGCCAAGTCATGTTCACAATTTTCCATGTACTCCTCAACACCTCACTGAACAATACACTATTAAGTCATATCATCTATATTCACGGGAATACTTACCCTTACATACAGTCACATCCACATGAATACTTGCCCTTGCAAAACTCCTATATAAAGTCCCATTTGCATCTACCCTTGCAAAACACCTACGCATACTGAAGTCCCATTTACATCTACACAAATCGATCAGAAGTCACATTTTCCAATGTCAATGCGCAATTAGATGCTACCTCATTTTCCAAATAACTATAGGAGGGAGAGAGACTCCTATGAGAGGGAATACTATGCCGGATTACAACAGGAGTGGGACTTTCGCGTGAATGAGTCCAACGCTCTACACGATGATCTCGTGCGACTTGAAGCGCCTCTTGTCGACCATATCTCGGTCACACTGCCAAGGCAAAACATGCACCAATATGAGCATGCAGTGACAAAAATTAAAAAAGAGAACAATCTGATGATACTGCGTAGGTCCAGGTATCACATGCTATAACTGGCAGAACAGCAAGCCGCCGCAACGAACAGGCAACTCACTTTGGCGAAACGTAACAATGTCCTCAACTACAAAGACTACCTGTCAGAGTGAATGCCTATATGGTATGTGTGTTATGTCTAGGGTTAAGTTAATAATGTTAGTAGCGTTAGTGTTCAATATGCAATGCATGCATATTGGTGACATCGTGTAAGTTATTTTAAGTTTTATGTGTTATGTTCTAAGTGCTTATTGAAAAATATTATGTGTGGAAATATTTAACTTTTATGCATTATGTGGAAATAACCTATATTACGAATAACGTGCGTGCGTGCTCCTTACAATCAATAACAAGGTTTACATAGTACAAATGCAACAACAGTGACACACATACATTTAAAACATACTTAAGCAAAATAGTTCTCCAACGAAGTCTAATTACACCACGACACGATTACTCTTCATCTGACATCTCCACGTTTGACTGATAAATGGGATCAGCAAGAAGTGATTGCATGAATTGTGCGTGCTCGTACCACCCTCCCTCCATTGACTCTCGAATCTCAACTTGGGTCCAATATCGATTAAGACGTATCTTCATTCGATTATTTTCTTCTCTTATGCGGTTCAATACTTTACGAAGTTCGTCGATCATGTCTTTGGGCATCTGCGATGCGAGTCGTCGAGGCACTGGCAACTTAAAACCAACCAACTCATCATAAAACATTTGTTGTTCACGAAATAACCAAGCCCACTCTTGTCTCATGGTATTGTGAATGTAAGCACTATTTCGCAGATTCGGATTGATTGGATAGCTGAACTCATCTTCTAATACCCAGCAGCGACCCATAACAGTGAACACATCGTGAGGCCTATAGAGTTGTGGGTTGCCAGAACCAGACATTGATGCTAAATGCAATAACATCAAATGATCAAATTAATAGTGTGCATCAACTGTTGATAAATAATGTAATGCTGCATAAGATGGTACACGACAAAGACATTCATAAATTTGTGTACTATTACATGCTAAAAATGAAATACTAACACTCAAATTTGACCATAAACATTAGACGTTGTTGTTAATGTCTACACGTTGTGTGCAATAGAAGATGTTATTGTTAATGTCTCAATCAATGATGAGTATGTACATTCAACTTTTGCAAATCTAAATATTAACTGTTCATTAGTTTTAGCAAATCTAACAAATTTTATTTTTTTGTCAATGACATTTACACCAGCAAATACCCAATATAACCCAATGTACACACATAACACTTATCACCGTTTCTATAGATTATTGTACACTTCTTGTAGCACCAAACAACACCAAAAAACTAATATAACCATAATCTACTCATATAGCACTCATTCAAGAAAATACCAAACCACAAGTAATACAACCTATTAAATGAAAATTCTTCCCTAACAAAAATATACATTATGGTTGATAAACTTTTATAATATCTACAACTACTTTTACCTACACAATAAAATTCTCTATGTATTTTAAAGAAGAAAATGAGTTTCTCACCTGAGATGATAGAGAGATAACACCAATTTCTGACATAAAATTTTGAAAATGAGGAGAAGCTGATCTGAAAATGATGAGGACAATTGCATAAGAAGCTGATTTGTGGAATTGAGAAGTAAATAGCAGAATAACTCGCTTTTACTAGAACCGAGTAAAACCAATAACTCGATTTTACATTCATCGAGTTAAGCTTCACATGCAAATACGTGATTTGAAATCGGGTCAGAATTTAGCAGAAGAACTCGCTTATAAAAGAGCCGAGTAATACAAGTAACTGATTTGAAATCCAGTCAGTAACTCGATTTTTCTACTGCTGAGTTATAAACAGTTACCATGAATATTTTATTGCCCAAAAGCCACGCTGGATTGCCACTGTAGCAAGAACTGCCTAAAACTTGGTCTTTCGATAAGCGAGTACTTTAAGTAATTCGATTTTAGCATCATTGAGTATCGAAACATGGGCACGCCCCTATATAGTTTCAAAACAGGGGCATAATGTCAAATATTTTTGCCCAAAGGGGCAAAAGGCCAGATAGTCCCTCAATCGATTATATAAGCTAATAGGGAAAGAACCAAACGAGGGCCACAATCCAACGAAAATATGCCCAATGAACCAAAAAGAATGACGCTTGGATTCGGTAATAAATAATAATCACCTTCGCATTAAATGAATGTTCCCACCTACCAAATGCTTCATTTATTAATGAATGGTCAACCTTTTTTTTTTTTTTTTTTAATAGTGCTTTTTACCCAATCATTCACTCATCCCCTAAAAGGTGAAGGAGACTTGCTGGGATAAGTACCTTATGATCTCCACCACACAATCCCACTATAAAAGGGAGAAAAAACTAGTATAAATAGGACCTTCTTCCACTGAGAAGGGGATCCAAATATAAACACAACAATTTCCAGAGAGAGAGAGATTGTAATCCTTTATATAATCTTACACCTAGGCCAGGCCAAAGATAATAACAAAATCCAAATCACATTTGTTATAATAACAAGATCCAACTGACATTTGTTCCAATTTGTGTCTACTAGTTTCTTTTAGCTTGATTTCTGATATAATTCTCCCATTGTAAACCACCTTCCCATATCCTATTAATTAATTATGCAGATCATTTACCTTGTCCATGGTATTTTGACTCACACAATTATACAATACATTTCTATGACTACATAAAAGATAATACATTAAATGATATTTAAATATGTTCTAAATAGGCTCACACATGGATATACATTCTAAACAACTTAGTTTTTTTTTAGAGATAATTTTTAACCTATGCTTTCATTTCTAGCAAAAGACTTTACCCGTTGAGTTTTTTGGAACCCACAATATTAAACAATCAATTATTACTAAAACTTAAGCAGAATCATTTAAAAAAGAAAAAAGAAAAAAAGAAGATCTAAGATCACACATTTTGTGCCCAACTCTCTTGCGTGGCATACTAAAACTAATTGTTTGTCATTTTCACTTAAAACTCATAACTTTTTTTTTTACTACTAACAATTTATCGTAAGGGGGAATTGTAGGCAAAAATTGTGGCTAAATTTGTGTTATTACTGGATTTTTAGATTCTGAAGCCCTACCAAACCAATACTGAAGTGAACAACTTTCTCAAAAAAAAAAAAATACTGAAGTGAACAAAGTACAAACCACTTTGGCACTCAGACAGTGATCAGTCGTTTCCGCTTCTCCACAACAAAACCCAGCAACAGCTACCATTTCCATTTCCTCAAAACCCTTTCACCTGCACACGGCGTCGTTTCGACTGTCTCACTCTCATTTTCCCCAAAATGAGTTCACGACCTGTACCGGCTTTCGCATTGGACAGCAATGGCGATTGCACTAACCCAAAGAACCAGAGCATTTCGGAGTTGGTTTCGAAGCTCAGAACCGCGTATCGGAGTAAAGACTTTGACCGAGTCGAAGAGGTTTTGGTAGCAAGAGAAACGAAATTGAAGCGAGAATTTGAGAACGAGAAGAAGCAGAACGCGTTGTTGACGGAGAAATTCCAGATGGAGAATCTGGAACGGATCTACCTGGAAGACGAACTTGAAAATCAGAAGAAGGCGTTGGAGGCGGCGCTAGAGAGAGAGAGGAAAGCGGAGGAGGCGAAGAATTCGAAGCAAGATGTGAAGAACGTGGTTGGTGTGCTTCGGAGGAGGATTTGTGAGCTCGAGTGCGAGAATGTGAAGGCTAAAGGCGAGGTTGACCTCTGGAAGAAGAGGTTTGAGGAATTGGGGATTAGGGTTTCGAAATTAGAGGAAGATATAGCAATGCTGACGGATTTAGAGCCTCCGGTTAACAATAATGGCGGTGGCGAGGTGATTCGAGATGGTTCCGACGAAGTGAGAAGAGAGAAGAAGGATTTGAATGAGAATGGTGTTGGAAATTTTAGTCAAAATGGGGTCTTTGTGAAGATTGAGAACGATGGATTGTATTGCAATGGAAACACGAGTAGAGAAGCCAGTGTGGGGCTTGGTTTTGAAGAAAATGGAGATATACTAACTACTGCATGTATGAGTAAAGAAGCCTTTGCAGGACTTAATTTTGATTCTCCGATCAAAGGAAATGGGGATTCTCAAACTGCAGGTATTGGAGAGTTATCGTATTTTTATGTTCACATACACTCATTGTGTTAATTTTATGTGTGCAATAAGTGTGGATTAGAGTTTAGGATTTTACGAAATTGGTGCTTTGTTTGCTCACATGTGCTTATTATTATAGCATGTCGACTATAATGCGAGAGAGGCTAAATGACAAATGGGGTTTTAAAGAGAGAGACTTATGAAAGATGATTTCTTTGGGAATATTTTGATGGGTTGGCTTCAGTTCTAGCTGGTATGTTAGTACTGGTGCTAAATGAATATAGTAATAAGAAGAATTGCCATTTGGGTATTATAATCTCTTGTAGTTATATACTTATATGTAGAATTCACCTAATGATTAGGAATTACTATTTATGGAAGCCGTTTACTTTAGAGCTGTGCTTTGGCAGCTTAATACTGTGCAGAGTAGAAAAAAGGTTTAGGTTTCTAATTAGAGACATCAGAGCTATGATTAATTGAAATGAACACTGTAAACTATAGCCATTACATATGTCAGAGTAGTAAAAATTAGCCTTTTGAGCATTTTATAGAAAGTGTCAGTTAGGAAGGTCCTGGGATCTCTATCTCCATCTCAAGTTGGTTTCTCTTCATCAACAGTAGCACTATAGATGATTTCGTTTGTCACTAATGTAGTTAATAGATAATGGGTTATCATTTGTATCATTATGTACTTGTAACTATGTTGTGAGATTTTTGGCTTGGTTTATTATGAAAAGTTTCAATGTGAGATGACTCGGCTTTTATTGTGAAAGGATTTGGCTAACAGTCCAGTCATTCTAAGCATTGCTTCCATCTTTTTAATTTTCTCCTTTATATTTGATTGTTATTCTTCAATCCTCAAACTTTGTCTATTAATTCTCTAAGGGGACTACTCCTTTTTTGGCATATATGTTTCCATTCTTGTTACTTGTCTTAATATGGAAAGAATGTGATAAGAAAATTTTATTGGAAGGTTCAAGATTTTCAGGAGATCTGCATGAACTGTACAATTGTATTGTAGGCTATATATAAGTTGTTTTTATTAAACTGGAGTTCTGTGAGTAATGAAATGCTTAATTACATGAACAAATATGGCTGCAAATGCACCAGACTTCTGCTCTGTTGTACACTATGACGATTGTGCTAATATGAAATAGGGGCCAGGCCCATTACATTCCTTCTGGTGGTCATGAAGTATACACTTCCCATACTCTCCTTCTACATTGTGAGTTTAAAAACAATATGTGGGTTTTCAAAAGGGAGCTACAGATGATCATTTCATAAGGAAATCGGGATTGGTGCTTTCTAATGTTAGAGCATTTTGTTATATGCGTATGAAAAGATGACCAACTTCCTATTCTAGTTAATCCAATGTGAAAATAATTTTAAGTCATGATACATTGGGATTTATTAATGAGACATGCTTTTGATGTGAAAGGTGTAGTCTTTGAATGGGGAGGCAGGTTGGCAGAATATTGTAACTGATGAAATTATAAGGATCTAAATAATTTTGGAGTCATCTTATATGTTAAAAAAAGTTTGAAATTTAAATTGATATTTAAGACATTGGGCATCCAAATATCTTAGGAGCCAATTCCAATAGGTTTTTCCTAATGCATAAACCGTTCACATGCTTTAGGCTAAGGAAATTGCTCCCCTCCCCCACCCCCCCTTTTTTTCTTCTTTTTCCGGCTTCCAAAATTTTGCTGGTAAATTTTTATTGACATACCTAATATCTGCTTTATATGTTTCTTACATGCTAGCTGTAGAAAGATTTGCATCTAAAGCCAAAATTGACATCAATGATATATATATATATATATATTTTGGTAGGTAAGAAAAATGGGATTATTGACATCATTGATAGTGATGAAGATTGTGCTCCGGAAGGAACTTCAAGTGGAAAAGAAATAAATTCTCAAAAATTTGATGACAATGTGCACTCTGATCTGGCTACTGTGGAAAATGGGACCCGAATGCTCAAACGAAAACGGGATTCATGTGTAAATGTGAGTGAAAAAATCAACAATGTTGATCAAGAAAAAGATGAAATATTTAAAGCCAGTAAACAAAAGATGGAGCCAAAACAAGAATTGATTAGTGATCATGAGGGTTCTCCTGCCATTCATATGTCAAGAAAAGCAGTTTCTTCTGGTGGTATTGGTGTTGATAAACTTATAAGACCATCAAGGCAGGATCAGGTGTTTTTGAGACAATGTAAGGAGAATATGGGGATAGAACAAATCCCACAAAATCTTTGGCATAATTTGGATTTGGATGGGGATAGTGATGACAGTTCTAGTTCATCAGATTCTGATGATGATGTGAATGATTATTTAAATTTGGATCAATTTATACCAAAAGTCCAAAGGAACAGAAATAATCAAAAGTGGGAGTTCGAAGCAAACATGCTTGAAGAATTTCGGAAAGATGAAAAACTTTGTATGGAGGCAGTTTGTGCACTTTATAGACAGCACACCTCTGTGAAAAGATCACCTTTCGGTTTTTCACTTCCCAATAACCGAGGATTTAAGAATTTTGATGTAGCCAGGTAAGTCTGAGAGAGCAGTCTACCATAAATTTTTGTTTATATGTAACTTTTTGTTTTCTTTTTTAGTGACTTTATATTCCCTTTAATTTCCTTCCAAGCATGTTACATGCACAGTTTTGAACAGCTTTTGCAAGATGCCTCTTTCAACAAGACTAGATTGAAAAAAATAAAAACAATTGACTCATACAAACTCTTGCAAAATTCTCAAGAAACTTTTTGAAGGAGGCTGAAGTATGTTTTGCCTTTTCATGTAGCTTGTTAACATATTTTGATATTTTAAAAAAGTGGTTGATGTACATCTGTTTTGTACATTTCTATTTGTAACATTTATGAGGGTAAAAAAATTTCAGCATTCAGCTGTTTAATCAACTGTTGCTATTTAATTTGCTTCTGCTGTTTCTAATAGAGTTTTCCATGCATTTGGCTCCAGGGGGACTACTTTGGCAGAGTTTCTTATAGCTGGTGATCCACAAAAAAGGATGAGGAAATCTGTTGCAGAGTTGGAGAAGCATGACCAGAAAGGTCTTTCTGACTGCAGAAGATTAGCTGTTACTCATGCTAAGCAACTATTTGAGATATACCAGAAGAAAGAGGATCCTTTCTTCTTATCTTGATAATTTGAATTTGCAACTTCTGGTTTTCAAATGTCAATGCTGATGCATGTAGTTCTAAGTGTCCTAGTCCTAGAATACTGGGTGTTCTTGATTGTTCATATCTCACAATTTTGAATCCTTTTGTTGCTAGATGGCTGTATATAGTTTATAGACACATGCAACAGTGTCTGATACCAACTGATTCTGCTAGTATAAAAATGCAAGGAGTCCCTGCTTGTTTCCTGATATATATTAAATGTTGATATGGACCTTGGTGTAAAGCTGCATATCAAACAAAGGGACTGCCCATTGTCCAATCTATTGCAAAAAATTTAATATAGAGTAATAGACTGTTACACAATCAGTCTCCCCCGCCCCCCTTCTTCCCTAGCTAAATTGGGGGAGTAGGGTGGTGGGGTTCGAACACCAGTGTCTAACCGCCTCAATAGTGTCTGATACCAACTGATTCTGCTAGTATAAAAAATGCGAGGAGTCCCTGCTTGTTTCCTGATATATATTTAATGTTGATGTGGATCTTGTTTTAAGAGCATTCTCATCAGTTCTCTCATAAAAAATGTCATTTTAACACACAAAAAATCTACTTTATCATTTTAGCACATCATTTTACAATATATCATTTATCAGATGTTCTATTCTTCAATTTTATACATTAAAATAATATTTACAACACATTAAAATAATATATTAACTCCTCTCATCATCATCAACAACAACGGCACAGCCACCACTGCTGCAACAACGGCCACCAACAACGACCACGGCCACACCAACAACATCAACAGCCACCACAACCACCAAATTACAATACCACTGTCACAACTAACCCACAACCCACAACATTCACAAACCTCAAAACCCATCCCAAATCAAACAAACCCAACCTCCAATCCCTCTAGATAAGCCTGAACCTCACAACCTACCAACAACAACAAAAAAAGCCACCACCACAACCCATGAAAATCAACCAATAGCCACAACAATAAAACTCACGGCAAAAAAAAAAAAAAACCACCATCAGAAAACAAAAGATAAGAAATGTCTCACACTGTGAGAGATCGGCGATGTGGGGGTGGCTGGCACAGCAAGCTCGGCGGTGTGGCGTGGTGTGGCGGATGGTACGGCAAGCTCGACGGCACGGCATTGCGTGATGTGGTGGATGGCACGAAGCTCGGCTGCGCGGCGTGGTGGTCACTGTGGTGGGATCGGCATGGCTGTGAAAGAGCAACAGAGAGGGCTAGACAGAGATGAGAGTTTGGATCAGAGTTAGAGATATCGAAGATTGAGAGGGAGTGCCGAAGAGAGATGGGGAATTAGGAAAATCAACAAGGGAAATTGATCGGCGGTTTTATTTTTAAGTGATCTTTAGAGAGTTTTTGTGTTTTGTTTTTAAGGGAGACCTTGAGTTTGCATTTGCATTTGAGAATGACTGAGGAAAGAGAGATACAACAGAGATGAGAGTTGAGAAAGAGAACTAGACGGAGAGAGAGAACCAGGTAGAGAGAGAGATATGTGTGGGGAGGAGAGAGAAAAAGTATATAAAATAATAATAAAAATTTTGGCACATTTGTCCGTACTGTCTCAAATATGAGATGGTACTATAGCCGTGTGTCAAAAATTTTGAGATTTGAGATATCTGATGATGGTTGGTTTTTGGTGTTTGGTGTGTCAAATGCCAAATATTTGGCATTTGACACACCTGATGAGAATGCTCTAAGGTTGCATAAGGACTGTCCAGTCTATTGTAGTCAAGTTAAATATAGAGTAATAGACTGTTACACAAGTCTTGTTCCCCCTTGGCTGCCTTTATAGCCCTGCATAGGTACAGTTTTCAATCTCACTCGTGCTACAACTTCTCTTTCATATTATATGCTGGTTGGTGCTTTTTCTGTGGGGTTTCACTTTTTTTTTTTTTTTTTTACACCCATTTGCCTGTTTTACTTTTTCTTGTTTCTTAGCTTTTGGTGGTTGTGGAAAGGCTATTGAGTTTATGGGTTTTATTATTTACGTTGTGTTGTTTCTTTAAAATTTTAAGTTGGTTGGGGTATTCTTGATGCTTCTTTTGCTATATGTGCTTTTGGAATTTGTTATACACGTTTTCTTGTTTTGCTTGTTTTTCTTGGTTAACATATGATAAGTTATTTGGTTTTAGTTGAAACACCAGATTTAATTATTGTGGATGTATTACAACTTATAAATTTCTATTTTGATTTTGATTTTGATTCGTTCCTCACAAAGTTTCAGTTTTGAATTTGATTAATCTCTATTCTCTTAACAGATCAAACTCTGGTTAATTCTAGCTAATGGTTGAATTCTTGCTTGTATAACTCAAAATTTACAAGCAATGCACAAGTTTTCCCTCTCTCTCTCTCTCTTTCTTTTTGAGATAAGCAATGCACAAGGTTGGGTGCTTAAAGTTTTTTTATATTGTTGTTGGAGGCAAGTTTTATTTTTATTTCATTCAAAAATCACTTCCATTATCTCAGCCCCCATTAAATTCACCTTTCTTTACTTTTAAAGTTATTTTATTTTATTGCCATTTCAAATGAATCTATTTCTAAATGTTGGTTAAATTGCACAAGTTACTGTTTTATGCTGTGGTTGCATGGAATGAATTATTTATTATTCAAGTTTCATATAATACACATGGTATGTGGTAATTATGAATTGATATGGATTATAATGATTGCTATTTATGGAAATGTTAGGACTGCATTGAAAAACAAAGTTCCTTTGGTGTGCTCTTGAACCTTAAACATAAGGCTGAGGTAAAAAGTACAGAAAAAGATGAAAAGAAATAGAAAGAAAAAAAAATACTAATTACAAAGAAAGGAGCGAAGGAACATAGGGAGAGAATCACTAGAGGTGAGTCCCCCAGCCCTAGACCAATCAAAAAGGGAGCCACTGAAAGAGGCTAGTAACTGATCTTCGGAACTATCCATGTCCTCAAACGTCCCCCTATTTCGCTCCCTCCACAAACACCACATTAAGCATAGTGGAGCTAAATTTCAAATACTAGACAAATGCTTCCCAAGCCAATCCCACCAACCAAAGAGAGTATTCGCAGCTGATCTTGGCAAGACCTAAAAAATCCCAAAAGATCTAAACACCAAACTCCACAGCCAGTAAGCCTTACCACAATGTAGTAGCAAATGATTCATCTTTTCCCCATTACAATGACACATAATGCACCAGTCCACAAAGTTCATCCCTCTACCCCTCAAATTGTCACATGTAAGGATTTTGTTCCATATAATAGTCCACACAAAGAAGGAAACACGCCGAGGGGCCTTAACCTTCCAAACACTTTTCCAAGGAAATATAATGGGCACGGGTCCTCTTAACTTATTGTAAACGAGTAGATATCAAAATTCTCATTCTTCGTCAACTTCCATTGCATACAGTCTCCATTCTCAGTTGGAGGTAAATTAGAGCCCAATGTATGAAGCAAAGCATCCGCATCACCCATTTCCCAATCATTTGGTCTCTGAATGAAACGAACATCCCAGCTTCTCTGTTCCTTTATTCCCAACCATTCAAGAGAAGCGGCCACTGATTCCCCTTTATTGGAGGCAATCCCATACACAACTGGATAGGTCAATTTAAGTGGAGAATCCCCACACCATTGATCTGTCCAAAGCTTCATTCTATCCCCCACCCCTACCTCAAACTGAATATTTTTACTAAAAGTTTCCTAGCCCATTTGGATACTTCTCCACAAACCATACCCATGTACCCTTCTATCTAGCTTGGAAGTCCAACCCCCCATTCTTTCCCAAACTTTAGAGCTACTACCCTTCCTCAAAGCCTTGTCTCCTCAACCCCAAACTGCCATAACCATTTTCCTAGTAAGGCTTTATTGAAAGTAGTTAATTTCCTTTCTCCTAACCCACCATTTTCCAAAGGTGCAAACACCTTATCCCAACCTACCAAATGTGTCTTGGAGTCCTTCCACAAAAAATCCCTTTGCAACCTCTCAATTTTATTGGCAACATACATAGGGATTGTAAAAAGAGATAAAAAGTAAGTCGGAAGACTAGATAATGTACTCTTAAGCAATGTCAGTTTTCCACCTTTTAACAAATATATCTTCTTCCAACTAGCCAACTTACGCTCAATTTTCTCCAATATAGGATTCCAAATAGTAGGGGACTTGTGAGACGCCCCCAATGGCATACCAAGATAGGTCATATGTAAAGACCCAATTCAGCAACCCAAGATCTCTACCAAGGCATGCATATTAGGAACCTCCACAATAGGAACCATCTCTTTCTTCAAAGCATTAACCTTTAAACCTGTTACAGCCTGGAAACAAAGGAGCATCCGAACATGCAGAATCTACTCCTTATCTGCATCACAAAATAGAATCGTATCATCCGCAAACAAAAGATGTGAGACACATACCCCTTCACCCCTCCTACCACCTGCCCTGAAACCTCAAAGTAAACCAGCAACTTCAACTCTTTTCATCATCTTACTAAAAACCTCCATCATAACTAGAAACAACAAAGGAGATAGTGGGTTTCCTTGTCTCAATTCCCTCGAGCTCTCAAAAAAGTCAGCTAGAATCCCATTAACCAAAACAGAGAACTAGACTGTGGATATACATGTACGGATCTACCTACACCACTTCACCCCAAATCCCATTCTCTTCAACAAATCTAGTAGAGCCTCCCAATTCACATGATCATAGGCTTTTTCCATGTCCGGCTTACAAATAACCCCCGAAATCTTACTCTTCACCCTACTATCCACACACTCATTAGCAATAAGAACAGAATCAAGTATCTATCTTCAACCCACAAAACTGTTCCGAGACTCAGATATCAACTAATCCAAAGCATCTTTCAAGTGGTTTTTCAAAACCTTAGCCAAGATCTTTTATACACTCCCCACTAAGCTGATAGGTCTAAAATCTCGGTTATTGGATGCCCTATTCTTCTTAGGGATTAGGGCTATGAAAGTTGCATTAAGAGATTTTTCAAACTTGCTGTGTTGATAAAACTCTTCAAACACAGCTAAACCATCTCTTTCCATAACTCCCCAACAATGGTGGTAGAAGGCCATAGAAAAACCATCAGGACCTAGAGCTTTATCTCCTTTCAATTCTTCAACAACACGAAAAATCTCCTCCTTTTCAAACCTTCTTTCAAGCCAGTGACTCTCCAACCCCTTCAATCTGATCAAACTCCAAACCTTCCACAAAAGGCCTTCACTCCTCTGTTTCCTTGAGTATTGATTCCACCACGAATGAACCCTATCTGTGAACCCCTCTATGTTTAACCACATGTTCTTAAACCTAAAAGGACTCTTCCCCCTCAATATCATCCCTGCCTCCATTAATATGGGGAAGTGGTCTGAGATAGGACAAGGTAAGACCCGCTGGATCACATCCGGATAGTGGTCCTCCCAATCATAAGAAACCAGAACCCTACCTATCCTACACATCGAAGGCAGATCCAAGCCACTAGACCAAGTATAACTCCCTCATTCTAATGGAAAGTCAATCAAATTGAGCTCCACAATGAATTCATAAAAATTCTCCATAGCTAGAGTAAGGCATAGAACCCCTAACCGTTCACTTGGGAAACGAACAACATTGAAGTCCCCTATGTAACACCATGGAACATCCCAAAGTTACTGAATTCCTATCAGCTCATCCCACAACTATCCCCTTAAGTTATTATCATTTGGGCCATAAACCCCAGAACAAGCCCAAATAAAACCATCCCCCACACCCTGCCACTAAACCGAAACGAAAAAGTAACCCACCATTACCTCTAACTTTTCTAAAGCTCTCTTATCCCACATCATCAAAACCCCACCAGCTATCTAATCCATATCCAATGCCACCCAGTCAACATAAGGGCAATTCCACAAGCTGCTAACTAACTGTCTATCCATACTAACAAGCTTAGTTTCTTGAAGGCAAACCACATCACAATTCCACTCTCGTAGTAAATTTCTAACCACCAAACATTTTCGTGAATCATTCAATCCTCGGACATTCCATGACAACATTTTCAACTTCATTACAACTGTTAACTCCCTACTCCAATCTCAGTATTGCAGTCAAAGAAGACTATCTACCGCCATAATTAACCGAGGAAATCAAATTCCTCAACTCCCTCTTCCTTTTGTCCTTGGACACAGCTTTCCGGTGGGCTGCAACTTTTCTGTTTAACAGATTGGCATCCTCAATCTCCCTTTCAAGCCCTTGTAAAAGCTTAATACACATCTCTTTATGTTGACCCAGAGAAAGCCCCATCATTTTACTAAAACCAGGGAGTCTATGTTTCACCTAATTAGAAATATTCAAAGTATTTTCAAGCCTCAAAACCTCATTAACACTGTTCAACTCAGCCGACCCCAAAGAAGTGATGGTCATCAAAGGGGAAGGACTATCCACATCACCCAAACCCATGTCTGCGCCACAATTTGCTGATACCACTAATTGGTCAGCTTAATGGGGAGTCTCTATCCCCTGAGCAACCTTCGCAAAATCAACCCAACACACTTCATCTCCACCCTGGACACCCAACTCTACTATCCCAGCTCTCGCTAAACTCAGAAACAAATTAGACAAAAAAAAAGACCCATTGACACCCAATCATGCTTTGTTTATGTCTTACCCAATGTCATCGGAGGCTCATCGGCGCGAAACCCATCAGAAAGAGGGCATTCGACCTTTATAAATGAGTTCATGGGTTGACCCATCGTCTCTATCTGGGTAACAGCAACCTCATGAGCACAAATAGAGCTCATCACCGTCACCAATGAGTGATTTTGCACTAAATCGGCCTTACCTGGTGTCATCAGTGACTCCTCAACATGAAACCCACCAGAAATAGAGCCATCGACCTCCCTCACAGGCTCCTTAGGTCAACCTAACACCTTAGTCTGAGCAACAAAGATATCGTGACCTGTTTTGGAGCTTGCCACCATCACCAGCTCGTGGGCTTCATGTGTCGCTAGTGAGTCCTCGGCGTGAAACCCATCGGAAAAAGGACCATGGTTCACCACTGGGCTTGTCGCCGACATCGAAGCAAGTTGTCTCGCTTTGCTGACCATTACCAGTGATGCCAGTGACTCCTCAGCGAGAAAAACATTAGCGTCTTTGACGACCTAAGCTTCCGAAGCTGTGTGAAGGGTTTTGGACATCACCGATGCATGGGCTTCCTTATTTAAAAGTCTCAGGTCACCCATAGATGGGCTTACACCCTCTTCCATCCTAGATGGGCCAGTGGGCTCTGGAAAAGAGATCAATGGAAGGCCCACTTGATTACCATCATGGTCAAAGCCCACCACAGGTTTGTGAACCCGTGAAACATTAGAAGAATCCACCATGTGATCCCTCTGATCCCTTGAAACCCAAATAGAATTCCTCAGGCCACCTTTTTTCCATGCCACACTCCTTTTTCCTTCCCCATTCACTTCTACAGTCAAGCTTTTTCCAGTCCAGTTTGACTTCTTCAATTCACACTTATTTCCATAAACATGTTCAGTCCAATTTGATTTGAAATTCAACAGAGATCTCCTTTTATTTCGTACCGGATATATCTTTCCAAAATCAAAGTCCTCTGTACTACGCCGAGAACCCACTTCTGTGCCTCTAAGAGTCGTCGGACCTGGTAAGTTCACTGCCGTTTTGCTCAGCAGGTTTTGCCTCTCCCCCTTACTATCCCCTAACAGCCATTTCCCTTTATCATGGGTGCTCAACCGATGAGGCTGATTTCTACCCCTTACCTGCACCTGATGCCCACGCACCGTGTCGGAAAAAGATTTAAAAGGTTGAACCCCTGAGCTATCCTTATGAAGCTGAGCCAAAAATTGCCCAGTCCCTACATTCACATAGTTTTCAGGTTCCAATATCTTCCTTAACTCTAACCCAAAAACCCTCCATCCATTCTTTGCTCTGCCTACTGGAATAATAATGGACCTCCTAGACCCGCCAACTTTAAATTCAGTCAATAGTAGGAACAAGCCAAAAGAATTAGAGATCCATTGGAGGGTGTAAGCTAAATCACCTTCCCTAAACGAATAAAAAAACTTTGGACTGACCCCAACGACAATCTGTTCTATACTCTTCATCAACCATTGTGCCACATTCTTACACATGAAGACCGACTTCATGAAGTACCTACTCCGCTCAAAACTCCTTAAAGAAAAATACCGTCTCCCTTCTTCTACCCCCAGTTGAAAAAGTTTGGATTCAATAAAAAAAGCTATGAACCCCACCCATAATGAATGACAAATCACTAAGACAACAATCTGTGAAAATTTAAGAAAAACTCTAAAACTTAGGCATCAGCATTCAGAAATCCATCCCTAAAAGATTTGAACATCTATCATTTTGAAATTGAAGTCGACAACTTAAATTACATTTGCTTGGAAATCTAAAGAGCTAAAATAATAAAGTAGTCCTTACACACTTATATTTTCTAACTTGAAATCTATCAACAAAAGGCTTATATTTTACGTTCTTAATGTCTAGGAACGCCAGTCCTTGTAACTTCATTCCATCGTGGTCTGGTACAAGTATCGATCCTTTGCTTGGAGCATGAGGTGGATTATTATCTATTAATTACATTTCATATATTCCCCTTGCCAATGCCTTCCTGACTCATATACAAGTATATAGTTGTGTAGAGGATGTATCATTTTCAGCCTTGGTGGCAATGACTAACTCAACCTTTTATAGCGTAAAATTGTAAATGAATACATGAAGTTTGAAAACCACCGTTATAATTTTCAACTTCACCTGTTCATTCCTTTTTCTAGTTGGTTGGAATGAGTCCTTTAGAAAAGTCATTGGAGAAGCTCAATGATCTTTGGAGAAAGAAGCTCTTTGAAATGATTGTGGGTTTCGAAGTTGGTGTGTTTATTGGTACAAGCTTAGTTTTGTAAATTTTTTGTACTTCAAAGTGGATACTAATTTAATCTGATGTTAATCTTTAGAGGTTTCTCTTTTATTTATTTATTTATTTATTATACCTTATCATTCAGTCTACAATTCCAGTAGAAAATGTCCCCTCTTCAGAGTTGAATTGGTACTTGCTTTTCAATTTAAGGGTTTTTTTTTTTGCTTTGCATATTTAATGATGTTTACATATGGTACATTCACTTAGTTTGATTGTTATATTAGGCTAATGGTGTATTTTGGTTAAGATGTTTGTCACATTTGGGATATGCATTAATTGCATTTGCACCAAAAGCTAAGTGAGAAGATAAACAGAGGAACTGAAATGGAATGGCCTTGAAAATTTGTTAATTAGTTTGTTTAGAGGCTACTGTAAAGTAGAGACGAGATTAACAGTTCATTGCGGATGCTTTATAAGTATATGCTTGAAAAGATGCTAAGAGCTTTTGTACTAGTTGCAAATTGCACATATATTATTGTTTTTTTTATCAGAACAGGGAGGAGAGTGTAGCTCAATTTTTCTTTAAAAGCCCAAAACACTATGAGCTAAGGTTCGTCTTTTTGAAAATTGTCCCCCCCTTTTAATAATTATGATGTGTTGAGCTTGTTGGAACTTGGAAGACATCAATTAATCTAGGCGGTGGGTGCATTGTTTCTGCCATGTATCACGTGGAGATTATTGCATTGTTTTTTGCACGTTTTGATGATCGAGTCTTCTAATCAAATGATTTTTTGTATCATATAATATTTGTTGTCACTTAGTAATGGGGTAATCCATATGATGCAGAAAAATTTATCTGGGGTACCACATTACCAACTTGTACTATTTGTATTGTTTTTAGACACAGCGACAGCCACAATCACAGCCACAAGTCCATAACTGTATTATCGTGTATGTATGTCTGTGTATATATATATATATATGCACTTTCCCCATGTCATGTCAAACACCCACGAGGATGTACCAACGTAAGCAAAAACTGTCCAAGCTTTTAACGTCTGTTTGTTATTGGTAGTTTTTAGATAGTTTATTTGTTAAATATGAGATCAAATATATAATTTTTGGTAGCTTATTTACCTGATTGTGTGACAAAAAATATAAATTTTATTTATTACATGTGTGACCAAAAAAAGTAAAAGTTAACTTATATTTTAGTTGCCAACGGGAGGCTTGGCTAAGTGGGTAAGACTCGAACGTTTCGTGCAACACACCTAGGTTCGAGTCTCGCTCTCGCAGGAGTCTGTTGGTGAGCATCCTAAGTGGGGTTAAAATCTCACACAGGTTGAAAAAAAAACTTCCGTGGTCCGCCTGACGCCTTACCTGGGGTGTAATATAACCATAAATCCCCCTATCTTTGTTTACCAAAAAAAAAAAACTTATATTTTAGTTTGTTAATTTTATTTTAAAAAACTACAA